>NC_028648.1:12280810-12382164 GCF_001406875.1 Solanum pennellii | reverse complement strand
CTAATAGGCTAGTATTGATTGGTACGAGGTAATAACTTAGTCAAATATCGAATACGATGCTTAATATGAGGTAAAGATAAGGGTTAGGAAAGCAACACACGTAGCCGGACCAAGGTGCGGAGTGAGATTTTCTAGATGCCGGACCAAGGATTTAGAAATACATAACTTATCACTTTGCATGCAAGATACTAGGAAAGAATTGTTATAGTTAGAATTATCAAGTTATGAACCTGTGGGGAACACGTAAACCCTAGTTACTTTGATTAATTGATTAAACTCCAACATTCAAAGCTGTTAAGTGTCTCTTCAATTTCGTTAGTTATTTTCACTCATTTAGAACTAGAAATCCCCCTTTTATTGTTTTTACTTTCCAAGGAAGTCATTGACCAAACAATAGTAATAACAAGTTGAAGTTAAGTCTAGACTATTTTCCTCGTGGGAACGATCCCAACCTCACTAGTTGGGTTATTTACTTGACACGACCGCTTTACTTCTTATTTGAGAAGTAAGTTTGAGCGTATCACCCACATTGTCCGAAATGTCTTATTCCTTGCTGGAATATATAACTCCTCAACTAAGTGGATCCACTAAACTATGCTAAAAAACAATAAGGAATCATCTAAAAAGTATGACCCTTTACCCATGTTGGTATTCATGGTTTATGGGAGCTGTGAGTTGTCTGAACTCTCCCCTATATCGGTTCTCAATACTATTCTCAATACTGTATGCTCATTCCGATATGCTTATAAAACATAACTCTTTCTATGGTTTGCGATAATTGCTTAAACTACCCTCTTAAAAGAAGGAACTGCTCTTGAAATATCTTTTGAATTCATAACTCATTTAGAAATCTTAGTTTCTTTTTTTATCAATGTGAAGATTGATAACTCTGGGAATACATAGCCCCTTTATAATTTAACTCAATTCGTATTTGAATATCTTTCTAAAAAACATATAAAAAATCATATTTTAATATGATCACTGATGACTAAGGAAGTCATACTACATAAATATTGATGGTACATCAATATACCATACTACTCATACATTGATGGTATACTCGATTTTCATACTAATCATGTTTTAGAGAGAACATAACGATGGATTAAGAGAGAAGCTATGATTATTTTTGGAATTTGTCTAGGGTTTACTTAGAGTTAAAAATATAAAAGCGACCCTTTTAATGTTTTCCCATCGGCTAATTCGTAACAGCACTGTATCACATTACTTAAATGACCTTAACCTTTTACTTGAACCTTAGATTGTTGTGAAATTGGTGGCGTCGGAAAGAGGATTCAAATACCTTTAATGTGATAGGTTATGGGAAACATAACACTTTGTATTCTAACACATATGGTTGTTTGTAGTTGATCTAAGTAAAATCATACATCAAAACTTAATCAGTTTCAACTCAACTTTGTGCTCAGAGATTCTAGTTACCTTAATTAACATCCAAAATCATTTCCAGACTAAAGAATTTACCTTTACACATATGGAAAATTCAATAATCACCCAATATGATCCTTCAAGTAAATGAAATGGTTTGGGTCTTAACTTAGAGATTTTGGAGTGTTACAAAAAGAATATACAACTAACCAACAACATTAGAAGTCTCTGGAATGTGGGTAAAACAAGATTCTGAAAGTTATACACTTACATCACATTGTTATTAATGGGGTTGAATCTTTATTAGTGTTATAAGAGAAGGATAAGAAAGATAAAGGCCCCATCTTACTAGAAATAAAATAAATGTTCATAAAAAGAAGATAATGACTTTTGAAAAAAGAGGGAGATGGTATGCTGAGATATGACGGTAGATTGTTTGTTCTGAAGGTGGATGATCTAAATGAGTGATCATGGAAGAAACTCATAGTTACATATAATAACTTGAGAGAAGTCTATTGATTGAATAACATGAAGAGGTGTATTGCAGATTTTGTTGCTAAGTGCCTAAATTGTGAAAAAGTCAAGGTGGAACACCAATGGCCATGTGGTGTGGTTCAGAACAGAGCTCTTCCAGAATGGAAGTGGGAGATGGATAATATGGTCTTAATTATTGCTCACCTTGATCTCGCATGTAACATTATTTTATTTGGCAGATTATAGATCGGATGACTAAATAAACCATTTTTTTTGCTTGTAAGGGCTATCAATTCAGCATATGAGTATGCTGGTTTGTACATTCATGAGATAGTTCAACTTCATGGAGTTCCCTTGTCCATCAATTGGATAGAGATGATCTGTTTACTGTTCAATTTTGGAATTTGTTTTAGAAAGGTATGGGTTCGGATGTAAACCTTAATATATGCCTTTCCTCCTCAGACGAATGGTCAAGTTGAACACATTATTCATACCTTAGAGGACATGTTGAGAGCATGTGTGTTGGAATTAAAAGGGAATTTGGATGACCATTTTCCTCTTATTGAGTTTGCACAAAATAACAACTATCACTCCAGTATTGAGGTGACTCCTTATGATGCTCTTTATGGGTTAAGGTGTAGGTATCCTACTGGTTGGATTATGGTTGGTAAAAGTGAGTTGATAGTACAAGACATAATTCATCAATCCATAAAGGAAGTGAAAATTATCCAACAGATATTAAAAACAGAATAGAGATGTCAAAAATCCTATAAAGATGTTAGACTAAGATATTAAGACTTTAAGTTTATTATTAGGTTTAACTGAAGGTTTCAACAGTGAAGGATGTTATGAGATTCGATAAGAAAAGAAAACTCAGCCCCTGATACATTTTTCCTTGCAGGATATCTAAAAGAGTTGGTAATGTAGCTTATGAGTTAGAGTTACTGTTAGATTTAGCAACACCCCGTGCCATATTTCACATCTCTATGATAGAGAAATGTCGAAGCGATACCTCAATTATTGTGCCTACCAAGAATATTCATACCAAGGACATCCTTCTTATGATGAGATTTTCATTCAGATTCTTGTTCGTCAGGTTCGCAAGTTAAGAAACAAATAGGTCGCATCAATCAAGGTCTTGTGGGGAAATGAGTTTGTTGAGAAGAAAACTCAGGAGGCTTAAGAGGATATGAAGACCAGATACCCTCATATTTTTTTTCCTCTTAGTTATTTCTAGTCGAAGATATTTACACTTCCTAAAGTACTCATTCAACTCAATTCCTCCTTTAATATTTTACATACGTGAATTTTATGTGTATTTTGCACTAAATTGGGTTGTTAAATACGTCCCTACTCTTTTCATGCTCAGTTCATCCATCATTCGAGGACGAAAAAATTCTAAGATAATCCTCTATCAATTATTTAATTGCATGTAAAATTGTAGTGGGTCATTCTTAAATAACTCATATGTGTGAAGTTCAACTCCTTGGTGTTGGAATGATTAAGGATTTGAAATAAAAGTCACAAGAACCCCCTAACACAACGTTGAATTGAAAACTTTCTTTGACACTAGATTCTACTTATGTTAACTTCAAACCATCGTATCTCCTATCTCAGAATTAGTTAGGTGGCCCATGAATATCAAATTGAAGGTCTTTGATTCCTCTTTCCAAAACCACTAAGTTTTCCTCATTTCAAGATTGGAGTAAAAACTTATAACCATTTTAATATGTCTGTCATATTAGGAAAAAGTGGACGACAGCCTTTACGGGCAGTCGACTACATGACGGTCCGTCAACTTCCTGTTAACTTTGTAGTATTTTCAGTGTTTCAGGTTTTTTTTTGATGACATGTATGGGAAGTCATCTTGGTGACAGACTGTCAGAACCTCTGTGAAGCGCTATTGGGTTTTTCGTTTTCTATTAATTAATAGAATTTCGGACCTTTCCCATCCATTCTAAGCCTAAATCCTAACGTTTTGACACTTTAATTTATTAGACTAAGGTTCAAAGAGGAGATATTCTAGGGGTTTGAGCGTTGTTGAAGTTTTCATAAATTTCACCAAGAACATTGTTCTTTCTAGGTATGTAAGACTATCGCATTGTTTGACTAGTTCTAATGCCCTACATCTAAGTTTAAACCAATAAAATAGTAATCTAGGGTTTTTATCCTTGATTGCGAGTATATTTGAGATGAGTAGCATCGTTGAAGCTAATTTATATTCCCAATTGTTAAGTTCTTGTATATCACGCATTGATATTTTTGAATTGGTTGTTCATATCTATTTCCCAGCATAAACCTTATTATTAAGTAATTCATTAAGAAATTATTTTAACCAATCATTGTCTTAAATTGATTTATGAGAAAAATAAAGAAAATTTTTGAGTAGACTCTGAAGAGATGTTTTGAGAGAAAGTATAAGCAACTAAGTATTTCCCAAATATATTAACTTTAAAATTATTTAAGAGAAACTTTGATTTCTAAATGAGTTTATGTAACACCCCGGAAAAATTCCGAGCTAAGGCTTGAACAATCCTTTGTGCTGAGTAAGTTTTTGTCAAGGAATTAAAATTTCTTTAGTATGAAGTTCATATCACTAGATGTAGCACCGTGAGTTCTAAAAAGAACTAAATTGGAAAAAGCAAAATTTAAAATTTTTTCAAGTTATGCTTAAGTATGAGTTTTAGGTCAACTTTAAATGACCATAAATCCTAGCACATGATGAGCTTGGTGTGCTACAAGATATCTTAGGAAACATCGTTAATTATCTTTCCAATGCCACTGAGTATTTTAAGTTTTGAGTTCGATTAGTGAGATATGTTCTTTAGAAGTTAGGTTGTCCAGTTAAGGAAAGTTAACCGAAAATAGTAAGGGGTATTTTGGTCCTTTCCTTATCCAATCAGATTTAATACGTTTTTAGTAATGTTTTTAGGGTCTAATACTTTAATGTTTAGTTTTATAATCCAAATATAAGCCTAGGTTTTTAGTTGAGAGTTCAAGGAGAGAAAAAAAGAGAAAAGAAAAGAAAAGAGGAGAAAAAAGGAGAGGATCAAGCGTTTGTCGAGATTCTTGCGTCTTGTTGTATAATTTCTCCATGAGTTTAATCCCTAAGAGGTATGTAAGAATCCATAGTGTTGGGTTATTTCACCCACACTCCAATGATGTAATTTTAAGTGAAATTTCATTCTTAAAGTTTAATGATTAGAGTTTTTGATGAGTTTTGAGAGGTATTCTTGAAGTTCATTCAAAATCATGTTGTGTTAGAGTTTTGATGAATTTTTGAGTTGAAATTGATTAATTTGAGTGTTGTATTAAGTATATTAGAGTGAAAGTAAGTTACACAATCGAATCCAAGTGATTGGGAAGAAACCGTTCAATTCTAGGCAAATTAGGGTGAGCAAACGTGCAAGGAAACTGGGAATATTTTCTAGGTTGGGGCCTGGCGCGATGCGGTAAATAGAGCGCCCAAAACCCTCCTCTAAACTTTAGGGGCTGACTCCCCGTGCCACCCATTGCGCTTAGTTTGGCCCAATCAAGTTTGTCTTCGGTTGCTCAGTTTGAGTTCGTTTAAAGTGCACCCTCACTCCCTTTGGATTCTAACTACTCTAAGATACATATAAGAACCTAAAATCATTCCTAACATGATCATAACCTTGAATTAATAATTCAAATTCAAGGTACAGATGAAAGTTAAGTTTTGAGAATTCTTTCCAACATTCTAAGGAAGTCCTTTTGAGGAGTCTTCTACAATTTCTAGTAACTCATTTTAAGACTCGAGAAAGTGAGTATGAGAAGGAAGAGATTGTATTCATTAGTCTACGTTGTCATTATGAGATCCTCCATTTCATGAACCAAAACTCTTGAATTCATAATTCACATTCAAGAGAGAGTTAAAAGTAGAGTTTAAGAAAGCCTTTAAGTTCAATTGTGAATTTTTTGAAATCCATCATTGATTTGAACTATGTTTTGAGGAAGTAAATAAGAGAACTATAAGAGTCATATACATGAGTTACATGTAGTATGTATACCTTAGAGAGGAGTAGTACCTTCAAGTTCCGCATGTACTCCACAAATTGATTCATGCCCATAAATTCCGCATGTACTCCACAAATTGAGTATCTTTGAGAGGAGTAGTACCTTCAAGTTCTAAATCTTGAGTTAGAAGTTTATAACATAATAGAGTTTATATTTCCTATCATGGGACTATAACATGTTACCCAGGAAATCCTTGAGTTGAATTGTTCATGCCCATAATTCTGCATGAACCCTATAAGTCGAACAGTCTTGAGATGAAAAATGTCTTTGAGTTCTTGAGTTGAGTAGTTTATGCTCATAGTTCCGCATATGCTCATAGTTCCGCATGAACCCTCCAAGTTGAATATCATGAAATCATCTATGAACATGAGATTATGCATTGAATCCATACTTCAATTCAATGAAAGTTAACGAGTCAAGTCTAGAAGTTAAGGACCAAGTCAAAGAGAATTTTATAAAGTTTCCAAAAGTCTTTCACAAACGTTTTCACTTTGTTTGAAAGACTTAAAGTTCAAGTTGAATAAAGATTGAAGTCATTTCTTCAAAGAAGCATATGGGGACTATGTATTCCCAAAGAGTTCAAAGTTGTTTTCACATTTCTAAAAGAAAGGGAGTATCGATTCCAAAATAAAGCTTTTAAGATAATTTTTGAGTAATTATCTCAAATAAAAGAAAGAAGTTGTTTTGAAAACATATGAGTTAAGTTTATTTCTGTCAATAGTATAGAGTACCGATATGGGGATGTGAGTTCATATTAACTAAGTTCTCTATTAACTATGTAGACCTCATGGGTATTAAAGGGTCATACTTTGTAGATGATCACTTAAATTAAGCTAGTAGATCCACAAAGTTAAGTAGTTCTACATGATGTCAAAGTATAGGACAGTCTAGTGTGATGGTAAAAGCAATGTATCAGCACATAGGCTGATAGTGATGGTTGTAGGTTAGAGAAACTCCTACAATAGTAATTGCATGGTTTCTTAAGTGGTTCTTCTTAGTATAAAGGGGGGTACGGGACTTTATTCATGCATCACACAAGTAGACTTTGAGAGGGAGCATGGTATGTCTTTTATGATATTATGATTATGAGTTGACATCATGTTTTAAAACAACTTTTCTTTATTTTGCACTTGTTTTAAACTGCTTTATATTGAAATGATTTCAGTTAAGTATCCAGAATCGAGTATATTGATTTCAGTATCTTTAGTTGAATAGCTTATTCGTAAGTTGAGTGAGTTTAGTAATGGTAAGTATGTTTCCCTTTTTATCAAGTTTCAAGCTTATGCTTTTCTTTGGAATTCCTTTACATGATCGTACATTCCACATATTGAGCCATTTGGCCCGCATCTTCTCATGATGCAGGTCCAGGAATTGAGGATCATTAACAGGAGCTCCTTTGATATATCTGAGAGTTCAATTTAGTGTGGAGAGCCTCATTGCTTCTGGAGGATTTCATTTACCTTTCAGTTATATCAGTTGTTAGGATGTCATGTATCTTGTCCCGACTTCCATCGTTGTCATTTTGGGGCTTTACAGATAGACAGTAGAGTTTCA
The DNA here is from genome assembly GCF_001406875.1 of Solanum pennellii. NCBI lineage: Eukaryota > Viridiplantae > Streptophyta > Magnoliopsida > Solanales > Solanaceae > Solanum > Solanum pennellii. The sequence goes on along the minus strand of NC_028648.1, from coordinate 12,374,715 downwards.
AAAGTCTTCATTTATTTTGTTAAATGTTTTAAAGACTTAAGTTTCCTATTTTATGGCCAGTTGAATATATTATTATTATTCAGAGTTGTTTATTTGAGTTTAAGCTTTGTAAAGTTGAGTTTATTGAATTTCATTTCAGTTTTATGCTTTTGGATGCTTAAGTTAGTCTTCTGTTTGTACTTAGCCAGGATGAGGGTTCGCTTTGGGAAAAAAAGTGGTTCTTGAGTGCCAGCCACGTCCAGGTCTTAGACTCGAATCGTGACAAACTTATTATTAGAGCATAAGGTTTAAGTGTCCTAGGGTGTCTATGAAGCTGTGTCAAGTAGGATCTTGTGTATGGTTGTGAGGGCCCTATTTCTATGAATGAGGTACTATGGACATTTAAGAATAGTTTCCCTTGTTTCATACTTTTAATAGTGCAATATAGTTAAGTCATAGCTATCAATTATAACTCGTGCGTTGTCATAATCATTCGACTACCCATCATACTAGTTGTGGTTAAAAAGCAAAATCAGTACTTTGTCAGTGAGTTATTCTTAGTAAATCTTTTGAGGAAGTCATGAGAATCCATAGGCATTAAGAGAAGTCCATGAGTAAGTTAAGTGTTCAGTTTAAGAATAATGAACCCATATTCATATGAATCATGCATTTGAGCTAAAAGCAAGTTGTACTTTTTTACTTAAAACTTGTTCAACTGAGATGTTTATGAGAAAGTATGTTTAGAGCTTGGGTAGTATTTTCACCCAAAAAGGTAGCATGTGCTACGAGATCATGAGCAGTAGTAGTGAAAGTGCCTAGAGTTAGAGGAAAATATGTAGAGGTTTAGTAATCATAAAAAGGGAGATAGTGATGGGGCATACTATATTATTATATCCATGCACCTAGTTAGTTATTAGTGAGGAGTTCTTCTTATGGCTAGTCTAAGTAATGATGATTTGTGAAGATTTATCACAAGATTTATCGTGTGGTTTAGTTAGAAAGGAGTTTGGATGAAGTGTCATTGGGTAGGTCATGACCAAGTGTAAGTGTTGAATAGAAGAGAAAAAGTATTCATAAAGTGATAGATCTAATCTAGGCTTATTAATTTTGAAAGGAGAACCTCATGGTATTCAGAGAATGATAGATTTGTTTGAGAGATAATGTGCAATAAGTGAGTAAGTAGTACTTACGTTGTGAAGTGGAATGTGATTGTAATTCGAGTGTGCAGACTTAGAGCTAAAGATTGACTAATTGTGATAAGGTCCTATTGGACAAGTGTTTCTAAATATCCATAATAGTATTGAGGTATAGTATAGTAGGTGAGCAACTATATTGATATTCAGGTTTAGTGATAAACATTAAGCTTGAATTTGAGATAAGTGTCATGATCGAAAGAATGAAAACATGAGGGTGATCATGTTAGACTTTAAATTTGATCTAGAATACTTGACATAGAGTAAGTGGGGCATTAAGGTGATTAGATTGAATAGGTATGAGTGTTACAAATAAAAGACCCTGACGTTTAGATAAGGACAGTGAAGTTTGGCTAAGTCACAAAAGTAAAAAGAGGAGTAAGAGAATGTACACCAGTTAGAGATGTGGAATGTGTCCATAGCTTTCAAGTGCTAGTTTTATACCTAAAGGCGAGATGAGATAAGAATTCAAGTCAATTATTGAGAAGAAGATAGTAATGAATTCCAAAGTGATTGGGATGACAAGGTCTTACTATGAAAAATAGTTATATTAGAGCCCTTAGCTAGTTTCAAAAGTGTCGGGTAGTAGGACCTCCGTGGAGTTGTTAAATTACTAAGCTTAAATGTGGCGGTAAGGAGTAATAGTGTAGGGATGGGATTCCCTATAGAGAGTTATAGAACCCGAACTGAAGGATTTTGGATTAACCATTAATATAGTAAGAGTATACCATTAGTAGACCCTAGTAAGAGTAAACCATTCCATACCCAGTGCAGTTGTCATTCGAGGACGAATGATCCTAAGGGAGAGATAATGTAACAGCTCGGAAAATTTTTGAGCTAAGGCTTGAATCATCATTCGTAGTGAGTAAGTTTTTGCCAAGGGATTAAAAATTTCTTTAGTATTAAGTTAAGGTCACTAGATGTAGCACCTTGAGTTTTAAAAAAAACTAATACGGAGAGAGCAAAATCTAAATTTTTGTAAGTTATGCTTATGTATGAGTTTTAGGTCAACTTCAAACGACCATAAATTTTAGCACATGATGAGTTAGGTTTGCTACGAGATATCTTATGAATGCTTTTATAATTAAATTTCCAAACCACAGCGTTTGCTAAGTTTCGAGTTTGGATGAGTGAGATATGACCTTTTGAATTTAGGTTGTCCAGTTAAGGAATGTTAACCGTAAATAGTAAGGGGTATTTTGGATTTTCCCTACCCAATAAGATTTAATTCGTTTTTAGTAAGGTATTAAGGATCTAATACTTTAAGTTAAAGTTTTATAATCCTAATATAATCCTAGGTTTTTAGTTGAGAGTTCAAGGAGAGAAAAGAAGAGAAAAGAGGAGAAAAAAGGAGAGGATCAAGCATTAGTCAAGATTCATGTGTCTTGTTGCAGAATTTCGCCATGGGTTTAATCCTAGAGGTATGTAAGCTTGCATAATGTTGGTTTAGTTCACCCACATGCCAATCATGTTATTTCAACGAAAATTCATTCTCAAAGTTTAAAGATTAGAGCTCTTGATGAGTTCTTGAGAGGTGCTCTTGAAGTTCATTCGAAATATTGTTGTGTTGGGTTTTTGGTGATTTATCTAGGTGAAATTGATTAATTTAAGTGTTTTTTTCAGTTTATTAAAGTGTACTTAAGTTAAGTAATCGAATCCAAGTGATTGGGGAAGAACCCGTTCGATTCTAGCCGATTAGGGTGAGAAATTGAGCAAGGAAACTCGACAGATTTTCTAGGTTGGGTCCTGGCGTGATGCGCCAGCCAGAGCTCCCCAAACTCTCCTATTAGGGTCTGGCTCCCCATTCCACCTATAGCGGCAGGGTCGCCTGCCCAATCCAGTTTGTCTTCAGTTGCTCTGTTTGAGTTCGTTTAAAGTGCACCTTCAGTCTCTTTCGATTTTAACTACTCTAAGATATTTCTAGACACCTTAAATCATTCCTGAAATGATCATAAACTTATATTCATAATTCAAATTCAAGGTACAAATGAGAGTTAAGTTACGATAATTGTTCCCAACATTCTAAAAAAGTCCTTTCGAGGAGTCTTCTACAACTTGTAGTAACTCGTTTCAAGACTCGAGAAAGTGAGTATGACAAGGAAGGGAATATATATATATATATATACACACACACACACACACACACACACACACACACACACATACATACATACATATGAGTCTACCTTGTCATCATGATATCCTCCATTTCATGAACTAAAACTCTTGATTCATGATTCACATTCAAGAGAGAGTTAAGAGTAGAGTTCAAGAAAGCCTTTGAGTTCAATGGTGATTCATTTGAGATCCATCATTGATTTGAACTAAGTTTTGAGGAAGTATGTAGACCTTAGAGTCAACTCATTCATGCCCATAAATTCCGTGTGGACTCCACAAATTGACTTTATATTTCTTATAATGGTACTATAACATGTTACCCATGAAGTCCTCTAGTTGAAATTTTCAAGCCCATAATTCTGCACGAACTCTATAAGTCGATTATTCTTGAGAAGAGAAGTCTCTTTGAGTACTTAAATTGAGTAAATATGCTCATAATTCCTCATGAAACCTCCAAGGTGAACATCATTGTTACATATCGTAAACTGAAATAACTAGGATTAATCAAAGAATAGTTATTTTTTTGAAAGAAAAGGAGAAATCTGGAAAATTTCGTAGTGTGAAATTAAGTTTTTTGTCATTCTCAAATGGACATAACCTCTAGCTCAGGATGAGTTAGGGCTAGTTCTTTATATAGTTTGAAATCCCTTGAATCAATATTTCCAACACCTCCGAGTTTGCGTAATTTCCATTTTGTATGAGTGATATATGCTTATCGGAAGTTGGGTTGTTAAATTGAGGAAAATCCAATTCGGATTTTAGTTAGGGTAAAGTAGTATTTTTCACCATACTATTTCCTAATCTGTTTTAAGGGTTTAGTAGGGATAAAATTAAGAGTTAAGTCATCTTTTAGAAGATTGAATAAGCTTAGGGCTTGGGAGAAAGAGAAGAGAAGAAAGAGAAAGGAGAAAACACCCAAATTTCTCTAAGAACATTAAGATCGTTTAGTGAATATCATCGGGGGTGATCCCTTTAAGGTATGTGAGATCTTTATGTGAAGGGTTCTTCCACCCACACAATAAAATGTTTAATTTAGGGCAATCAGAATAAGATTGAATAATGAACATTGAAGTTCTTGATGAAAAACCGTTGAATTCTTGATTTGTTGAGTTGTAGTATACCTTGGGTTGTTTGATTTGTGTTTTCGGAATTTTTCACGAGTCTAAACCTAAGTGTTTGATGTGATATCTATAGGATTTTAGAAGGTTTAGAATTGAAAATCAGAGAAGAAAAGTCGAAAATCCCATCTGACAAGCCCTGGACGCCACACCTGCTAGTTCCCCTTAGGGCAGCCTCTTTCTGACAGGGCCTAGCGCACCCCGCCAGCCAAAGCCTCTCAAGCAGCCTCTGTTCGTCAGGCTTTGGAACCCCGCACCTCTAAGAGCTCCAGTGTCGCTAACTTTTCACACTAGTTCCTAAGTGATGTATCTCTAATTCCTAGTTGTTTCCAACACTCTAGAGTACATTTAAACATCATGAAATCATCCATAAACATGATATGATGGTCCTTGAATCCATAATAATATCAGGGAAAGTTAAGATCAAAATCAGAAGTTAAGAGTGAAGACTAAAAGTTAAGAAGCAAGTTAATGTTATCTTACAGTTTTCAAGAGTCTTAAACAAACATTCTAACTTTGTTTTTAAAGGCTCAAGCCACAAGTTGAGGAAAGAGTAATGAGTTGAGTTTAAATATCAAAAGTTATAAGGGAACTAAGTATTCCCTAAGAGTTAAGTTTCAAGTAAAGCTAAGGGCGAAGAGTGATTTCATTTCTCAAAAGCTATAATAAAACTAAGTAGTTCCTAAGAGTGTAACACCTTGAAATCCAAGACGTGTTGTAAAGCCTATCATCAGTTTAAAAAGGATTAAGTACTGTTTTTAAGTCCATTTTAATAAATATAGTTCATTTATGAAGTTTAAGAACCAAAATATCCAAGAACATCCATGACGTCTGGGAAGTTAGTTCAAAGGGGTGTTAGTGTGCCTTAGCCTATTTGACTAACTTTTAGGAGTCGGAAATATATGAAAACCGGTGAAAGGGTAGCTAATAGGTGTTTGATTTGTTTCAAGGTTTAAACGTTCAGGTATGACACCCCAAGGACCAACAAACGGTCCTTGAGGAGGACCCTTGTGTTTGAAGAAACAGGGCCTGGATAATAGTTCGAAGGGACCACCTACGATCTGTGTGTGGACTGACGGGGCATCGATGCCACCGTCGTCCCATACTTAGAAAAGTTGAGGAAGGCCTCCTCCTGCACAGTCTCTAAACTAATCGACGGAGTGCAGGGCGGAGGGGTGAGGGACTATCGACTCACAGAGAGACCGTCGTTCAGGGTCTCGTCCGTGAGGGTCAAATTTCCTGCACAATTTAAGTTAGTTCATTTAATTATTTAGAGGGTTAGGTGATTAGATATTGGTTTAAGGGAGTATAATTAAGTTTATTAAGTCCCAATATAAATACCCCCAACCCTCATTAATCTAAACACAACTCACAAATAAACTCTCTTCCTTCTCTCTTATTTCTCTGTCTACTTGAACTCACCATTGAAAAATAGCAAGGATTAGGGTTTGGGGACTGGAAAGGGACGACTTCACTATCACATTTTTGTCAAACGTTAAGGTATGAGATCTAATTCACCTTTGAGACTCTCTCCTCAAAGGGTTCCTTCAAAATGGATTTTAAAAGTTGAGTTGTCTTATGGGCTTCATCCAATAACGAAATTAAAGTTATGAATTGATGTGTTGATAATATCTTTAGGTAATATTGAATATATTAACATGTCATTTAACTTGTTTATCGTAATAGTTGATGGTTTGATCTAAATTGAAGAACATGATCTTAAATCCCTAACTCTAGGTTGTGATCTTGACATATATTGTTTTGTGATCATTCAATTGACTTGGTTATTGATTAAATAACTATCCCATGGTGTTATTATGATTTAATTAAGATGAATTATATGTATATCATTCTAGTCTTGAGATTTGATTTCGGTTATGAATTGTAATGTGAAATTAGCCTATGTATCTTGTCTTAAGTTGTGATCTAATGTTGAATTTGGTTATAAAGATGCAATTGACCTTGTTATCTTATTGGTTATCATTGTGTGATGATGTTACTTTAAAATTGTGTTGAATTATGCGTTTATGGTAAGACCTTGATGATAGACTATGAGGAAGACTTGGTAAGTCTTAGAATCTCTATCTTTAATTCCAATTGTGATTAATTGTTGTTAAGTCATGATGTTACATTGGGGTATGCCTTATATTAGGATGATAGGGAGGTATGATGTTGAATTGAAATGTCTTGAATATGTTGTGAGGTTGATTAAGGTGTATGTGATATAAGGATGGTCAAAACTATCAATGTGCCTTGATATGCTATGAAACGCTAGTGTGTTAACCTCACTTATATGAATTGTGATGAAAGGAATTATACTCATACAATTGTTATTGAGCAATTGATGATGATGATTATACAAGGGGTAGACCCTATGACCTAAACTAAGCTATGTTGACAATTAAATGCTTAAAAACATTTTAAAAAAAAAGGACTCTAGCTTAGCACCGAGTGAACTAGATTGAGTAGTGTCCCTTCCTACATAAAGAAGGTAGGAACACCACATTACTCTTGAGATTGGAGACCATAATGCGTGGTTCATAAAGAGGTTCCCAACTATATCTCCTAATTCTTGAACAATTTTGCCCCCATAGGAATACGAGCTAGTGGATCCACGTATTTGCTATATATCATGATTTGGTACTACCTTGGCAAGTAGTCTGCCTTCTTTTAGTTTAGGGTTTTATGACACCGGATTCCACACTAACTCATGTGGTCTATGTCGGTTAGGGCAAGATGTTCCCAAAAGGTAAAACGAATTAAAGGACTTGAACTCTATCTTGGATAACCTAAGGGGTCTAGCTTAGTCTAGGTAGGGGTATGGAAATCTACCTAAAGATTTCACTATTAAGCCTTGAGGGGAGTCTTAGGAGGATGTTCTTGTATATGTTTATGTCATGATGATATATGATGTATATTTGATGAGTATGGCACATTGTTGATACTAAATGTTGATTAGTTCATTTATGAATATGCCTTGGGTTATAATGTTAATCTATGATGAAATGTAAACCTAAATGCTATGTTATGTAAAGTTTGACATTGGTCATGTTTTCTTGTTGGGGATACTTGATTGAGTAAGGTTATGGGGCTTTGCTTGGTCATTGCACTTGTTGACTTGATAAGGACTTATGAGTAGTCGTTTTGCTTATTATAATGCGATTAACTCTTATTCATTCTTGTGATATTATTCCTTGATGATAAGGTTGTAGTAAATCATGGTTTCAAGTATATTGGGATAAGTATTACTTTTTGAGATAGTAAGCATTTTGGTTGGTTGATATGATTTGCTTGCCTTTGCACTAGGTTCCTAAAGGGGTAAAATGACATGTCTTTACAAAAGTCCCTTTTTAGCATGTTTTTCTTGTATATTTGAATAAGGTCTCATACTTAGTACATTGGGAGTACTAACCCCATTTTCTTCCCCTTTTCCCAAACATTTTAGGTTCCGGTCGTTAAAGAGTTCGGAAGGTGACATTGTTGAAGGCTTGTATTCTTCATTTCATCCAAGTGGGGTAGGTCCTCAAATTCCGAGGGCAATGACATCATCTAGCTTACAGACTTGTTATGATCTTAATGAATATTTCATTTCTTTCCTTTTCAACTGAGTACTATACATTTATATGTCCTATATGTGGTCTTGTTGAATCGATGTAACGGCTATACCCATATTGTGATAATCGTTTAGATGATATGACATGAGACAATCGTTGAGACTATTTTTGTATTTTATATATATGTATGTTCAATAAAAGTAGAAGGCTATGTAACCTTTCTATACGAAGGTCTATGTATACTCGATATGACTATATATTATGTGTATGTAAAGGTCTATGTAAACCTCCAAGTAGTTATGATGAATGCTTTAAATTTTTCCACATTTTTAAACCTATGAAGGTAATAACATAAGACTAAGAGGCTAGTCTTAGTCCTTGAAAAGGACGACGACCCCGGTTACGTCTAGGGGGTAAACCCGGATGTGACAAACTTGGTATCAAAGCATGAGGTTGAATATAATTGAGTTATGTCTCTCTCTCTACCACATAGATGTAGGTTTGTATTCATAATTGTGAAGCGCGCCACACTTATGAGTGGGAACCTACATGATGCTTAGGAATCACTCTCTTTCTTAGAATTCTTATATCGTGCCGATAGAGTATACTTGTGGTGTGCTTTTGCATCTAATCCTATTGTTGTGATTATAGGAAGCATGAACACTCGAAGGAATGCGGCTCGAAGAGTTGAAGAGGGAATTTCCAGTGCGGGAACCTCTCACCGTGGTGAGCAAGTTCCTCCACTTGAAGAAGATGCTAATGTGGAGCAAGCACCAACCAATCCTCATCCTTTGACGGATGAGAATATAAGCACCGCTCTTCTTCAAATGGCCCAAGATATCACCACTCATGCACAAGTTTCCACGACTCAAGCCCAAGTTAAGACGCTTCAAGCAAAACCGGGAGGTTATGCCCCATCCTCATCAACAAGTCACTACTATATCTTCTCATTTAAGGACTTCACTCGAATGAACCCCCCCTACTTTCTATGGGTATATAGTTGATGAATAACTCTAATAATTCATCGATGAAGTCTCTAAAATACTTTTGGATATGGGGTTGTCCAAAAGTGAGAAGGCAGAGTTGGCCACTTATCAACTCAAGGACGTGGCGCAATCATGGTATGTGCAATGGAGGGATAATAGGCCATTAAGGGGTGGTCCGGTGACTTGGGAGATCTATAAGGCGACTTTTCTAGATTGGTTCTTTCCTAGGGATATGAGGGAGGAAAAAAATGGTGGAGTTCATCAATCTTCGCAAGGGAGGAAGGAGTGTCCATGAGTACTCTTTTTGGAATTCATTAAGTTGTCCAAATATGCTCCTTCCTTGGTCTCTGATCTTAGAGACCAAATGAGTCATTTTGTAACGGGGGTGTCATAGGACATACGAGAGGAGTGCCATTCGGCCATGCTACATGACAACATGAACATTTGCTGTTTTATGGAGCATGCGAGAAGGGTTGAGGAGGCAAGGGCTAAGAGAAAGAGTAGAGATGCTAAGAGAGCAAGGTTATATGATGGAGGTTTTTCAAAGAATAAGCTTGAAATACAAGACAAGCCTAGATTTAAGAAGCGGGTTTCTGATCAAGTCCCTTCCAAATTCCCAAAAACTAGTGGTTATATGGTGTCCAACCCTAAATTCAATAAGGTAAAAGGTACTAATTCACCAAATGGGAAGCCAACTTGTGGAAAGTGTGGTCAAAAGCACTATGGTGATTTCCTTAAGGGGACGGATATTTGTTTTAGTTGTGGAAAGAGTGGTCAAAAGATGAGAGATTGTCCAAACTTTAAGAGTCAAGACAAGGGTAGTGGTCAAGCTCAAGCAAGTAGTTCTAGTGATTCTCCAAAGAAGAACCACTTCTATGCTCTCCACTCTAGGAATGAGCAAGAGACTTCTCTCGACGTGGTGACAGGCATGTTGAACGTTTTCTCTATTGATTTATATGCCTTAATTGATCCAGTCGCTACTTTATCATTTTTTGAACCTCTAGTAGCTAAAAAGTTTGACATTTTACCCGATATTTTACATGAACCTTTTGTAGTGTATACTTCGGTGGGAGAGTCGATTGTTGCAAAAAGGGTGTATAGAAATTGTCCAATAATGTTGCCCAATAGAGTTTCATATGTTGATCTAGTAGAACTAGATATATTTGACTTTGATGTTATATTGTGTATGGATTGGTTGCATGAATATTTTGCCTCCATTGATTGTAGGACAATAGTGCTGAGGTTTAATTTCCCAAATTAACCCGTTGTTGAATGGAAAGGGGGAAATTATATTCCTAGAGGTTGTATTATTTCTTGTCTAAAAGCATGCAAAATGATCTCAAAAGATTGTCTATATCATATAACAATGGTCCAAGATCTAGACTCCGAAGTTCCTACCATAGAGTCGGTACCCGTAGTGAGCGAGTTTTCGGAGGTCTTTCCTCATGACCTTCCCAATATTTCTCCCGAACGGGAAATTGACTTTGGCATTGATTTGCTACCGGATGCAAATCCCATATCAATTCCTCCTTATCGGATGGCTCCTGCTGAATTAAAGGAGTTGAAGGCTCAACTCAAGGATTTACTAGATAAAGGGTTTTATAAGGCCTAGTATTTCTCCGTGGGGTGCTCCGGTTTTGTTTTGAAGAAGAAAGATAGGTCCTTGAGAATGTGTATTGATTACCACCAACTCAACAAGGTCACCATTAAGAACAAGTACTCTCTCCCTCAGATTGATGAATTCTTTGATCAACTTCAAGGAGCGAGCTACTTTTAAAAGATAGACTTGAGGTCGGGTATCACCAACTTAGGGTGAGAGGTGAGGATATACCAAAGACGGCCTGTTGGACTAGGTATGGGCTCTATGAGTTCTTGGTTATGTCTTTCGGTCTCACTAGTGCTCAGGCGACGTCTATGGACCTAATGAATAGAGTATTCTGAAATTACCTAGATTCATTTGTCATTGTCTTCATTGACGATATGTTGGTATATTCGAAGAATGAGGGTGATCTTATGGGTCATTTGAGGGTGTTATTGCAAACTCTTAAAGAACATCAATTGTATGCCCAATATAGTAAGTGTGAGTTTTGGTTGAGGTCGGTGACATTTCTTGGGCACATCATCTCTAGTGAGGGAGTTGGGGTACACCCAAGGAAATAGAAGCAGTGAAGAATTGGCCTAGACCTTTGGCTCCAACTGACATTAGGAGTTTCTTGGGTTTAGCGGGTTATTATTGGATATTCGTGGATGGTTTCGCGTCCATTACATCTCGTTTAACTACTATTGTAATTACCCTAAAAATGGATATGCTATGTAATGCTTAATGTGTCTAGAATGCCTACGATTAGGTCGGGTTCACACGGATTGATGCTCTCTGAACCTCTGCAACAGCCAAGCCAACTAAGTTGTTAAGTTATTTGAGCTAGGAAAGGTTGGGTCCAGCCATGTCGGGCACCCGAATATGAAGATTTACTCGGATGAGTCTTTACCGGACTTAAAAAGGAGAAATCTTAAGTTTGGAGGGTCTAGGGGTAAAATGGTCTTTTTTCAGGCTAAGGGTATTATTGTAATTATCCTAAATATTGAACTAATTATTTAATTGATATGGTGGAGGTGCATTTTGGGGACAAAGGGCCGAAATTGGCCTTTGAGCAAAACCTTGCTCTAACCGGGTTCGAACTTAGGTAGGAGCAATGATTGAATTTGATTATTTAAATTGGTGAATTAATTTAATAAATTAATAAATAATGGCTGATTTAAGAAAAAGGAAAATCAAATTTTTATTATTAATTATTATTTATTAATTAATATATTTTATTTTACTAAGTCTTGCCTAAAAGTCCTAGTTCTAAGGGAACACTACCTAACATCTCTCTCTCTTTCATGTCTATATCTCTCTCGTCAAAACACTCTCTCACGACTCCACATACTCTCTGGATGAAAAAAGAAACAAAAGTTCTTCACACTTGAAGAAATTACACGCTAAAAAACAAAATACAAAACAACAAGCTAATTCAAAAACGTAAAGCAAAAAAGGAAATTCTCGACGGGTAAGGTGTGAAGATTTGTTTGTGGACATTAGTTTAGTGGAGGATTTTGCAGCCCGTTTAAGGTTTTGAAAGCTAAAACCAGGTATGGGTTTTCTTACTCTTGGTCCCGTTCTTAAGAGACCCGTAGGATTCAGTCGATTCTAATCCGAAAACTAGGATTGTTTCCCGTTGCATGTCCCTATCACTGGCTCCTATTGATGCTTGTAGGTTGGTATGTCTGCTGGTAGATATTAGGCGTCTAACGTGTTTTTGTGATAATTATGTGAATCTATGTATGTTCGGAATTATGTGAGTAACAAAAGATGTTTTTCCAAAAATATGTAGTCACGGATTGGAGCATCAAATGGCATGTTTGATTTCCTGTATTTTACGTGCAATTGCATGTGTAAATCGTGATGTTCATAAGTGGTGTAATGTTGCTGAATTGAGTGACAACTCTTGATCAAATGAAACCATGAAAATGCACCTAAAGATGTTCTAAATGATCTATGAAATGTCCTAAGAACTAATGTATAAATGCTGCAAAAAGGGACTGGAAAAACAAGATCAAATTTCTAGCATTCTTGAAATTTGGTTTTGGACAGATGTTTGATGTTTTGGAGAGTTTAAAAATGAATAAAAACATGTGAGGTCAGTAGGGACTGAAACCAAGAACTCACTACAAGAAAGCTGTAAAAATAAAAAAAAATGTGATAAGGCGGATTCAAAATGGGGTAAAGTTTAAGTGAAAAGTTAGGGGGAAAATGAAAGAAAAATGAAGTGAGGCATGCGGGATTCGAACCCACAACCTCTTGGACGGATGAAGGAGAGAGGAGAAGAATGATATAAATAAATAATAAAAATGAGGTATGTGGGATTCGAAGCCACAACCTTTTGGCAAAATGATAAGTGAAGGAGAAAATGTAAATTAAAATAAGGTGAGGCTGTGGGGATTCAAACCCACAACCTCTTGAATAGATGAGAGGGTTAGGAGAAAAATAAAGGAGGAAAAATAGATGTAGTGAGTGGGGATTGAACCCACAACCTCTTGAATAGATGAGAGAGTTAGGGGAAAAATAAAGGAGGAAAAATAAATGTGGTCAGTGGGGATTGAACCCATAACCTCTTGGATAGGTGAGAAAGTTAAGAGATTAATTACAAGAAAAGAATGAGCTTGTGGGGGATTGATCCCACAACCTTCTTGCCTTAAACGAAAAAGAGAGGAGAAAAAGAAACGAAAATATCATGGGAGTGATGGGGATCGAACTAGGGTCCCCCAAATCTGAAAAATGCAAATATCAAGTTTACTATAAGATTAAGTGTTACCGAAGGGATCCGAAATCGGATTCCCTTGCCCAATTCCGTATTGACACATAAGTCATACGTACACAAATATTTAATCTAAAGATTGAAATCAATATCTTGTCATACCTACAAGATGCATAATTCTTGTACCACATAATCTTGGGTAAATATGAATCAGTTAGACAAACTATGAATGAAGCCTCATGGCTTGTATGTGTGGACTCATAAGTCTAGAATACATTTTAAAGTAAGTGAACCTAATATGTTATGTGATGAGATAATGAAATTCAAAAGGGGTTAATTAAGAGTGTGACACATACTAAAGGGCCCAGTGCATTGGCATACAATGAAATGAACATTCACGTAAAGTGGTGAGTAATTATGAAGAGTAAATGTGCTAAAGTTAAAGAATGTGGTGACAACATGATAAGGGGCTAATGCGAAAGGTGAAAGAAATCTCAAATGAGCCTAAGTTAATGTTACCAAGACGTACTCACCTATGAGAGTGTAAATTTAATGAAGAGAACAATTTCTATGAACACTCTAATAAAAGTATTGAATTTAATGCATACTTAATACTAATGATGAGATTATAAATCATCTAATGAGCTATGATGTTCTCATACTAGAAGGCAGCTTCCATGATGTATGAGTTGAATGTAATGGAACTTTATACTAAGCACCGATAGGCTAGCTATGAGTGGTGGTGCCTTCCTTAGAGAAGGGCGGAGGTTCACGTAAATCTCATGATATGAGACTGTCCGGCAAGTTGGGTATGGGTCTCCTTATATCTACTAGTGTTTGAACCTATACTGCCAATAAAGGGATCTAGCAAGGTTCAACTCCCTATATACGCTAGCATGTTCTGGTCACTCTGGACGGTGATTCCACCTCTTTTTGGTGTAAGGTAGACACTGGATTTCATGATTCTCACATAATTTATGCCGGTTATTGTTAAAGTTCCCAAAGAAAGAATGAGGCCATCCTCAACGAATACACATAATGAAATGAACGATACCAAAGGTGTTAGGATGGGATAATCAAGAGGTGAGCTAGACTTAAGTAATGACACTAGGTTATTCTTGGTCATTGCACAGCAAACCCGATGAGAGTCTTAAACTAAATCCTTGGTATGACTTGTGTTTGCACTAGTATATGAAAGAATGAAAATGAAGTACGTATGAATAAATGAAACAAACTCTGTGTTTGCTAAAGAAGGCTCTCTAGTTGAGGTCCCATATGTTGAGCCCTCATTTTGGGAAGTCCTGATATCAAGTTCATGATTCTAAGGTGTCATGGCATATGAAAGAATGATATGAACTATGTGATATGATAGGTGCAATATCTGATGTGCTGTTTGCAAAATGACTTTCCTAATCCGATTTTGGCAAGTCCACTGACTTGACTTTCCATAATTCATATATTTAGGAGAGATCTCTTCTTAATCATGCATGTCCTTGTTGTGTGCTTATATATACCATACTTAGTACACGTGTGTACTAATCCCATACAACTCTATACTTTTAGGCGCAAGCACAGGAGGACGCTAGAGATTACGATACAATGTTGCAACTATCTGGACGTGCAACATTCATCCGGACTTTGTACGCCCTAATGCTTTCGAGGACACTTTCCCATCATATTCTAGCTTAGATATAGGTTTGAGTTAGTGGAGTATGTTCCACTAGCGTTTCTTTCCCATTTTATTTCAGACATCGTATTGGTGCCATTTTGGCAAGTATACACTTAATGTAGTATTTGAACTAATTCTTTCATTTGATGATCTTAATATTATATGGTTGATTGTGAACGTTTATGAGTTTAAGTAGAATGTCTTGTATGAGTGTTAAGTAACAAAAAGTTCAAATTTTCCGCTAAAATTAACTTAGATGAAGTAACGATGACGTATGTAGGCTTGTCTGTGACCTCTGAGAGGTCAATGAAGCAAGTCTCATCTAGGGTCTAGACTCCAGTCGTGAA
This sequence comes from Solanum pennellii, assembly GCF_001406875.1. NCBI lineage: Eukaryota > Viridiplantae > Streptophyta > Magnoliopsida > Solanales > Solanaceae > Solanum > Solanum pennellii. Next base: position 12,359,453 of record NC_028648.1, on the reverse strand, counting down.
AACTATGACCCAAAAGAGTAAGAAGTTTGAGTGGTCTGAGGCATGTGAGAAAAGTTTCCAATTGTTGAAAGATAGACTCACTTCCGCTTCAATGTTGACTTTACTGGAGGGTAAAAAGGGTTTTGTAGTATATTCTGATGCATCCCGAGAGGGTTCGGGGTGTCTATTTATGCAACACGGGAAGGTGATAGCCTATGCCTCTAGGCAACTTAAGGTACATGAGAGAAACTATCCCACTCATGACCTTGAATTAGCGGCCGTAGTGTTTGCTTTGAAAATTTTGAGGCATTACTTGTATGGGGTTCATGTTGATATCTTTACCAATCATAAGAGTCTCCAATATGTGTTTACCCAAAAGGAGTTGAATCTCCGACAAAGAAGGTGGCTAGAGTTGTTGAAAGATTATGATATGAGTGTCCTTTATCACCCCGAAAAGGCTAATATAGTTGCGGATGCCCAAAGTTGTATGACTATGGGTAGTGTAATCCATCTTGACGAAGCTAAGAAAGACCTAGCAAGGGAAGTACATAGGTTGGCTAGGTTGGGGGTGAGGTTGGAAAGTTCTCCGAATTGGGGTGCCATAGTTCATAATAACTCCAAGTATGTCTAGTGGTTGAGGTGAAGTCCAAACAACACCTTGATCTAGCCTTATGGAGTTGAAAGAATCGGTTCTCAGCAAGTTAAATGAATCAATCTCCTTGGTTAGGGATCATGTGCTAAGGTACCAAGGGAGATTGTGTGTTTCCGATGTAGATGGGTTGAGGGATCGGATCCTGGAAGAAGCACATGCGTCCTGCTTTTCAATTCACACGGGTTCGACAAAAATGTACCATGACCTAAGGGAGATATATTGGTGGGAAGGTCTAAAAAGTAACATAGCAAAGTTTGTCGCTAAGTGTCCGAATTTCCAACAAGTAAAGGTTGAACATCAAAATATGGGTGGCTTACTACAAGAGATCCAAATTCTTACTTGGAAGTGGGAAGACATCAATATGGACTTTGTAGTAGGTTTACCTCGGAATAAAAAGTCACATGATTCCATATGGGTGGTTGTGGATCGATTGAATAAGTCCGCTTGCTTTATTCTCATCAAGTCTACATATTCGGCGGAGGGTTATGCAAGAATCTTCCTAGATGAGATTGTTTGCCACCATGGCATCCTATTATCCATCATATCGGATCAGGGAGCACAATTCACATCTAAATTTTGGAGGTCGTTCCAAAAAGGGTTGGGTACTACGGTGAAGTTGAGCACCTATTTTCATCCCCAAACGGATGGTCAAGCAGAGTGTACTATACAAACCCTTGATGATATGCTTAGGGCGTGCATTATTGATTTTAAAGGGAATTGGGATAAACATTTACCTTTGGTGGAGTTTGCCTATAATAATAGTTTTCTTTCATCCATTTCCATGGCTCCCTATGAAGACTTGTATGGTAGGAGGTGTAGGTCTCCTATTGGATGGTTTGAAGTGGGTGAGCCATCGATTCTTGGTCCCGACTTGATTTATAAGATTTTGGAAAAGGTTCATATCATAAAGAACTGGTCGCAAATGGCCTATAGTTGGCAAATGTCTTATGCCGATCATAGGAAAAGGGATTTTGAGTTTGAAGAAGGTGATAAGGTGTATTAGAAAATTTCACCAATGAAAGGGGTGGTTAGATTTGGAAAGAAAGGGAAATTGAGTCCTCGTTATGTGAGTCCCTATGAAATCTATCAAAGGGTTGGTAAGTTTCCTATGAATTGAAACTCCTAGTGAATTGGCTTTGGCTCATCCGGTTTTCCATGTTTCTATGTTGAAGAAGTCTATCGGTGATCCCGAGTCCATCTATTCAGGGTCTTGGTGTCAAAGATAACATCTCTTATGGGGAAGTCCCTATTAAAATTCTTAATAGGCAAGTCAAGAAGTTGAGGAATAAAGAAGTGGTTTCCGTAAAGGTGTTATGGAAGAATCATCTAGTGGAGAGTGCAATATGGGATGTCGAGGCCGTCATGAAGTCCCATTACCCTCATCTTTTTTAGAATTAAGGTTAGTCATTCTTTTTAATAATATAAATATGATTAGAATTTAGGGTTTCTTTATTTTTGGGTGAAGTTTTGCAAATTCTGTATTTTTGAAAACTTTACAGTGAAGTTACAGTGAAATTGGTGCTTTAGACTTGAAATTTTCCTTTTTGCTTGTTTTGAGTTCTGTTGTGTATTTTGATATGGTGAGTCTTTATGAAATGATATGTAGCACGTTGTTAAGTTGAACTTTGTGCTAATTCACTCATGCAATGTATGTTGAGCTCATATGTGTTTTGAGCAGGAAATGTGTCATAATGAAGTGATTTGAGCCGTATGTGTAATAGTGTGAGTTTTGAAATTTCCTTGTTGAAATGACATGGTTTATTTTTTTTTGATATTATTGATTGGTTGGGCTTCTAGTCTTGAGTCTATTCCTTCCTTGAAAAGAGTTTTGGTGTCATTCGGGGACGAATATTCCTAAGGAAGGGATAATGTAACACCTTGAAAATCCAAGACGTGTCGTAAAGCCTAACATAGCTGTCATAAGGATTAAGTACTATTTTTAAGTCCATTTTAGTTAATATAGGTCATTTAGGAAGTTTAAGTACCAAAACATCCAAGAACGTCCGTGACGTCCGGGAAGTTGGTTCAAAAGGGTGTTACTATGTCTTAGCCCATTTGACTAACTCTTAGGAGTCGGAAATATACGAAAATTAGTGGAAGGGTATCTAACAGGTGTTTGAGTTGTTTCATGGTTGAAAAGCCCGGGTACCATTGTGTTTTAAGAAATTGGGCCTGGACAGTGGGCATCGAAGAGACCACCTATGGTCTTTGTGTGGACTGACAGGGCGTCGATGCCACGATCATACCATAATTAGACAATTTGAGGAAAGCTTCCGCCTGCACAGTATTTGAACTAATCGACAGAGTGCAGGACGGAGGGGTGAGGGACCGTCGACTCATAGACGGCCCGTCGTTCGGGGTCTCATCTATGAGGTTCAAATTTCCTGCACAATTTAAGTTAGTGTCATTTAATTAGATAGGGGGTTAGGTGATTAATTAGTGGATTAAGGGAGTCTAATTAAGTTGATTAAGTCCCAATATAAATACCTCCAACCCTCATTAATCTAAACACATCTCACAAATAAACTATCTTATTTCTCTCTCTACATGAACTCACCATTAAAAAATAGCAAGAATTAGGGTTCGGGGTCTGGACAGGGACGCATTCACCATCAAATTGTTGTCAAACATGAAGGTATGAGATCTAATTCACCTTTGAGACTATTTACTCAAACGGTTCCTTCAAAATGGATTTCAAAAGTTGAGCTTTTTTATGTGTTTCATCCAATTACGAAATTGAAGTTATAAATTGAGTTTTTGATGATTTCTTTAGGTCATATTGAATAGATTAGCATGTCATTTAACTTGTTTATGGTAATTATTGATGGTTTGGTCTAAATTGAAGAACATGTTTCTCAATTCCTAACCCTAGGTTGTGATCTTGACCTATATTGCATTGTGATCATTCAATTGACTTGGTTATTGATTAGATTACTATCCTATGGTGTTATTATGATTTAATTAAGATGAATTATAGGCCTATCATTCTAGTACTTTAGATGTGATTTAGGTTATGAATTTTAATGTGAAATTAGCCTTTGTATCTTGTCTTAAGTTGAGATCTAGTATTGAATTGGGTTATAGAGATGCAATTGGCCTTGTTATCTTATTGGTTATCATTGTGTGATGATGTTACTCCCCAATTGGGCTGAGTTATCAGTTTATGGTAAGACCTCGATGATAGACTATGAGGAAGACTTGGTAAGTCTTAGAACCTCTATCTTTAATTCCAATTGTGATTAATTGTTGTTAAGTCATGATGTTACATTGGGGTATGCCATATACTAGGATTATAGGGTGGTATGATGTTGAATTGAAATGTCTTGACTCTTTTGTGAGGTTGATTAAGGTGTATGTGATATAAGGATGGTGAAAACTATCAATGTGCCTTGATATGCTATGAAATGCTACTGTTTAACCTCACTTATATGAATTGTGATGAAAAGACTTATACTCATACAATTCTTATTGAGCTATTGATGATGATGATTATACAAGGGATAGACCCTATGACCTAAACTAAGCTATGATTTATAATTGAAGTCTTAAAGACATTTTTAAAAAAGGGACTTTTCTTAGCACCGAGTGAATTAGATTGAGGAGTGTCCCTTTCCATATAGGGAAGGTAGGAACACTACATTACTCTTGAGATTGGAGACTATAATACATTGTGCATAAAGAGGGTCCCAACTTAATCTCCTAGTTCTTGAACTATGTTGCCCCCATAGGAATACTAGCTAGTGGATCCACGTAGTTTCTATATTTCATATTTTGTTACTACCTTGTCAATTAGTCCCCCTTCTTTCGGTGTTGGGTTTTATGACATCGGATTCCACACTAGCTCTTGTGGTCTATGTCTGTTAGGCAAGATGTTCACAAAAGGTAAAACGAATTAAAGGATTTGAACTCTAACTTGGATAACCTAAAGGGTCTAGCTTCGTCTATGTAGTGGTGTAGGACTTTACCTAAACACTGCACTAGTTAGCCTTGAGGGGAATCTTAGAGGAGGTTCTTATATATGTTTATGATATGATGATATATGATGTATATATTAAGACTATGGCATATTGTTGATACTATATGTTCATTAGTTCATTTATGAATATGCCTTGGATTATAATGTTAACATATGATGAAATGTATACTTAAATGTTATGTTATGTAAAGTTGGGAATTGGTCATATTTTCTTGTTGAGGATACTTGATTGAGTATGGTTATGCGAGTTTGCTTGGTCATTGCACTTATTGACTTGATAAGGACTTATGAGTAGTTGTTTTGCGAGTAGTTGTTTTGCTTATTATTATGCGATTAACTCTTATTCATTCTTGTGATATTATTCCTCGATTATAGGGTTGTAGTAAATCATAGTTTCAAGTATGTTGGGATAACTATTACTTGTTGAGATAGTAAGCATGTTTGCTTGGTTGATATGATTTCCTTGGCTTTGCACTAGGTCCCTAAAGGGGTAAAATGACTTGTTTTGACAAAAGTCCCTTTTTAGCATGTTTTTCTTGTACATGTGCATAACGTCTCATACTTAGTACATGTGGAGTACTAACCCCATTTTCTTTCCCTTTTCCCAAAAATTATAGGTTCCGGTCGAAAAAGAGTTTGGAAGGCGACATTGTTGAAGTCTTGGATTCTTCATTTCATCCAAGTGGGGTAGGTCCTCAACTTCCGAGGGCAATGCCATAATCTAGCTTACGAACTTGTTATGAGATTAATAACTCTTTCATCTTCCTTTTCAATTAAGTACTATTCTTTTGTATCACCTATATGTGGTCTTGTTGGATAGATGTAAGGGCTATGCACATATTGTGCTAATCGTTTAGATGGTATGAGATTAGACAATCGTTGAGACTATTTTTATATTTTATATAGATATGTGCAATAAAAGTAGAAGGCTATGTAACCTTCCTATACGAAGGGTCTATGTATACTCGATATGACTATATATTATGTGTATGTAGAGGTCTATGTAAACCTCCAAGTAGTTATAATGAAAGTTTTAAATTTTTTTGTATTTTTCAACCTATGAATGTAATGAGATTAGACTAAGAGGAAAGTCTTAGTCCTTGAAAAGGACTACGGTGTCGGTTACTCTTAGGGGGTAAACCCGGATGTGACAAATAGTTACAAATGTTTTCACATTTATAAAAAGTAAGGAAGCCAGACTTCTACATAGCCTTTGGCTAGTTTTAGAAAAGCGGAACTATGATTTCCAAGAGAGCTTCTAATGCTTTTTTTGAGCAATTACCTCAAACAAGAGAAATAATCATTTTAAAAAAACATATGAGCTATTTGGGAGTAGTATCGAGCACCCATATGGGGACGCGAGTTAATATCAACTCAAGTCTCCATAAACCATGTAGCCAACATGTACATATAAAGGATCATACTTTTTAGATGGTTGCTTACTTCCTTTTTGCATAGACTAGTAGATCCACTTAGTAGTTCAGGTTCTATACCGACGACAAGGTATAGAACGGTCCTCTTGCAATGTGAGATAAGACGTTGTACCATCGCTTAGTAAAGATGTGTTTATTATTGCATTATCTCTAATGAACTAAGTGATTACACTATTTTACAAGCTTCATATGTATTGCATGTGCCTTTAGTGCTTAATATCAAGTTATTACTTCTTGAGTTGAGAAGAGCCAACGTAAGTTCATTTTTAATCCTTTCAAGATTAATAATGGTTGTTTAGCATTTCAACTCGCATACTCGTACATTCAATGTACTGATGCTAGTTGACTTACATCATCTTATGATGCAGACGCAGGTAACCAGGATAAACATCCAGCGCCTTGTTGATCCAACTTGAGTATTCATAGTCAGTTGGTGGGCCTCGTTTCATTCCAGAGGACTCTTTAATTGCTTTTGGTATTTCCTTTTATAGAATATTGTGGGGTTTGTCCGAACATTCATGTTAATAGGGGTTTGTCCATTTTGGCCAAGACTATTACTTAAAGTAGTTTTCATGAGAATGTCCCACCTTTATATTTGAGTTAAGTTTTTCGCTGAGTTAATTAAGCCAGGACAAGGGTTCGCTCAAGGCCACCAATGGTTGTTAGGTGCCAGCCACATCCAGGGTGTAGGTTCTGAGCGTGACAAAATTTATATCACAGAACAAGGTACAAGAGTCCTAGGGAGTCTATCAAGTCGTGCTTGTATAGTCTTATTCATCAGTGTGAAGCGTGCTACTTCTATGATTAGGATGTTACAACATTTATGAATTTCTGATTTCTTTCATACTCACTTCGTGCGATAGAGTTTATCTCTAAAATGTTTCCCTCTAATTCATGCTTGCACATGTTTCAGATTATTATACCTCCACGAAGAGCATTCAGAGGTCATACAACCATAGGAAATGTAGAGGAGCCAGAGGTACTCAATGAACTTGAAATGCCACCTTAAGGGGAAGTTACCAATTTTGAGTTCTGTGAGGCTATCCAGATGCTGAGTCAAAACGTGACCAACCAAGTTGGGCAACAAAGAGGAGCTCAACAAGAAGAGGTTGATACTTCAAGGATTCGTGAATTCTTGAGTATAAATCCCCAAAGCTTCACTGGTTAAAGAACCACTGAGGATTTGGAAAACTTTGTGGAAGAGTTGAAGAAAGTATTTGATGTGATTCATGTTATTGGTGTTGATAAAGTCAAACTGGTTGCATACTAACTCAATAATGTTTCTAGGACTTGGTTCGATCAGTGGAAGGAGGGCAGAGGTGGGGATGCACCATATACGAGTTAGGCATGCTTTGAAGAATCTCTCTTGGGATGAATCTTTCCCCAAGAACTGAAGAAAGCAAAGGTACGTGAGTTCCTTAATTTGAAACAAGATTCCTTGAGTGTTCATGAGTATGGGTTAAATTTTACCTAACCGTCTCGCGATGCTACGGAGATAGTTAAGGATATGAGAAGCAGAATGAGCTTGCTTGTTGGTGGGTTCGTGTCAGGCCCCGAGCTACCCTCGAGACGTGGACACGGAACCTAGGAACACAAATGATTCCAAGCTAACCCTAATGTCATGAGTATGAGCATACTAAAGAATATAAACTATTTTGGAAACTAAATCATTAGTTTAGACTAAAAAGACGGGGAATACCCATATTCAATAACTGAGATAAATGAAATCAATGAGTTTAATACAAAGAATTTATTAACTCAATACAAAGCCGAAACTAACTATGTATGATAGTAGCCTCTAAACTGGACTAGAAATACTGGGACAAGCCCTAGCTAAGTCTAGCAAAAACAGAAACTAAAAGACTAAATACTGAAAAGAAACTCATGACTATTATCCTCCGAGAATGAGGAATCACCACTGAATATGCTGAACGGAAGATCGGAAATCGATCTATGCGTGATATGGATGTTGAGAACCTGAACCTAAATCACGAGAAGATGTAGGCACGTATGCGTCAGTACTTGAAAGGTATTGAGCATGTAGGATAGAATAAAGCTTAAACAAAACATAACTGAACAAGCAAAAAAGCAAGTATAATAGCCTGAATATGACATAGAGAATTCTTAGCTAACTGCATGCAATGGCCAACTTATAACATGCTGAAACTGGATACTGAGTATACTAACAAATGGTAAATGCAAGAGAGTTTGACTGAACTGCGGGAGCTACTAATAATCGATAATAAAATCACATGAGCTAAATATGGAGTCCGATGTATACACCCCATCGAGAGGACCCAATATACCCTCCTAGAGGTATAAAGGCATGCTTGATCACTAAACGAATTGCCCACAGAGGAGACATACAACCTACTTGGATAGTAGTTCTAGGACTAATTAGGTATGCTGAAACCTAGTCCAAGTCGGTATTTTTCAACTTTCATTGATTTATGTAGTTAACTGATTATTTTTGAATTTCTGTAATAATTGGATAGCTCAAACTGAACATGCAAACAGCGAATGCAACATATAATATGATAATATTGCATTTAAAATTGAGGCATGTATAACTGAATAGCTAAAATGTCTGACCTAGCATGTGTAATTCATGAACTAAAGAAATACAAAGCTAGGGTTCTGGAATTCATGCGATAATATGAATAATAACTTTACAATCTGATTTGGAACATATATTGAATAAATTCATGAAGTTCTATCAGTGTTCTAGAAACTCTAGGTTTAATCATGAGAAGAGAATCAAGAACTGACAGAAAATGGGGACCCAATGGGTGAAAGGAACCCACTAGTCAAATCCCACATACTTGGTGATGAAATTGACAGAGAATTATTCATATTTTGAGGCTGGAACTGCTGGAAACTTGCTGCGTTCTTGAACTAGGAATCTGGACCTTTTTCTCCTTTCTTGCTTCTAATTTTCTATGTTTTGATTTAATCATTTGACTTAAGTAAGTTTTAGTTAGGTTTCTAGGATTAAATTGACGAAAATATGATGATTTAGGGTCAAAATGATGTATCTTAGGGTTTAAACAAAGTGGAAAAAACAAAAATACCCCTGGGTTAATTGCTGTCGGACCAAACGACGACCTAGACAGACGGTCCGTTGTTCCATCGACGGTCCATCGTTTGGTCTGTAGGTTGGGCCTGTTCGTCAGGACTTTACTAAAATGGGCATAAGTTTATAATCGGAGATCTGATTTTAGCATGGACAGTGTCTATGGAAAGGTAATTTAATTATCTATAATTTGGTAGGTCATGGGACACCTAATTCATCTTGTGATAAGAGTTATGACAATCTGAAGTTGACCCAACTGTAGTTATCCCCTAACTATGTGTTATTTCTTACCTACAGTAGGACCGTAGGTCCATCTACGGACCGTGTTTGCCAATCATGGTTCTTATTAGAGAGTGGGTGAACGGTATGTTTATCGACGGATACAGACTGCGGACCGTAGTCTAACCTACGAAATGTCGGTCTATCCGTTGCTCGACACTTGGTTAAATTTTCCTGGGTTGAGATTGTGGGGGTTTCTGACTCCATCGACGAATGTGTAGGATAGATCGTTGTTCTGGCTACGGTCCGTCGAGAGCCACCGTTTGTTGCATCTCTAGATTTTCTAAAAAACTAGTTTTTAGTTTGTTTTGTACACGGAGTGTTACATTATCTCCCCCTTGGGAACATTTGTCGTCGAATGAAGACTAAACTAGATGGAATAGAGGGAGAGAGCTACAACCCTACTACTAAACATTGAGAACTTACTTTCTGACTGAATTGACTTCTGAGAACATGCATATACGCTGAAAATGCTAGTACAAACTGAGGAAACATGATTCTAAGACGGAATTCAAGCATGAATGACCGAAAAATAGAAGAGTAACTATTACCTTAAGCTGGAGCGAAATCGGAAGGAATGAAGTGAGGATAGTTTTCCTTCATGGTTGCTTCTGCTACCCAAAGAGATCCATCTTTGGACTTACTCCTCCACAAAACCTTGACTGAAGCGACTTCTTTGTTTCTCAACTTTCTAACCTAAACATTCAAGAATCTCAACTGGTATATCCTCGTAAGAAGACTACCTTTCACCTCCATTCTCTCTAACGGCACTACAGAGGCTGGATCACCCACACACTTCTTCAAGAGTGAGATGTAGAAGACCGGATGCACTGCTGCAAATTCTACTAATAACTCTAACTCACATGCCACCTTGCCAACCCTTTTCAAGATCTTGTAAGTGCCTACATATCTAGGACTAGGTTTCCCTTTCTTACCAAATGTAATCACTCCTTTCATGGGTGACACTTTCAAAAAAACCCTATCATCAACTTGGAACTCTAGTTCATTTCTCCTTACATTTGCGTAAGATTTCTGACGACTTTGGTATGTCCTAAGTCTATCTCTAATGAGTTGCACTTTATCCATAAAATAAAAGAATTAAACCTAGACCTATTAAAGATGTTTTACCTACTTCAAGCCAACCAACGGGAGATCTACATCTATGCCCATACAAAGCCTCATAAAGGGCCATCTGAATGATGGAATGGTAGCTATTGTTGTAGGCAAACTCAATAAGAGGAAGGTGATCATTCGAACTACCCTTGAAATCGATCACAAAATCTCTCAACATATCTTCTAAGGTATGAATGGTACGCTCTGCCAGCCCATCCGTCTTTGGATCAAATGTTGTACTAAGGTTAACTTGAGTATCAAGATCCTTCTGAAATGACTTCCTGAAATGAGAGGTAAACCGAGGACCTATATCTGAGATGATAGACAAAGGAACCCGATGCAACCTCAAATTTTCATTAATGTAAAGCTTGGCATAGTCCTCTGCCGAATCTGTAGTCTTGGCCGCTAAAAGCGAGAAGACATAGTCATTTTATCAACTATCACCCAAATTAAGTCAGGCTTTCTGCTAGTACGTAGCCCTGTCCATATTGATCACTTCCCACTTCCAAGTAGAAATATCGATATCTTGAGTCATACCGCCTGATTTTTGATGTTCTACCTTGGCATGCTCGCAATTGGGGCACTTACTCACAAAGTCTGCTATATCCCTCTTCATTCCATTCCACCAATAATAGATTTCCCACAGATTATGGTACATGTTAGTGGCAACCTGGGTTAATAGAATATCTGGAGTTATGGGCTTCCTCAAGGATATGCTTTCTCAACTCGCCCGCATCAGGAAAACACAATCTACCCTGTTAGCAAATCACACCATCTCTCCCTTGGGAGAAAACCTCCACTCTCTGATTGTGGATTGCATTCTTAAGTTCAAGAAAAATCGGATAACAGTCTTGCTTTTCCTTATCTTCCACTACCAAAGAAGATTTTGCCCCATTCTGAACTGTTACACAAAATCTGATATGCTCATAAGGAGAACTCCTAAACGAGCAAGTGTGTGAACATCATTCACTAGCTCCTTCATTTCTTCCTCACCTTTGGCTACACTATCCATAGATAATCTACTAAGAGCATCTGCTACTACATTCACCTTACCAGGATGATAATGCACGCTCATATCATAATCCTTAAAGAACTAAAGCCATCTCCTCTAGCGAAGGTTCAAATCTTTCTGGGTGAACACATACTGAAGGCTTTTATGGTCAGTGAACTCATCTACATGAAAACTATACAAGTAGTGTCTCCATATATTGAGTGTTAACAATAATGTTGCAATCTCGAGGTCATGAGTTGGATAGTTCTTGTCATGCATCTTAAGCTATCTAGAAGCATACACTATAACCTTATTTCACTGCATCAACACACAACTTAGTCCAACTCTAGATGCATCACAATATATCACATAACCATCTGAACCCTCTAGTAGAGTCAAGACAGGAGTTGTAGTCAATCTTGTTTTCAATTCTACAAAGCTTTTCTCACAATCATTTGACCGTTGATACTTGACCATCTTCTTAGTCATCGTAGTCAATGGTGATGCTATGGAGAAGAATACTTCCATGAAACTTCTATAATAACCCGCTACACCTAAGAAACTTCTGATATCTGCAGCAGAGGTATGTCTGGGCCATTGTTTCACTGCTTCTATCTTCTGTGAATCCACTCGAATCCCTTTGCTAGATACAACATGACCAAGGAAAGCAACGGATTGCAACCAGAACTCACATTTGCTGAACTAAGCGAATAACTGGCGATTCTTGAGAGTCTGTAAAACGATTCTCAAATGACTCGCATGTTCTTCCTAATTCCTAGGGTAAATGAGTATATCATCAATGAAGAAGATAACGAACAAGTCCAAGTACTGTTTGAATACTCTGTTCATCATATCCATGAAAGGTGCTGGAGCATTGATTAGTACAAACAACATAACTACAAATTCATAATGAACATACCGAGTTCTGAAGGTTATATTTGGAATGTCACTATCTCTGACTCTAAGCTAATAAAAACCTGATCGGAGGTCTATATTTGAGAATTCACTAGCACCTTGAACTTGGTCAAACAAGTCATCAATCCAGGGGATGAGATGCTTATTCTTGATTGTGACCTTGTTCAACTATCTATAGTCAATGCACATTCTGAGAGAACCATCTTTCTTCATTACGAACAACACTGTTGCACCCCACGATGAAATACTAGGTCTGATAAAGCCCTTATATAGAAGGTCATTCAACTGCTCTTTCAATTCCGTATGCTCTAATGGAGCTATTCTGTAAGGAGGGATAGAAATAGGATGGGTAGATGGAAGGAGATCAAATCCAATGTCGATTTCCCTTTCGGGAGGACTTCGAGAAAATCTTCTTGAAATACTTCTGGAAACTCACAAACTATTGGAACTGATTCAAGAGTTGGGGTTTAAGAGCTAGAATCCTTAACCCGACTAGATGATAGAGATAACCCTTAGAGATCATCTTTCAGGCCTTAAGGTAAGAAAGAATCGACCAATAGGCGCTAGGTTCCTACCCTTCCATTCTAAGATTGGTTCGTCTGGAAACTGAAAACGAACAATCCTAGTTCTTACAACCGATTTAGCCATAACTGGAATGTAAACAATCCATGCCTAGAATGACATCAAAGTCTACTGTTTCTAACTCTACAAGATCTGCTGAGGTGACCATCTGAGATACTATGATAGGGCAATTTCTATATACCCGTCTAGCCATAACTGGGTCACCGACTTGAGTAGAGATTGAGAAAGTTCTGAGAGAGTTTCTGCACTAACACTGAATTGAACTGCTATATAAGTAGTTACAAAAGAATGAGTATCCCCTAGATCTAACAATGCATAAATATCCAGGTCAAAGACTCGTAACGTACATGTGACTACAGGAGAACCTTCCTGATTTTTGGTGAGCCTTAAGAGTATACAACTTGTTCTGGCATTGACCACCACCTGTGCCAAATGAGTTACCCAGCTTAGTCGGGCGACTTGCTGGTTCTGCTGAAGTTGTAGACTGAGCTCTACCATTACAACCTCCTTGACCCTGTCTAGAACAACAATACCTCAACCTATGACCAGACTGACCACACCCAAAGTATCCTTCTTTTCCTGCGAGATACTCGCCTGGATGGTTCTTACCGCACTTGGGGCAAGTGGGTAAGTGTTGGTGCATGAAATATTTCTCTGAGACTTAGAGCATGGTGCTCTACCCTTCTGGTCATACCTATTCTTAGAGGATGGAACTAGCTGATGAAGGGGCTAGAGTTGAAAACTTCTGCATACTCTCCGGGCGATTTTCACCACGCGATTTCTGCTGAGAATAGTCATAGTTCCCAGTCCTAGCCTTCTTATTCTCTTTAGCCTGTTCCTTAATCGTATCACCCTTAACCTGCTGAGCATGATTCCACAAGTCTAGAGATTTTCATATCTCCAAGTAACATAATATCTTTGCACTCAATTTTCACCAAATCCGACACTCCATACAAAAACTTATTCCTCTGAGCCCTAGAGTCAGCAACCAGGTGAGGAGCATACCTGGAGAGTTGGTTGAAATTCATCCCATACTCTTGGACTGTCATGAATTCCTGAACCTTTGCCTCCCACAATTCTACTGGGAAAAACTTGTCGAGAAAAGTCTCACTAAAGCAATCCCAAGTGATAAAAGCCACATTTGCAACCCTATTCTCCTTCCACTGAGTGTACCAAATATGAGCAACATCTTTCAACTTGTATGATGCTAACTCATCCCGATCATTCCTAGTGACCTGCATTACCTCAAAGATCTTCTTGATCTCATCCACGAAATTCTGAGGATTCTCATTAGCTTGCGATCCTAAGAACTCAGGCGTATTCATCCTTACAAAGTCACGGACCCTTGCAGCTACTGATCAACTATTTTCATTCACATTAGCATGATCCCGATTATTCTTGTTAGTCATACTCTGAGCCAACATCTATAAAGCATATATGAACTTAGCATTAGAGACATCGTTATTTGGGATTAGAGGAGCTGTGTTTGTATTTCTGGCATTCACATTCCCAACGTTAGTCTATGAGGAGGCATTATCTGAAACGTAGAACGTCAAGTTAGAGTGGAGTAAGATCATACCTTACGCACGATAAGAGTAAGAAGAAAGTGAATTTTTTCCTAAAACACTTCATAGCCTCCCTCTCATTAGATGTGGTGCACTTCACACCCATGAAAAGGACTCTACCTAGTTCGACGTTTCAGATATCCTAGGAATCTTGAACCTAGTGCTCGGATACCATGTTTTGTCACGCCTCGAGCTACCCCCGAGACGCGGACATGGAACCTAGGACCACAAATGATCCCAAGCTAACTATGCTGGCATATGCATGAGCATACCAAAGAATATAAACTATTGCGGAAACTAAATAATTAATTTTGACAGAAAATATGAGGAATACCCATATTCTATAGTTGAGATAAATGAAATCAATGAGTTTAATACAAAGAAGCTATTAACTTAATACTAAGCGGAAACTAACTATGTATGAAAGTAGCATCTAAACTAGACTAGAAATATTGGGAGAAGCCCCAACTAAATCTAGCAAAAACTGAAACTAAAAGAATAAATACAGAAAAGAAACTCGTGATTAATTTCCTTGGAGAATGAGGACTCACCACTGAATCTGCTGAACTGAAGATTGGAAATCGATCTATGCGTGATCTGGATGCTGAGAACATGAACCTACATCACGAGAAGATGTAGCACACATATGCTTCTGTACTTTAGAGGTATTGATGATGTAGGATAGAATAAAGCTGAAATAAAACATAACTGAACAAACACAAAAGCAAGTATAATAACCTAAACATGATATAGATAATTCTGAGCTAACTGAATGTAATGACCGATTTATAACATGCTGAAACTAGATACTATGTATACTGATAAATGGTCAATGCAAAAGAGTCTTACTAAACTGCGGGATCTACTAATAACCGATAACAAAACCATATGAGCTAAATGTGGAGTCCGATGCATACACCCCATCGCGAGGACCCAATATACCCTACCAAAGGTATAAAGGCATGCTGGCGTGATCACTAAACTGATTGCTTACAGAGGGGACTTAAAACATACTTAACTAGTAGTTATGGGACTAATTGGGTATGCTGAACCCTAGTCCAACTCAATATTATGCTACTCCCATTGATTTATGTAGTTAACTGATTATGTCTGAATTTCTGTAATAACTAGATAGCTCAAAACTGAACATGCAAACTTAGAATACAACATCTAATCTAATAATGATGCATTAAAAATTGAGGCATGTATAACTGAATAGCTTAAACATCTGACCTAGCATATGTAATTCAAGAACTAAAGAAATACAAAGTTAGGGTTATGGAATTCATGGGATAAATTGAACAATAATTTTACAATCTAATATGGAACATATATTTAAGAAATTCAAGAAGTTCTATCAAATTTCTAGAATCCTAGGTTTAATCATTATAAGAGAATCAATAACTGACTCAAAACTAGGGACCCAATGGGTGAAAGGAACCCACTAGTGAAATCCCACATACCTGGTGATGAAATTGACGGAGAATTATTCAAATTTTGAGGCTGGAACTGCTGGAACTTGCTGAGTTCTTGAACTAGGGTTCTTGATATGTTTCTTCTTTCTTGCTTCTAATTTTCTAAGTTTTGATTTAATGATTTGACTAACGTAAGTTTTACTTATATTTCTAGGCTTAAATTGACTAAAATTTTATGAATTAGGGTCAAAACGCCATATCTTACGAAATGGGAAAAGACCAAAAGACCCCTGGGTTGATTCCTATCGGACCAAATGACGACCTGGACAGACGGTCTATCATTCCATCGACGGTCCATGGTTTGGTCTGTAGGTTGGGACTGTTGGATAGCCCTTTACTAAAACGGGCATAAAGTTTTACTCGGAGGTCTGATTTTAGCAAGGTCAGTCGATATGGAAAGATAATTAAATTATATATCTTTTGGTAGGTCATGGAACACCTAACTCATTTTGTGGTAAGAGTTGTGATCATCTGAAGTTGACCCAAGTATATTTTCTCCCTAAATGTCTGCTATTTCTTACCTACGGTCAGACCTACGGATCGTAGCTCCATCTACGGACTGTGCTGGTCAATCGTGGTTCTTATCAAAGAGTGGGTGAATGGGGTGTTGATCAACGGATACAGACTACAGACCGTAGTTTGACCTATGGACTGTCTGTCCGTCCGTCGTTTGACACTTGGTCAAATTTTCCTCGGCAGAGATTTTTGGGGTTTCTGACTCTATCGATGGATGTGTAGGACGGACTGTGGGTCAGGCTACGGTCGATCGATGGCCACCATCTGTTGCACCTGTAGATTTTCTAAAAACTAGTTTTTGGTCTGTTTTTGATACGGGGTGTTACACTTGGGTCGTTCTTCAAGAAAAGAAGGTAGGGTTGCAATGTTGATTGGGGACATGGACATTTCAAGGTTAATGTTCTATGTGCAACAAGTTAATGAAAAGAAGATGAGGAACATAGAGGAGTACAGGAACAAGTAAGCTAAGAATGGGAATGAGTCTGGTCAATAGAAGGGTGGTTCAAGTTGACCACACTTATAAAAACAAAAGGGCATGCACCATCATCTTCTAGTGCACCTGTGCCTAGAAACAGAGGTGAGTATAATGCCAAGATTCCGCACAACATTAAGGGTAGACCAGCCCAGTCCCCAAGGTAGTGTGGCATAAAGACGTTGTTAGGCTCCTCCATGTGGTAGGTGTGGTAGAAACCACGTTGGTAAGTGTCGCGATGGCCAGTCGGGTTGCTTCAAGTATTGTCAAGAGGGGAACTACATGAAAGAGTGTCCTAATAATAAGCAGGGAGGTGGAAATCCAGGCAATAGAGCCCAATCTTCATCAGTTGCTTGACAAGACATGGCTACACGTAGAGGAGCCACTTCTGGTAGTGGCGGAGGGGCAAACCGCCTCTATGCACTAGCCGCCAAGAGCAAGAGAACTCTCCATATGTTGTAAGGGGTATGATCAAAGTACTTAATTTTGATGTTTATGCTTTGTTAGACCCAGGAGCAAGTTTATCTTTTGTAACTCCTTATATTGCAAATCAATTGAAGATTCTTCCTAAAAACATTGTGAACCCTTTTGTGTTTCTATACCTGTTGGGGAGTCTATTCTAGCTGAAAATTCTATCGTGATTGTTTAATCTCTATCAATTACAAGAAAACCATGGATGATATAGAAAAGTTATACATGGTACATTTTGATGTCATTTTGGGTATGGACTGACTTCATGTAATAATCCAAAAGTCTAAAGCCTAATCGAGATCTTAATATGAGAGTCGAATAGTTTTAAAATTGTTTTAAGGTAAAATATAATGTATAAAATTCATTAAGGAAGTTCTAGAATCAAAACATCAAGGAACGTCCATGGCGTCCGTAAACTAGTTCAAAGAGGTGCTAGTATTCCTTAGCCTATTGGCCTAAGTTTAAGAGTCGGTAATCGATGAAATTTGGTAGTAAGGTGTCTAACATGTATTAAAGTTTTTCTATAGTCGAAACGTCTAGGTACAACTCTCCAAGGACCAACCAAAGGGTCCTCAAGGAGGACCCTTGTGTTTTGGCAAAAAGCTGCCAAGAGGTAATGTCTACCTACATGTGCAGGAGACGAGGCATGGTTGGATTGACGGGGCGTCGATGCCTCCGTCGAAAAAAACTTAGATATTTTGGACAAGTTTCCATTAGTACCAGAATCTGACACCAATGACAATGTGCAGGACGGAAGGGGGCAAGGGCGTCGATTGACCTACGGCCCGTCAGTCGAGATCTCGTAAGTCAGGTCCATGTGTTGCTGTTTCGTTTTAATTAATTAAATTAGTTAATTAGTGGTTATTTAATTAGTTTGGGTTTAAGTTAGGCCTATTTAAGTAAGTTAATTACTCCTATAAAGACCCCAAACCTAATTAAACTAAGCCTAGCTCTCATAATTCCCAAAACCCAATTGCTCTTCCATCTCTCTTCTTTCTCTCTTTGAAAAAGAGAAACTCCATTGAAGTCTAGTTCAAGGTCTAAAGTCTGAAATAAAAGGTATATTATTCATCATTCTCCATCAATTAACAAGGTATATGTTTTGTTTCACCTTTGGGATTCGTTTCCCCAAAGGGTTCCTTCAAATTAATTTAAAAAAGAACAATTTTCATGTGGAGTTTCTTCTATTATGAAATTGATCTTCTAAGTTACTTTTTTTATGATTTATTTAGATAATTATGAGTATATTATGATGATTTGTTATTCAATTTTGCTCTTTGTTGATTAACTAACCTAGGTTGTGAAGTAAATCATAAAATTGACCTCAGTCCCTAACCCTAGGCTATGAACAAGTGAGGAATTGTTGTGTAGTGATTCAATTGACTTTATTATTGTGTTAATTACTATGGTGTGATGATTTTACACCCATTGTAGGGTGGAATTGGATGGTTGATGGTAAAACCTTGATGATGGCTTGTGAAAGAGATTGGGGTAAGTCCTGTGATCTCAAACCTTTACTTCAAATATGATTACATGTGTTTATTGATGAAGTTATATTGAAGTAAACCCTATGATAGGATTGATTAGGGTTTTTATGATGTTGAATTGAAATGTGTTGATTATGTGATTGTGAGATTATGCTTAATATGTGATGATATAAGGTTGGTGATGAAGTACCTAGTGCCTTCTTATGATATAATGATGTTAATGTACTAATGTCACATGTGAGGGTTGTAATGAAATGTGTTCTCATGCAATTCCTATTGAGCTATGACTATGAATATATAAGGGGTGGACCGTATGACATATACTAAGTTATGATTATTAATGAAAGACATTTCAAAAGGTACTCTAGCGTAGCATTGAGTGAACTAGTAGTGAGGAGTGTCCCTTCCCACATAGGGAAGGTAGGATCACTAATGTACTCATGATATTGGATACTATAATGCATATAGCATAAAGAGGGTCCCAACTACATCTCCTAGTTCTTGAACTATGTTTCTCCCCATAGAAATACTAGCTAGTGGATCCACATAGATGCTATGTTCATGTTTTGGTAATACCTTGACAAGTACGGTGTAGGGTTCCATGACACCAGATTCCACATTGGCTCCTGTGGTCTATATCAGTTAAGGAAAGATGTTCCTGAAATTAAAATGAAGAAATAAAGTGGACCTAACTAGGATGACTTGAAGGGTTTGACTTAGTCTAGGAAGGGGTATAGACTCTACTTATACATTGCATTAGTTAGCCTTGAGGGAAATCTTAGAAGGATCTTCTTATATGCTTATATGCTTATAAATGTAAATGATATGTATACGTGGATCTTGCATGCTAATGACATTATGTGATGTTGATTTCACTTATGAACATGTGAAGTTGGACTCTTATGGTTCTTGTTGGGTTTACTTGGTTGAATAAGGTTATGGGGCCTTACATAGTCATTGCACTAGTGGACTTAATGGGGGTTCATGAGTAAGGGTCTTGCTTTGGTTATTATGTTATGAACTCTTATACATGCGTGTTGATATCATGACTTGATGATAGAATTGTCTTGATTATTTGCTCAATTATGTAGATATACTTGTTGACTTGACTAGACTTGATATTGATTGGTCTTGTGCTGTACATGGTCATAACTTATGTTGTAGGTGCTTATTAACTTGTATTGGTTCTTGAATGTGCATAATGATTTTCAATGTAAATTAGCATGCTTTAATGAAATATCCCTTTATATCATGATTTCTGTCTGATATGTGCATATGGTCCTATACTTAGTACAAGTGATGTGCTAATCTCGTTTCTCCCCTTTTTCCCAGCATTTCAGGTTCCGGTCATTGAAGGGTTCATGAATACTTTTGGAGAAGACTTTGATTGTCATTCTCAAAGTTGGATAGGTCCTCACCACTTCAAGGATTATGCCACTCTTGACCATTGGATGTTGATTAGTCTTAAAGAAACTTTGTTCATTCTTTTTCATTTGAGTACTATGATTGTATATCCTATATGTGGCTTTGGTATTGATGTACGGGCTATGCTCAATTATTATACTCTTGTCTTGATGGTTTAACACGAGACATCTGTATTAATATTGTGTTATGTATCATATACATATACATACATATATATATATATATATATATATATATATATATATATATATATATCTGTGTGTGTGTGTGTGAGTGTGTGTGTGTGTGTGTGTGTTTGTTTGTGTGTGTGTGTGTGCCATAAAAGTAGAAGGCTATGTATTCTTCTTATACGAAGGATCTATATATACTCGCTATAATATTTTGTGTAGAGTTCTAAGTAAACCTCAATGTACAAGTAGTTAAGAAGTTTTAAATTTTCTGCTAATATAACCTATGAAATGCAAATGACGAATGCAAAGAGGTTAGTCTAAGTCCTCTTCGAGGACGACGACACCGACTACTTCTAGGGTATGCTCCCCAGACGTGACACGTCATGCATTTTATGCATCAATAGTTTGTAGAACTCGAATTGTAAAGTTCCAGATTCCTAATGATCCAGTCATAGAGTGGAGTAGTAGTTCAGCACTTCCTAAGGGTCATCTCATTTTGTACCTTAAAGTGAGGAAGTTAGTTTCAAAGGGGTGTATCTATCACTTAGTCAGAGTTAATAACTCAAGTGCTAAAGTACCTTCCCTTCGGTTAGTTCCTATAGTAAAAGAGTTCCCAGAAGTTTTTCCTGATGATGTACCCGGAGTACCTCTTGAGAGGGAAATAGACTTTGGCATAGACATCATTCCAGATACTCATCCTATCTCTATTCCTCCATATAGAATGGCACTAGCATAGTTAAAAGAGCTAAAAGATTAATTGAAAGATTTGTTAGATAAAGGATTCATTCGATCAAGTGTCTTACCTCGGGTCACTCCGGTCTTGTTTGTACGGAAAAATAATTGTTCCCTTAGAATGTGTATAGACTACCGCCAATCGAATAAGGTACCATAAAGAATAAATATCATCTTCAGAGGATAGATGATATTTTCGACCAACTTCAGGTTCTTCTTGCTTCTTGGAAATTGATCTTAGATTAGGCTACCATTAGTTGAAAGTTAGGGAATGTGATATTCCAAAGAAAACTTATAGAACAAGATATGGACATTATGAGTTTTTAGTTGTCCTTTGGTTTGACAAATGCACTAGCAGCATTCATGGATCTTTTGATCTAATTTTTCATCATCTTCATTGATGGCATACTGGTTTATTCAAGGAATGAAGAAGATCATGCTAGTCACCTCAAAATTGTTCTGCAGACCTTGAAAGATAAGGAGCTATATGCTAGGTTCTCCATGTATGAGTTTTGGCTTAAGTGTGTGGAACCTGGATGAATGGAATACCTAGATCTATGAGGCTCCTCCAGGATCCTCTCTTGGAATCCATTCACCCTAGGTACACACAATCTACCCTAGTATTTCAGCACACCATATCCTCATTCTTCAAAATCCAATACTCTTTGCTTATGAGTATTCGCCTTCAAATTAAAAAATATGGGCTCATGGTCTTGTTTCACATTAACCTCTAACACTAGTGATTATTCAGCCCCATTAGTCACCACTATTCCTCCTTTCGTGGAATCCGTTAGTCTGATATATATATATATATATATGTATATGATACATAACACAGTATTAATACAGATGTATCATGTTAAACTATCTAGACAAGAGTATAATAATTGAGCATAGCTCGTACATCAATACCAAAGACACATATAGGATATCCAATCATAGTACTCAAATGAAAAAGAATGAACAAAGTGTCTTTAACACTAATCAGCATCCGATGGTCAAGAGTGGCATAGTCCTTGAAGTGGTGAGGACCTATCCAACTTGGAGAATGACAATCCAAGTCTTCTCCAAAAGTCGGCATGAACCCTTCAATGACCGAAACCTAAAATGTTGGGAAAAAAGGGAGAAACGGGATTAGCACATCACTTGTACTAAGTATAGGACCATATGCACATATCAGACAGAAATCATGATATAAAGGGATATTTCATTAAAGCATGCTAATTTACTTTGAAAAGCATTATGCACATTCAAGAACCAATACACGTCAATAAGCACCTACAAGTCAATGATATTGCGATTTTGTTGCCAAATGCCCAAATTTCCAGCAAGTTAACGTGGAACACCAAAGGCCAGGAGGTTTGGCTCAGACTATAGAACTTCCAGAATGGAAGTGGGAAATGATTAATATGGACATTGTCACAGGGTTGTCAAGTTCTCGCAGGCAGCATGATTCTATTTGGGTGATTGTCGATAAAATGAAAAAGTCAGCCCATTTCTTGCCGGTAAAGACCACCTATTAGGCCAAGGATTATTTTACGTTTTACCTTTAAGAGCTGGTGAGACTTCATGCATTGCCGGTCTCTATTATTTTAGATAGAGGTGTATAATTTACAAAACAATTATGGAAATCTTTCGAGAAGGGTTTGGGTTCAAAGGTGAACATAAGCACTGATTTTCATCCTCAAATCGATGAAAGAGCTGATCAAACTATCCAGACCTTAGAAGATATGTTGAGAGCTTGTGTGATCAAATTTAAAGGGAATTGGTATGATCATATACCTCTCATTGAGTTTTCTTAAAATAGCAGTTACCATTCGAGCATCCAAATGGCTCCATATGAGGCTCTTTTTGGGAGAAGATACATATCTCCTATTGGGTGGTTTGAAGTTGGTTAATAAGGTTAATGTGACCATATTTGTTTCACCATTCCATGGAGAAAGTAAAAGTGATTCAGGAGATAGTGAAAATGGCACAGAGTCACCAAAAGTCCTACACACATGTTAGGAAAAGGTCGTTAGAGTTTGAGGTACACGATTAGGTGTATCGGAAAGTTTCATCCATGAAGGGGGTTATGAGGTTTTTTTAAAAAGGGAAACTTAGTCCCTGGTATATTAGCCCTTACAGAATCTCCAAGCAATCGGCGATGTGGAATATGAGTTGGAGTTACCCCAAGAGTTAGAAGCGGTTAATCCTGTATTCTTAGTTGATCATACCAACTGAAAATGTTGGGATTAAGGATAACTTATCCTATGAAGAGATTCTGGTTCAAATTTTAGATAGTCAAGTTCGCAAGTTGAGAACTAAGGAAGTTGTATCAGTCAAGATCCTTTGGAGGAACCAATTTGTTGAAGAAACAACTTGGGAAGCTGAGGAGGATATGAAGAAGAGATATCCACATCTCTTTGAATCTAGAGAGAATGGACATCAAGGTACTAAGTTCTATTTTTAGCACTTAATAAAACTATTTGTAAGCATGTATTACTTGCTTTTGTTGGTTGAGTTCTGAAATGATGTTACTACGCTTAGCTTAGTGAAAAAGTTCTCATTCGAGGACAAATATTCCCAAGGGGAGATATTGTAACATCTCGTAAACCGAAATAGCTCAGATTAATCAAAGAAACTGAGAATAGTTATATTTGGATAGAATAGATGAAATTTAGAAAAATTTCCTAAAGTGTAAAAGTAAATTTTTTGTCATTTTCAAATGGCCATCACTTCTAGCTCATGATGAGTTAGGTCAGTTCTTTATATGGTTGGAAATCCCTTTAAGATATATTTCCAACACCACCAACTTTGCGTTATTTTTTATTTTGTATGAGGAATACATGCCTATCTGAAGTTGTGCTGTTAGATTGAGGAAAATCCAATCAGGTTTTAGTAAGGGTAAAGTAGTCTTTTCACCCTACTATTTCCTAATTTGCTTTAAGGGTTTATTAAGGGTTAAATTAAGCCTTAGGTCAGTTCTTAGAATATTGAATACACTTAGATCTTGGAGAAAAGAGAAGCGAATAAGGAGAAAGGAGAAAAGATCAAAATTTCATCAAGAACGCCAAGATGATTGAGTAAATTTCATCAATGGTGATCCCTTAAAGGTATGAGATCTTTGTGTGATGGGTTCTTCCACACACACAATAATATGTTTAATTCAATGCAATTATAATAGATTGTTAATGAACATTGAAGTTCTTGATGAAAAATCGTTAAATTCTTGATTGGTTGAATTGCACTTTACCTTGGGTTGTTTGATTCGTGGTTCCGGGCTGTTTTACAAGTCTGATCTATTATTAAGGATTTTAGTGATCCTATGTCTTTCATGTAGGATCCATGGAATTTTGAAGGATTAGCATTGAAAATAGGAGAAGAAAAACTCAAAAAATCCCGTCTGACAAGCCCTAGGGCGCCGCGCTTGCTAGAGCCCATCAGGGCAACCTCTGTTTCACAGGGCCTGGCACGCCACACAAGCATGAGCCTCTTAGGACAGTCTCTGTCTGTCAGGCTCTACCACCCCATGCCTCTTAGAGCGCTAAGGTCCCCCGGCGATCTCATTTTCCCCCATATTTTCTTACTAGTTCCTAAGTGATATACCTATAATTCCTAATTGTTTCCTATGCTCCAAAGTACATATAAAAATCATGATATCATCCATAAACATTATATCATAATACTTGAATACATAATCCAAATCAAGGAAAGTTAAGATCAAAGTCAAAGAAGTTAAAAGTGAAGTCTAAAGGTTAAGAAGAAAGTCAAAGTGAGTGCTTAAAGTTTTCAAGAGTTTTAAACAAACATGCTAACTTTGTTTTAAAGGCTCAAGCCACAAGTTGAGCAAAGAGTAATGAGTTGAGTTTAAATATCAAAAGTCATAAGGGAACTAAGTATTACCTAAGATTAAGTTTCAAGTAAAGCTAACGTCAAAGACTGAGTTCATTTCTCAAAAGCTATAAGGGAACTAAGTAGTCCCTAAGAGTTACAAATGTTTTCATATTTAGAGAAAGAAAGGAAGTAAGACTTGTACATAGCCTTTGGCTAGTTTTAGAAAAGGGGAACTATGATTTCCAAGAGAGATTTTAAACATAAGTTTAAGCAATTACCTCAAACAAGAGAAGAAGTTAATTTAAAAACATATGAGCTAAGCATTTTAGGAGTAGTATTGAGCACCGATATGGTGACGCGAGTTCATATTAACTCAAGTAATGGTTGTCAGTTAGAGGATCTCCCACAAAAAAATTATATTAGTTTTATATATTAGTAAAATTGAGTTCATTTTTGTGTGATATCTGATGAACTAAGTGATTACACTGTTTTACAAGCTTAATATGTATTTTGAATGTGTCTTTAGTGTTTTATATCGAGTTATTACTTCTTGATTTAGCAGAGCCAAGGTAAGTTATTCTTAATCCTTTCAAGCTTAATAGTTTTTGTTTAACATTCCTACTCGCTTACTCGTACATTCAATGTAATAATGCAAGTTGGCATGTATCGTTTTATAATGCAGACGCAGGTAACCTGGATTAGCATCCAGTGCCTTGCTGATCCAGTTTGAGTAGTCAGAGTCAGTGGTGAGCCTCCTTGCATTCTGGAGGACTCTTTAATTGTTTTTCCGTATTTCCTTTAATATAATGTCGTGGGGTTTGTCCCAATATTCATCTTATTAGTAGTAGAGGTTTCATAGACAAACAGGTAGTCAGACAATTAGTTTGGGTCTCCCGTTAGTTACAGATATACATATATTTATTTAGAGACAAATGCAATTTTGGCTAAGACAATTACTTAAAGTATTTTTCATGAGAATGATCCAGATTTATGTTTGAGTTAAGTTAAGTATTCCGCTGAGTTAAGCAAGCCATACCAAAGGGTTCGCTCAAGGCTAGCAATGGCCGTTGGGTGCCAGCCACGTCCAAGGTGTATGGTTCGAGCGTGACAATCATGAAATCATTTATTAACATGATACTTCAATTCAAAGAAAGTTAAGATTCAAGTGTAGAAGTTAAGGAGCAAGTCAAAAAGAATTTTATAAAGTTTTCAAAAGTCTTTCATAAATGTTTTCACTTTGTTTTAAAGAGTTAAATATGAAGTTGAATAAAGAGAAAAGAGTGAAGATTGAAGTCATTTCTTAGAAGAAGTACATTGGGACTATTGATTTCCAAAGAGTTTAATAATGTCTTCACATTTGATGAAGAAAGGGAACATAGAATCCAAAAGAGAGCATTAAAGCTATGTTTTGAGTAATTAACTCAAACCAAAAAATGAAGTTGTTTTAAAAAACATATGAGCTAAGTATATTTTTGGGGGTAGCATTGAGAATTGATATAGGGATGCAAGTTCATAACCCAATCCTCCATAAACCATGTAACCATCATGAGTATCAAAGGGTCATACTATTTAGATGATCACTTAAGTAAATCTAGTGGATTAACTATGTTAAGTAGTTCTATATGACGGAAAAGTATAAGACAGTCTCATAGCGTGATGGTAAAAATGATGTAGCAACACTTAGACTTATAGTAATGGTTGTTGGTTAGAGAAACTTCTGCAGTAATAATTGCAGGGTTTCTCAAGGGGTTCTGCTTAGCAAGAATATGGGTATGGGACTTCATTCATGCATTGCACAAGTAGACTTTAATAGGGAGCATGGTATGTCTTTTATGCTATTATGATTCTGAGTTGACATCTTGTTTTTAAACAACTTTTATTTATGTCGTACAATCCACATACTAAGACATTTATCCTGCACCTTCTCATGATGCAGATCCAAGTATTCAGGATCATAAAAGGAGCTTCGTTCATATATTCGAGATTTCAATTTAGCTATGGTGAGCTTTCTTGCTTCTGGAGGATTTCATTTACCTTTAAGTCATATTAGTTGTTAGGATGTCTTGGTTCTTGTCCCCACTTCCATCATTGTCATTTAGAGGCTTCATAGATAGACAGTAGAGTTTCAGAAGTCTTCTTTATTTCGATAAATGTTTTAAAGACTTGAGTTTCCTATTTTATAGAGAGTTGGATATATTATTTTTATTCAGAGTTGTTAATTTTAATTAAAGCTTTGCTAAGTTGAGTTATTGAAATTTATTTAAGTTTTAATCTTTTGCATGATTAAGTTAGTCTTCTCCCTATTGTTAGACAGGATAAGGGTTTGCTTGGGGACTAACAATGATTCTTGAGTGTTGACCACATCTAGGGTGTAGACTCGGATCGCGACAGTTTATGATTTCATAGATATTATTGCCAACTAGAGAAAGAGTATGTTTATATGTTTGAGCATGAGTACATATTATTAGGAGAAGTACTGAGCATCGATATGGAGATGAGTTCAAACAACTCAAAATCCTCTTAAACAATGTTTTCCCAATATGGATTTAGGATCATACTTTTTAGTTGAATCCTTATGGAATATTGGATTCACCTAGTAGATAGGTTCTATACCCTGACGAGGTATAAGTCAGATCCGTCAACGTGGACAAGACGCTATATCATCACGTTGCTCATAGTGATTGTTTTATGTTAGAGAATCTTTCAATAGGGTTAAAGTGTATTTTAATTTATCACTTATTATGTTGAGTTTAGATATGAGTAAATTTTCTTATGCTTTAAATGATTTAACTCTTTTATTTCTTAACATTCAACTTGAGTATATATTTATCTATTGCATTCCTTTCTTTCAGTTGTTTCACTTCGACTATATTACATAGTTGTACATTAAATGTGCTGATGTCATTCGACCTGCATTGTTTTATGAATGCATATATAGGTGTTTGAGATCATCAAAAAGCATTTTGTTGAGATCACTTTGGGCTTATCATTGTTTTTGTGAGCCTCCTTGCATTCCCCAGGATTTCATATTTATTTTCTAGTTATTGTTAAGATGTCCTGGATCTTGTCCTCACATCTATCCTAGTATTAAAGTCCTCATAGATAGTTAGAGTTGAGGAGTGTCTCAATATTTCCTTTTTTTGAGATATTTTGTAAACTATTATATTTATAATATTGAGTACTTCAGACATTTAATAGATGCTTGGGGCATCTTACATTAAGTAGTTAGTCAATTCAAGAGTTCACTGGGACCAGAAATTGTTCTCGAGTGCCGTCCACGTCCAAAGTGTATGGTTGGGGCATGACACAAGTAGTTGGATATTTTTAACTTCATACGACAGGTGAAAATAGTTTCAAAACTTCAAAGCAATTCGTGAAGTAACTACAAGGTAAACTTACTATAGTATAAGACTAAAATGAAGAAATCCAGAAAACTGATTTAGATGGAAAAACCATATATGAAAAGAGGAAGTTCAAAAGTATTATGATAACTTTCCCTCTTTTACAATAGTAATTCAATTATCAAGTTCATAGCTTAGGTTTGTTTTGGTCCAATGCGTTGTTGTCCTAATGTTGTGAATCACATGATTCTTTACAATGAAGATATATTATAGGCAAAGTTTTTGTTCTCTTGTACAAGATAAAATTTGTTTAATTTTCTTAAAATAAGCCTTTCATGGATATCTTTCTATATTTTTGACCGTCGTTGTGTCAGGGGAGATATAAATTATTTCAGGGTAGTTCAAATTAAAAAAATATTGTGCCTTACATCTATTATTTTAAAGTTACTTTGTTTACTCAAATATTATGAAGATTATGCGCCTGAAACTTTTATATTAATAATAGATTCTTTGTTTGCTCCTTTATCATGTGATATTTTGTTGTTATTTTTTCTTGCTACTTTATTTCAAAAACTTACTTACGTCATGTAACAAGTGACAAAATTTTTTATCCAATGTCGCCATAATTTAAGTCATCATAAACAATATACATCTTTAATACTAAAAAACTTATGCTACTACAATTGAGGGTATGTACTTTTTATATTTAATTAGTTTATTGTTTATTGAATGCACATAGTAAAATATATCCGCGGTAACACTTCAAATAGTGATAAAACTCAATGAATATAGAGAAAACTAATGCACGATAATCACCTTTTAGTTGGTATTTCATTGTATTATGCTCTAGCTTCTTTTTTTTTTTTGCGAGAAAGTAAGTAGTACATATCATATTTTTTAAAAGAGGTACTATTATATCTTTCTACAAAGATAACTCGCATCATAATATTAGAAATTAGGAATGAAATCTTGATCAATGTTCCAATTTCAACTCGTTTGCTTATGCCAATAATTGAGACAGTCCGCAGTGCTTTAGTGACTGAAAATTTGCAAACTTAAATCAAGGTTTCAACCCCAAAAGTTTCCTTTATCATTGCTGACCCTTTTCCACTTTTTCATGACTTTTTCAATCAACCCATTAGCTCTATTCTTTCAAAATTAGTACAGTTTTTGTCAATGACACAATCATCTATAACAATGGATTGGTACCCCCATTGATGTGAAATTCTATGTTTGTTTATATCTAACAGAATACAAGTTACCATCTAAATCAAAAAGTCTCTAGAATGTGGGTAAAGCAAGATGTTGAATGTTATACACTCACAAGACATGCTCTTGTTTATACAACAACTTATTATTTTCAAATGGTAAATTATTACTACGGTTGTCACACCCCGAGGCTACCCCCAGGACATGGACACGGGACCTAGGATCATAAGTGACCCCAAGCTAACCCTGGTGGCATATCATAAGCATACTAAGATCAAAGAAATAAGATAATTCTGTGCAGAAGCTTAAGGCATGCGATAAACTGAAATAATGGGGAATACCTACTACTGTCTAAATATATAACTTAGAAGTGTTTAAGATACTGAAATAAAACTCAAATAGTACTAAAGTTGAATCTGTCTCTGTCTGAAATAAGCCTCAGACCGACTATAGAGCTGGGACATGCCCCTAGCTAACTCAAGCAAATACTGAAAACTAAAATGAAAAGACTAAATATAGAAACATGTCACTGAAGTTACTAAACTGAAGATCGGGTACCAATCTATGCGTGATTTGAATGTTGAGGACTTGTGCCACGCCCCGAGCCTACACCTCGGACGTAGCTAGCAGTCGAGGAAAATTGTTGATCCCCAATAGAACCCTTGTCCAGACTTACTTAACTCAACAAAAGACTCTAAGAATTATTATAATGATCAAATGCACTTACTCAAATAAATGAACAATAAAACTTGGAATGTTAAAAGAAACAAACATTCAACATTGACAAAATCGAAACTCAAGTCATTAACATTTTAATGATAATGTAAAGACTACTGAACAACTAACTTTCTATCTATGAAGCATCTAAAACAACAGATATTGATGTTGGGACAATCCCCACAATATTGTATTGAACTAGACTAGAAATCAAATAAAAGGGGTCCTCCGGGAGGCAAGGAGGCTCAACAACAGACTCTAAGTGCTAAAGGTGGATCAACGAGGCATTACATGCTAATCTTGGTTATTTACGTCTCCATCATAATACGATGTAGGCCAACTGATATCTATACATTGAATGTATGAGAATGCGAGTTGGAATGCCAACAAACATAGTCTCACAAAAAATTATGAAAGAAACACTTACCTTGTCTCTTCTCTACTCATGGATACTAAACTCAATATAAATACATAAAACACATGTGATATACCTAAATAAGGCTTATAAAGAAACTAAAAATAATCTTAGTTCGTTAAAGATAAAGCAATAACAAACTTAACTTTATTCATTTAAAGTAATATAACTTCTGTGGGATATTCTCTAACTGACAATAATCAATATTCGGTATAGAACCTTTCTTAACTTAATGGATCTACTTGATAACTTAAGTGATCATCTAAAAATGATCCTTTAATTCCCATGATGACTACATGGTTTATGGAGACTTGAGTTAATATGAACTCGTATCCCCATATCAGTGCTCAATACTACTCCCAAAAATATACTTAACTCATATGTTCTAAAAACAAGTTTTTTCTTTGGGTTGAGATAAATACTCAACACTTAGATTAAAAGCTCTCTTGGAATCAATGTGCATTTTTCTTACTAAAAACTCTTTTTAATATCTTAGTTTCCTCTTATCTTAAATATGAAAACATTTTTTAATTCCTTTGGATACATAGTTTGCTATAGATTTTGAGAAATGAACTTAGTTCTTTACTCTTATCTTCACTTGAAACTTTTAGTTTTAAAACAAAGTTGAATCTTTTGTAAAAGTTCTGGAAAACTTTGATGAACTTCACTTGACTTGACTCTTGACTTTGATCTTAACTCTTACTTGAATTGACTCTTAATTGATCCTTGAATTGAAATATGGATTCTATTTTGATTTGTGTTTGGATAGACCTCATGATGTTTAGGAATGATTCCAAATAGCTAAACTTGAAAAGTTGCGAAATCACTGTCTTGGAACAAGTCCACGACATGGAGATGCTCCTACATAATTATCAAGAAACTTAATTTTGAGATTGATGAGTCTTCGTCCTGTCCGCAATGCGGAGCAAATTTTGTTCACTGAGGGAAGTAGTGGACCTGGTACATGTTCCTTTGTCCGACTTTTTGCTCTTCGTTTTCCATCCCAAAGTAGCCTAAACTCGACTAATGTTCTCAAATTCATTTTAGATTCCGAAACCCAGTACTAAAGAACTAACTAAAAATAACTCTAAGCAACAATGTCAATATCTTAGAAAAACAATTCAACCCAATTAAAGAACAATATTCAAATTAAAGAATTCATGTCAAGAACATCAACTTTCAAACTATTTTAGGAAGAATTAAGCTGAACTAACCATGATTGGCGTGTGGGTGAATCAAACCAATTCTATAAGAGACTAACATACCTTGTAAGATCAATTCCTTGGCGAATCAACAACCAAAACTGATCGTTCTTGGGAAATCTTTCCCTTTTTTTTGTTCTCCTTTATCTTGTGTTCTTTCTCCAAAAATCCTAACTCTATTTTCAAAAGCATAAACTGAACTTACTCAGTTTTGACCTGAATTAATTTACTAAACACGAATTTAATTAATTGGGTAAGGAAAACACCAAATTACCCTTTAAATTTCTGGATTGCACATTTCCTTAATCCAACAACCCAACTTGTAAACGATATAAATCACTTATCCAAACTCAAAATTTTGCAAACTCGGTGGAGTTTGAAAGATTGTTTCAAGGTCTTTCCATATATATATGGAATTGCACCTAACTCATCCTACGCAAGAACTTCTGGACGTTTGAAGTTGATCAAAAGTACATTTTAACTTACTTACCTGATTTCTAGATTTTCAATTTATTTACAAAAATAACTATTTCCAATTTATAAACTTCCTTCTAATTTTTTTTTTGTTATGAGATGTTGCGATATATCGCCCTTGATAACATTCGTCCTCGAATGAAATTACTCTTACTTCGCTAAGGGTGGTAACCTATAGGTCAAACACCTAACAAGATAAAATGCAACAAACAACATGCTCACTCATAATTTAATGAGTGCTAAGAACAAAATCAGTACCTTGATCGGCATTTTCTCTGGATTCAATGAGATGTGGGTACCTCCTCTTCATATCCTATTTGGATTCCCAAGTAGCTTCTTCAGCAAATTGTTTCCTCATAGGACTTTGACTGATGCCTACTTCTTTTGTTCTTAGTTTACGAACTTGGTGATCTAGAATATGAACAAGAATCTCCTTATAAGATAGACTATCTTTGATCCCAATATTTTTCAGTTGGTACGATCAATGATGGATCACCCATGAAGGTTTTCAACATAGAGATCTAAAATACCAGACGAATTGCTACTAACTCTTATGGTAGCTCTAACTCATAAGCTACATTTCCAATCCTCTTGGCTATGCGATAAGGTGAAATATACCTGGGATTAAGCTTCCTATTCTTACAAATCCTCACAACCCCTTTCATGGGTGAAACCTTCAACTGTACCCAATCATCTAATTTAAAATCTAACGACCTTCTCCTAACATTTACGTGGGATTTTTCATGCCTCTGTGCCATTTTTAACCTTTATTGGATCACCTTAACTTCCTCCATAGCTTGGTGAACTAAATATGGTCTTATCAACCTTGTTTCACCAACTTTAAACCATTCAATAGGATATGAACATCTTCTTCCATAAAGAGTTTCATATTCAATAAAAGGTAGGTGATTATTCCAATTACCTTTGAAATCAATCACACATGCCCTAAACATATCTTCTAATATCCGAAGAGTATGCTCTGCTTGTCCATGTTCTGATGATAAAATGCATTACTCAAGTTCACCTTTTGTCACGACCAGCAAGTACACCCTAGAAGTTTGGGTTTCCTTATGTCATCACACGACAAATGAGACTTCAAGAAGTCTATTCTAAGCCTCTCGTAACATTCACTTCATAATAAACATACTAAAATGAGTAAGAAGTTAAAACATTCTTCACACAAGAAGAACTCTTTCAAAAACATTACACAAGAGGAAGACTTTGATTTAAAACATTAAATCTTTACAACATCTACTCGAACCACTGAAACTTTAGAGTATACATCAGTTCGGACTAACCCCAAACTAGACAATAAAATAAAGACCATCACATAAGGGACATGTGGATATTGTCCTAGAATGGATGAGGACTCACCAATACTTCATCTTCAATCCTTAGAAACCTATCCATTCTGCATGGGACATCAAGAAATCCAATTCCCCACACTTTAATCGAAAAGGGAAAAGAAGGGGTTAGCACATTAGATGTACTAGGTGTGGAAGCCATGCAAAAACCATGAAAAAGGGGAATTTAGTAAATAACATGATTTTCATGAATTTCATTTGAAAACATCAATTAAACATCAATATTATCATATCTTAGTGTTCGAAAACATTTCATGCAAGAACCCAAGACTTAGAGTAGAAATTGGACTTTTTATATTTTTGAAATCTTTGAAAATCATCTTTGAAATTTGCTCTAAGGTGATAGAAAGTCTTAGATGAAGAACTCTCATACCTTATTAGAAGAATCCAATGATAATTGAAGAAGAAACTCCATCGAAGAACCATGTTGAAGCTCCATATTCTCCTTGAACTCTCATGGAGGTTTTTGAAGAAACTTTGGGAGGGAATATGTTTTGATTTAGGTGTTAGGGTTATAATGAGAGTTTAATGACTTATATACTCTTGAAATACCCATAAAAACTCAAAAAACCATCCTCACATTTTATAAGACTTGGGGTGAATTTCCCAAAAACCCAAAGTCCTTAATAGAAACTGGCGGCAACCTGACAGCACCATCGATGACCTGTCATCGATGGTCCGTGGGTGAGACCATGCCCCGTCGATGGGGGTATTGTGGTTGGTCCTGCTGCTCCCCAACCTTCGATCATTCAGTATCCATCGATGACACCCATCGACGGGTCTTCGCCTAGTCAATTGGCCGTTGTTTGGGTCGTCGTTTGGCACTGCCTGGAAGTGTTGAGCTCCAAGTTGGGGTCCTCTTTTAGGCCCCCTTGTGGGCCTACTTGGAGTCGTACCTGGACGTTTCCATCCCAAATATGTTTGCATACGAGTTTAGGACCTTTCCTACTTGGAGTCGTACCCGGACGTTTCCATCCCAAATATGTTTGCATACGAGTTTAGGACCTACCACATGAGTTTCATCCAATACGAACACGTAAAACTCGACGAAACATGCATAGACACACAAGGTCGTTTCAAGGCAAACCTTTCGAACGTCATGGATGTTCTTGGACGTTTGACCTCTAAACTTCAGAAAGTCAACACATTGCCTATATAATTGTATTAACTCATTTAAGGACATTATAATATAATGAATAACACATAAAAACATAAAACCACGTATGAGGCATATAGGTCACTCAGTCGTTGACCATCTTGGTCGTCCCTTGACGTTTGACATCTAATGCACCTACACTCTTAGACACTGTCTCAAACCCAAATTATAAACAATTTTAGGACCTTATACCATCACGACAACCATGTAAGGCTCTAGATTCACCTAAGTCATTTTCGGGGTCTTACAATCTCCCCCACTTTGACAACATTCGTCATCGAATGACAGTTGCCACTCTCTGAACACTTCCAAGGATAGAGATTCAATTATCAACTCATGACCATATCATATAGAACATAATAAAGAACAAAGCATCAATTTCACAAACTATAGAGATTCACAACACAACAAGAAACTAGAAGGCATTCTATAACTCATCATGCTACAAAACTCACATGCTTCATTCCAAATAGCAAAAACTAATTTTATATTCATTATCGTGCTCATATACATCGATTTTGAACACATTACAACAATTTTTGAGCAAACAATGAAATAGTCAATTTTCATAAAATGTTACAATGAGCAGGCGGTCTCTTACGGTGAATATGCTTCACAATCTAGCAATGTAACACTTAAGAAATTCCATACAAAATGCTCTACAAATAAATATCATTTAATTAATTTAGACATGCTCACTATTCAACTATATGAAATAATTATCAACCCTACACTAGATTCACATGAATCATGAGGAAGATACTGTACATTAAAACTCATTTTCTCAATCAACAAAACTTCAATAAAAACATGCATATCATAAGGAGATTATTTAGAACTCACCTTCCACAAGAGACTCCTAAAAGAATAAGTTACCAAGAACCCTTTGTTTTAGGCTTGAATAAACACATAAAGAAAAGTTGAGGGTACTTCACTCCCAACAACCATACCTGCACCATACTCCCATTACTTACGAGAAACCCATTCTAAGGTCAACATAACATCTACTTCAAGGAACTCCCTCAAGGCACCATAAACCTTACTAATACTTTATTACCAAGGTCTACCTCATGAAAACTAAAGACTCTAAAAGGTTTCATCATCTAACCACTACATCCTCATACTAGGAGAACTCACCTTTACTCTTTCAAATCTCATCACCTCCATTCCTATGGTTGGGGTCTTAAACAACTTCAAACTATTTTAACACCCACTCTTTCACATTTCTAACAATATACCTTACCATTTTTCCAACTAGACTACCCTTCAAAGGTAACCAAGACAATCAAAGGTCAAAACCACATTCTATCACACCTCATCTAACAAGTCACATCTCATATTTTCTCTCCGTCAACCCAGAGAACATAATGTCAGCCTCTAGGGACCAACACATAAGGGAAACAAGGGAAAGACACCATATACAAAGCTCTTAGGCACGAGTAGATGAATGAAGAAGTGAGACTTTGCCTAGCACCCAATAGCCTCCTATTTTGTTATGTGGCGCACTTCACATTATAAAAAAGACTATACTAGATGTGGTTCATGAGATAACTGAGACACTCCCTAAACCTGGCTCTGATACCAACTTTATCATGACCCTTAAGTACACCATAGAAGTTAGGGCGTCCTTGTGTCACCACACGGAAAATGAGGTTTCAAGAAGCCTCATCTAAGCCTCTCATATTATTCATTGCATAATAAACATAATAAAATGAGTAAGAATTTAAAACTTTTTTCACACACGAAGAACTCTTTCATAAGCATTGCTCAAGAGGAAGACTTCAATTTAAAACATTAAATCTTTAGAACATCTACTCGAACCATCCAAATTTTTGATTATACATCACTTGTCAATAATCCCATACAAGACAATAAAATAAAGACTATGACATAAGGTACATGTGGCTATTGTCCCCAAATCGATGAGGACTCACCAATACTTCATCTTCAAGCCTTAGAAACCTATCCATCCTCCATTGCACATCAAGACTTCCAATTCCCTACACTTTAGTCAAAAAGGGAGAAGAAGGGGTTAGCACATTAGATGTACTAAGTATGTATGTCATGCAAAAACGATGAAAAAGGGACATTTAGTAAATAACATGCTTTTCATGAATTTTGATTAAAACATCATACAATAAGCATAAGAACGACATTTAACAACTTAGAAACACATAACTATTCATTTAATCCAAATATCATAATTTCAGAATAACTATGTAGTAACTCCATTCATTGCTACAGTGAAGTCCCTTCACTCTACAGTGAAGTTTCTTATCTTCACCTTAGACGTCTTCTAGTATGTAATCATCCCACTTAAATTTATCCTAAGACTCACTTAAGTAACACAAAGAGAGACCACCCATACAACCTCCCTAAGCATACCAAAATGATCCTTAAGACCTTATAATGAGTCACATACACACTTACAAGACATCAAACATATAACCATATAGATAAAATGACATTTCCTCATCAAAGTCTATCAAAAGACTTAATTATATAGATAAAGAAGATAACATCCGTGATTGACCTCTTCAAGACTACCTAAATAATCTTTAAAACTTCCTTAGTTTGGATCATGTCCACATAAACAATCATCTTCCCTAAATAGACTCATTCGTAAGACTCATCTAGGTAAGATACGAAGTGACCATTTCTATGCCTCCTTCATGCGTTAACTAGACAACCCTTAACTACTCTAGATAAGTACTTATTCATTTTGACATTCTTTTTAACATAAGTCATTATATTCATTAGTTCATTTATAACTCATTCATCACATAAAGGACATTCAAATAATGGTCTTGGACAAGACCTAGGGACTCCAAATAACACTCTCAAAGCCTATTGTGCAATGTCTAGATAGCGTCCCATACCACCACCTAAACTTCATAGAACTTTTCAAATGCTAATAGGTATCCCATATTATTAGAATATGCAAAACCCGACATAGACCATGGTAGATAGACATGGAATCCAGAGTTCTAACCTACTCCGATGAGGGTGTTCTACTTGCCAATGGTAGAACTTGGACACATTCCGTGTAGGCACATGGTTAAGGAATATGAAAGGCATGCTTTGTAATCAAGTCTCATCCTCTAAATAGAACTACTTCCCTTACCATACTCACTCAGTTATGGACTTTGTTTTCATAGATTAATTCACATTAAAGGTTCATATAAAAGGTTCCACATCAAGTTCATAACCGAATCACATTTACCCTACCAAAGAGGTCCTCTTAGGGCTACCTTCCAATTGTGGCAAGAAGATCATGATGACTTTCCTAAGGTTTGATATGATTCCGTTCCAGCCAATCAACCATAAGTACATCATTCTCTTTTTTGAAGGATACCATTACGACTTACGACTTCAACATTCATAACCTTACCACTAGGTTCAAGGTTTCACATAAAGACCCTTGGACATCATTCAAGGTAAAATATCATTAATACATTCAATACTAAAAGAGTTAAGCATCCTATGTAAAGACATCACATATCAACATCCATACATACATCAAGTAAGGGACACAAGTCAACCAAGACAAGACACCACATACTTCACTTTAACACACATTACATATCATTCTTAAGTAACTTAGATATAACCATTATCATATTTATGTCATCATATACAATACTATATTATCATAAATATAACCATTATAGACTCATATAGTCAAGTAGGAACAACCATGCGTCAACCCTAAGACTACATATACAAGCACATAGCCATAGTCTACATGATTTACTAATATACATAGAATGAACACATACTTTTACATTGCTTCACAAATAGGTAGACATACTAATACATCACATAAAACGACTATACAAAACATCATAGTACTTCAAGTAGTGCCGACAAGGCCATGACCATCATATTGCATAAAGTAACGCCGATAAGGCCACATCAATTCACATAGCACCGCCACCATAAGTGGACCATACCAATCACAACATAATTGAATTATAATTAAAATAAAAATAAATTAAATAGGAAAGCATACCCCCACTCCATCTTACCACTTTGATTTCAAAGCTAATTCATCCAATTCGATGCCATAAGGCCTTTACTCATGGCCATGAACATCAATTCAATACATAAAATATAATATTCATTCTATCTAAGTAAATTAAATATAGATTTATAAATCTAAGACCAATTCGACATTAATTGAATACAATCCTTAATTTATTCAATAGCCCATAGAACTACATTAGAATTCATAAGCATTAAGTCAATATCAATTTAATAGACTTAATAGTCAAAATATCTAAGAATATACAATACTAATTGATCAAATTGAAAAATCCTATAAACTAATTAATCCTAATCCATACATGAATCAAAAGCTCATAACAATCTACACATGAATTCATCAATATCAAAGAATGATCACATAACCCATATTTTAGTCAATTGAGAGATTTGTGAAGAACAAGAGTTAATGGATAATTTCATTGGAAAAAATTAATTTAACATAAATATTATCATATCTTAGTGTTCGAAAAATGGTTCATGCAAGAACCCAAGACTTAGAGTAGAAATTGGACTTTTCATCTTTTTAAAATCTGCGAAAATCATCTTTTAGATTGGCTCTAAGGTTATAGAAAGCCTTAGATGAAGAACTTCCATACCTTATTAGAATAACCCAATTATAATTGAAGAATAAACTCCATTGAAGAACCATCTTCAAGCTCCATCTTCACCTTGAACTCTCATGGAGGTTTTTGAAGAAACGTTGGGAGGGAATATGTTTTGATTTAGGTGTTAGGAATATAATGAGAGTTTAATGACTTATATACTCTTATAATACCCATAGAAACTCAAAACAACCATCCTCACATTTTATAAGACTTGGGGTGAATTTCACGAAAACCCCAAGTCCTTAACAGAAACTGGTAGCAACCTCACAACACCATCGACGACCTACCATGGATGGTCTGTGGGTGAGACCACGCCCCATCAATAGGGTATCGTGGTTGCTCCTGCTACTTCCCAACCTTCCATACTTCATTCTCCATCGACGCCACCCATCGACGGGACGTCACCAGTAGACTGGTCGTTGTTTGGGTCGTCGTTTGGCACTGCCTGGCAATGTTGACCTCTAAGTTGGGCTCCTCCTTTAGGGCCCCTTGTTGGTCCTACTTTGAGTCGTACCCATATGTTTCAAATCCGAATATGTTAACATACGATTGTAGAACCTACCACATGAGTTTCATCCAAAACGAACACATAAAACTCGACGAAATATGCATAGATATACAAGGTCATTTCAAGGTAAACCATTCGAACATCATGAACGTTCTTGGACGTTTGACCTCCAAACTTCTCGAAACTTGACACACTACCTATATACACTATGGTCTCTTATTTAAGGACCTTATAACCTCATGAATCGCACATAAACATATAAAACCACATATGAGGCACATAGGTCACTTAGTCGTCGAACGTCTTGGTCGTCCATTGATGTTTGACTTCCAATTCCCCTAAACTCATAGATACTGCTCAAACCCACATTATAAAACATTTTAGTACCTTAGACCATCACGACAACCATGTTACGCTCTAGCTTCACCAAAGTAATTTTTGGGGTCTTACACCTTTGAAACCAATCCTTTATGAAAAGATTTCAAAAACTGTGTAGTAAATTGTGCAGCTCTATATAAAATAATGGAGACTGGGACTCCATGAAGCCTTACAACCTCCAGAATATATCACCTGGCATAATTCTCTGCTGAATGAGTAGTCTTTATTGGCAAAAAGTGAGATGATTTTTGTCATTCTGTTGACAATCAACCATATAAAATCATGATACATGTGAGATCTGGGTAAACATGTGATGAAATCCATATTGATCATATCCCACTACCAATGAAGAAGTTCTATATTCTTACCCAAACATCTAGTCCTTCAGTTCACTACTTTATTTTGTTTCCAAACCGGGCACTTAGCAACAAACTCTGCAATGCCTTTATTCATGTCATTCCACCAAAACACTTCTCTCAAATCGCGATACATCTTTGTGGAACCCGGATGAGTTGAATATTTGGAGATATGATCTTCCTCCATGATCTTCAGTTGGAGTCCGTCCACCGTAAGTACACACGATCTACCTTGATATCTCAATACACCATCTCCCCCTTGTTTGAAAGCTAATACTTTTTGCTTTTGAACATTTTCCTTCAGTTCAAGAAAAATAGGATTTGGGTCTTACTTTTCATTTACCTCTGACACTAATGATGACTTAGCCCCATTCATCACCATTATTCCTCTTTGTCTGAAACCCATATGTCTGACTCCCAGGCGTACAAGTCTGCGCACATTTTTAGCTAACTCCCTTTTTTTTTCTCAACATGGGGGATACTACCCATAGATAACCTCCTTAAAGTATCAATAACCACATTAGCCTTACTTGTGTGGTAAAGAATACTTATGTAATAATTCTTGAGTAATTCGAACCACTTCCTTTGTCTGATGTTAAACTCTTTCTGGGTGAACATGTAGAGTAGGCTATAAATTTTCCATGCTGCATTAAGAAACAACCCAAATCAACTCTAAATGCATCACAATACACCACAAAACCATGCGTACCTTCCAATAATGTCAAAACTAGGACAGTAGTCAACATCTTCTTCAATTCCTAAAAGTTATTCTTGCAAGCTTCAGACCATTGAAACTTCATTGTTTTCTGAGTCAACTTCGTCAAAGCGGATGAAATGGATGAGAAACCCTTTACAAAACTTTTATAATAGCTATCCAAACCCAAGAAACTCCTAATATCAATTAGAGATGTGGGTCTAGGAAAATTCTACACTGCCATAATTTTCTGAGTATCAACTCTTATACCATCACTGGAATTATGTGGATCAAGAACGTCACACACTCAAGCCAAAACTCATACTTAGGGAACTTGTCATATAATTCTTTATCTTTCAATGTCTGAAGGACTATTCTGAGATGAATAGAATGATCCTCTTTATTCCTTGAATAGATTAGGATGTCATTAATGAAAACAATAACAAACATATCTAAATAAGGCTAGAAGACTCTATTCATAAGATCCATATAGGTTGCAGACACATTAGTCAACCCAAAGGACATGATTAAAAGCTCATAATGCCCAAATCTGGTTCTGAAAGCTGTCTTTGGAATATCACTTTCTCTTACACTTAACTGATGGTAGCCAGATCTGAGATCTATCCTACAAAAACAAGTGGCACCCTAAAGTTGATCAAATAAATCATCTATCTGTCACATCCTGGGAGCACCCCCTAAAAGTAACATGACATACTTGACCTCTCGGAGGTCTTATACAAGACCATAGTTATCATTCATCTCATTGTCATAGGTAAATTTAGTAGAAAATTTAAAACATTCTTAGCACATCATATGCTAGAACATTACTTCATATTTATATAAGATATCATCATACATATATAAAGATTCTAGTCTCTTTTTGCCATCCTATACTCAACATCATAAGAATACTTTAGGG
The DNA here is from genome assembly GCF_001406875.1 of Solanum pennellii. NCBI lineage: Eukaryota > Viridiplantae > Streptophyta > Magnoliopsida > Solanales > Solanaceae > Solanum > Solanum pennellii. Next base: position 12,316,946 of record NC_028648.1, on the reverse strand, counting down.
ACACGACCCTTATAACGTAATCATAATTATAGAATTACAAGACATTAAACATAACTTGACATAGGACATCCTTGAATCTTAAGGATTCCTTTTTGTTTGATCTTGGGAAACACATAATAAGCTCCTCAATCATAGACATCCTTCTAAGCATCCATAACCTACACTTTGCGTAAAAAGTATAGAAGAATGGAGATAGTACAATAATGCACTAAATATGGCAACTATGTAAAAACATGCATTCAGAAGGGATATTTTCTTGAAATCATACTTCATGAGTAAATCTTCATAAAACCTTTATGTAATAGCATTTATATCATTCACATACTTAATATAGACATATTCAAAGGCCAAAAGCGATATTTGTTGTCACCTTACAGTAAACAATTACAGTAAGCATATTCTTCTTTAATAGTGAACATATTTTCTTTAACTTCTTAACCTCCCAAGTAACCCTCTAGCGGTACTTGGTGCAACGCATCACCTTAAGGACACAAGGAAAACCATACCTGCAACTTACATAGTAAACACATACCATCATAGAAGTGTAATACCTCAAAGACACATTTAAGCCAATACTAGAAGCATATTACAGTAAGCTACATCAACTTGCTCATATTCTAACTTCACTTCACAACAATGGTCTATAAGACCTTACTCACAATCCTATTCTAGGTCTACTAATGCAATGTATATGTGAATCATCATAACCTCACACATACTTAGTAAACCTATCATAAGAGAACAAGCCTTAACATCCAATTCATACATCAACATAGCAAGTGAGGACAACTTCATTCATGTCAACAACCTTCATCATGTAGTCCTTCAGACTAACGTAGTGCATATAAGAATAAAAACCACATCATATAGACTCATACCATGCACATCTTCATAACAAGTAGGCCAATACTACCATGCCATGTATAAAGACATATCCATAATCATACACCTTAGTTCACCTTCCTAGAACTCCCTAAGGATCTACTTTTGCAATGTCTAGGTGGTTCATTACTTCCACCTATATTAAGTAACCTCCGTTAGGTCATCCTAGTTAGGGTCTTAGTCATTTACTTGCATTGTTCATTTTACTTTAGGAAACTATAGCCTAAACCGACATTAAGTCCATGGGTGTAAAATATGGAATTTGGTGTTGTAGAGCCTTACACCAAAGAAAGGTGCCTTCACCTAGCCAAGGTAGAACATTAACATACATCTAGCATACTAAGTTAATCCAGTTGCTAGATCCTATGTGGAAAGCATAGTTTATGGAACTAAGAGACATACATGACCATCTACATGATCATTAGCATTGGAGCCTCATCTCATGAGAAAATATGGGTGTACCTTCCTCACAGGGAAGCCACAACCTCATGTGGAACCATATGTTAATATTCCTCCAAGGTGAGTCAAACCTTATGGGAACCCAATGGTGAATCTTCCTCCAAGGGAAGTCAACACTCTATGAGAAACCAATGGTGAATCTTCCTCAAAGGGAAGCCAACACGTCTCATTGTAACGTTCACTCGGTGCTAAGCTAAGTTACCTTTATTAAAAATCCTTTATTACTTTACTTCATAAAACATAGACTTAGGGTATTGATTCCTTATATGCTTATAGCGTATCCAATCACCTATCTAGTTTTAGGGTAAACATGAGCACACCTTTCAAGGCTCCTCTATTGACTAGATCTTCATACATGTGTGTTTATTCTTGCATGTGAGCAAACCTTTCACATAACACAAAAATGTCACATATGTTTATATATCAATGCATAAGTCCATAGATATAACTATCTGATCTATCCTTTCATATAAACACACCAAGACACTATGCACATTCATATTTCATCATATCATATACTTAACATCATAGTATGTAACTCATATTCATAACATGTTCATACAATCCTATGCATGTACTTGGAAGACCAACGTAGGAACTATCCTATCAAGGCCCACATGTGCAATGTATAGACAAGGTCCCATACCCTTGCCCATACTAGTACACCTATCAAGTCATCCTAGTGAATGATACATCACAAAACATCATAGAATACTTAGCATAACATAAGACTCACTTATTTAAGATTTAAAACATTCTTACAGTAAGCTCTTCTCATCATGCACCTATTTCAGCTTTACTTCAGATAGAGCATTATAGGACATTGTCATAGGCAGCAAGTACACATAAACTTAGCATAACCATTTACATGCTCATGAAATTAGCAACACAACCAAGATAATAGTTAGAATAGGAAACTAGCCGTAGACTTCACATACGGTGATTCATCACCAATACACATTCATAGTATAGTTGGATTCAAGGTAATGTTCACATCACACACACACACACAATGTCATACAAGCTTCATCAACTACGATTATATAGAAAAGTAGAGAAGAAAAGTAAATCTTACCAATTCATCAACCCTTTTGATCAACATTGATCAATACACCCTTTTCATTAACAATAAATGTATAGGGTAGTAACTAAATGTACTTTAATCGTGAAAGAAACTATGTACAAGTCGTCACAAAATCATGATACAACTAGTGCAAATCATCACCCTTATTCTAGAGAATAGATAGGCATAGATCATCATCAATTTCCCTAGTCTCGATTATCAATAAAAATTCATCAATAATGGGCATGTAGGGCTGTATCTAAAGAAATCATAACTTAAACGAGATCCTACTACAATTGCCAATAAACTCGAAATCTCTGTAACCATGTTTCATTTTTGGAATTCATGGAAGATAAATTTATATAGGTTACTCCTATTCAAACTATCATGCATTGATTCATATTGGATACATTACACATAATTCATAATCAGATTACATCATAGGCAGTGTCTAACCATCACTTTAACATAATGGAATCTCACAATAAGCATGCTAGCACCATTAATCTATAGCTTGAACATGTAGATCAATCCTTACCAAGATTCCTTTGATTTGATCACCAAGGGTTCATACCCACATTTCATCAATAACATCAATATAAGGAAGTATCTACAACCATCCTATCATAATTAAATTCTAATTTTATACATTATATGATCAATCTTACAGTGAACACATGGAGATTTGAGCTAGGCATGTTCATATCTTCATAGATTGATTCACATGGATCCTTCATCATCAATCCATGATCAATACAAATAAAAATAAAAGTATACATAAGCAATTCAATGTAATAGAATCACAATTCAATCAATAACAAGCCATGATCACAATGCCCATGAAAGGGCTAAATAGATTTTGGGAAGGGACATGGGTTCACAATGCAATTGAATTGAATTTTATGTTAAATCCAATACATTATCATTAATTCATTATGATTAATCCTTTGGCAACGTTTTTAGACAGAACCCATGTTAGATTGAAGAAGGAGAAGTTTGATCATGAAATCTCTTTGAAAACTTTGAGATTAACTCTCTAGATGGAAGGATAAATAGAGAGACCATGAGAGATGCCGCCTGCTCTTTCAGAGTGAAGCACTCCTCTTTGTTCTGTTTAAGGATTACCATACCGTAATATATAAGAAAACCTTTAAAACTTGATGAAGAATCTATAGAAATCCAATGTCCAAGATTTTCATGAGATTCACATTCAATGGAGGTTTCTAGAAATTTGGTTTTGGAGGAAAAGTCTATTTTGTCTTAATTGGATTGGGAATGGGTTGATCACGTTTTTCGATTACTTAAATATACCCAAAAATAACCAATTAAACCTACTAGCGTCAGATGAGGATGTGGGGTGAATTGCCCACTCACCCCGTTAATGAAATAGTCGCCAGGCAGCTTCCAACACCCTTCACCAACGACCACAATCGATGCCCTGTAGGTCCATCGATGAACCGTCTGTGGCTTCGTCTATTGGGTTCTTGGGCTGTTTTTTGGCTGAGACTATTGTAGGCTAAGTTTCCATCGACGACACTTTTATGGGGCACTTGGGAAGTTTTACCCATAAATTTCCAACATAAACATGAAACTTAACATGTTGAATACATCACATCAGTTTCTCCCAAAACAATAACACACAACACGTCCAGACATGCTATGCACCATCAAGACACACACATGCATGTCTTAAGGGCTAAATTTCGAACGTCTTGGACGTTCTTGGACATTTGACCTCCAAAATCATGAAACTCCATGAACTTCTTATAATCATCATTATTACTCATTTTAGCACCTAATAATATGATGACATACAGATAAGCACATAAAAACACATAAGGCCCCTTAGGTGACTAGTCGCCAAACGTTTTGGTCGTCCCTTGACGTTTGACTTCCAAATGACTTCAAATCACCCAAGCATAATCTAAAACACTTAATTAGAATGTTATCAAGATTTCAGGCATATTTCAGACTCTATACACCCTAACTAATTTTGGGGGTCATACAATATCCCCCACTTGGGAACATTCCTCCTCGAATGACACTTAGAACACTTTAATCACACCAAGGACTTCAATGAATCATAAAGCAGATTATAGCAGATATAACATCATCATATAGAAATTAATTTACCAAATTTACAAGGAACACAATTCAAAACATTTAGCACTCAACACAACACAAGAAAGAAAAACCTCATCACACTCACTCTTTAATGCATCAAACACATAGGCTCTATTCATAATCATAGGAGGAACATACTTCTCCTAATCATAACATGGTCATAAACCTTCATTTTATCAAGAACATATCTTGAAAAAATCTTTAAATTACTCAAGAACAAGTATGCACTCATACCTCAATGCACATAGACTTTTGTAAGATAGGCTGACAATGGATTCTTATTAGTTAGACCTAGTGCTATGAGGGTCATACTCAACCATACCATGTTTACTTATGTCCATGGATAAATGTCCTTCTCCTCAACACCCTTACATTTCTCATGAGTTCATGCCCAATCAAATGCACAAGGGTCAACTTTACTGTAATATGAGGAATTCTTAACTTTTAAAAAAAAGCATGCTCCTGTTTTCTTCCTAGTGAAGTCTAAATGGTAATATAAACCACACACATCACAACACCAGGAAGCCATTTCACAAAATGTCAATTTCCAACATAGCAATATCTTTCACAATAAACATCATTTGTGAAAAGTAACACAAATCATAGTACTTACAAGGATACTAGATAATCTTGCCTTTCACTTTTCAAAAGTGAGATTACAATCATGATTTCCAAATCATAGAACTCATATAGTTTTCAAGATACTCAACATATTTCATTTTAATGAAGCTCAATTTCTCATTATAAGGCTAAACCTTACAAATCAAAAGTTACTTCAAACATGCTTCTTACCTTATCTCGTGAAGTCAAATGCACAACTAGCATATCAAGGTGCATAATCAACAAGAGAAAACCATGAAGTTTATCAAAATTCTTTTTTAAGTACTTTAAAATCTTCAAAATACTCTCAAGTTAGTGTCAATCAAGACATACCAAACATATAGAGGTCATGCAATTCATAATTTGATAAAGAACTCTATTATGTACAAGCTTACTAAGAAGTCCTTAGATTCAAACTTAAGTAAGAATAGAACGACAAGTTAGAAATATCTACAAACTTACTACTCAAATCACTATCCCCCACTTAGGGTTAACCCAATTAAGAGTATCTTAACCCAACTTCAAGAGGATCTTATTTTTTCAATCAAAAAGGAAATTACCATAACTTAACATAAGGACATCAAAAGCATCCTAAACTTTTCAACCTAGGAATTTTATCCCCTATTATCAAGTTAGGTCATACTAACCAACCACACAAGGTCTTAACTATACCATAGACATGACGGGTCATGCAAACCTCAGGGGAAACAATAGAGGAGACTTAATCTATCAAATATCTTATTTTTATTTGAACATTACAGTAAGGTGACTTCTAGGTCTATAAAACCCACATCATCACTCTACAAAGACAAGCATGCTACCCTCACACCTAGGATTAAGTCTATACAAGGACTCCAATCCATACCAAACAATCATGAAGGTTCACACATATATAACATGTTCATACAATCCTATGCATGTACTTGGAAGACCAATCGAGGAACTATCCTATCAAGGCACACATGTGCAATGTATAGACAAGGTCCCATACCCTTGCCTATACTAGTACACCTATCAAGTAATCCTAGTGAATGATACATCACACAACATCATAGAATGGTTAGCATAGCATAAGACTCATTTATTTAAGTCTTACAACATTCATACTGTAAGCTCTAGCCTTCATGCACCTATTTTAGCTTTACTTCACTTATAGCATTATCGGACCTCATCATAGGCAGCAAGTATACCCAAACTAAACATAACAATTTACATTCTCATGAAATTAGCAACACAACCTAGATCATTGGCAATAAATTAAACACCACCACGATAATTGGACCATACCACACAATGACATACAAGGCATCATTAACTACAATAATATAGAAATGTAGAGAGGAAGAGTACACCTTACCAATTTATCAACCCTTTTGATCAACATTGATCAATACACCCTTTTCATCAATAATACATGTATTGGGCAGTAGCTAAATGTACTTTATTAGTGAAAGAAACTATGTACATGTCATTATAAGATCATGATACAACTAATGCAAAACATCACCCGTATTCTAGAGAATAGATAGGCATATATCATTAACAAATTTCCGTAGTCTTTATTATAAGTAAAAATTATCAATAATGGACATGTGGGGAAGTAGATAAAGAAATCATAGCCTAAACGAGATCTTACTACAATTGTCAATAAACTCGAGATCTCTGCAAGCATGCTTCATTTTAGGAATTCATGAAAAATTTACATAGGTTACTCCTATTAAAGCTATCAAGTATTGATTCACATTGGATCCATTACATATAAATCGTAATCACATTTCATCATAGGCAGTATCTAACCATCACTATAACATAATTAAATTTCACAATAAGCATGCTAGCATCATCAATCTATGAGCTAGAACCTGTAGGTCAATCCTTATCAAGATTTCTTTGATTTTATCACCAAGTTTTCATACCCACATTTCATTAATAACATCAATATAAGGCAGTAGCTACAAGTATCCTATCATAATCAAATTCAAATTTTATACATTATAAGATCAATCTTACTTTGAACACATGAATCTAAGCTAGGCATGTCAAATCTTCATACATTGATCCACATGGATCCTTCATCATCAATACACGTAAATAACAGTAGATGCAAGCAATTCAACATAATAGAATCTCAATTCAATCAATAACATGCCATGATCAAAATGCCCATGCAAGGGCTAAATCAAATTTGTGAAGGGATATGTGTTCACAATAAAATTTGATTGAATTTCACATAAAAAAGAATACATTATCATCAATTCATCATTAATAAGCCTTTGAAAATGTTTTTGGAAAGAACCCATAGCTAGATTGATGAAGGTGAAGTTTGATCATGAAATATTTTTGAAAACTTTGAGATTAACTCTCTAAATGGAAGGATAACTAGAGATGATATACAACAAAAAAAACTAAAACTTGATGACGGATCCGTAGAAATCCAAGCTCCAAGCTTTTCTTGAGCTTCACCTTCAATGGAGGTTTGTAGAGAGAATTTATTTTGGAGGGAAAATCTATTTTGTGTGAATTAGATTGGGATATAACGTTTTTGATCACTTAAATATACCCAAAAATAAACAATTAATCCGAGTATGGTCAGTTTAGGACGTGGGGTTAATTTCCATTCACCCCTTTAATGAAACTGTCGCCAGGCAGCTTCCAACAACCTGCACCAACGACTATAATCGACGCCTAGCAGGTATATTGATGGACCATCTGTGGCTTCGTCAATTGGGTCCTTGGGAAGTTATTTGGCTTAGACTAATGTTTTCTAAGTGTACAACAATGATACAACCATTTATGGGCCGTTTGTCAACAAACGGGGCGTCGTTTGGTTCAGTCAATTGACACTGCCAAGGCAATGTCTCGACCGCACTTGGGTCCTTATTGAGGGACGTTTTTTGAGGCCCTTGGGAAGTCGTACCCGGACGTTTCCAATGTAATTATGAACCTTAAAATGTTGAAGACCTTCCATATCAGTTTCACCAAAAACAATAACACGTAACTCATTCAAACCTGCTAGAAAGCATCAAGATACACACATGGATGTCTCAAGGGCTAACTTTCGCGTCTTGGACGTTCTTGGATGTTTGATCCCAAACTTCGTGAACTTCCATACACTACTTATAATCATAATTATTACTAATTTTAGGACCTCATAATATCATGACACACAAATAAGCACATAAAAAACACATAAGGCCCCTGACATGACTAGTCGTGGAACGTTTTGGTTGTTTCTTGATGTTTGACTTCCAAATGACTTCAAACCGCCCAAGCATACTCTTAAAAACTTAATTAGCATGTTAACAATATTTTAGGCATATGTGAGGCTCTATTCACCCTAACTCATTTTGGGGGCCTTACACTATCCTTGGAAGAGGATACTTGTTCTTGATGGTTACCTTGTTCAATTGACGATAATCTATTCACATCCTAAGGGAACCATCTTTCTTCCACACAAATAAGAACGGAGCACCCCAAGGTAAGGTACTTGGTCGAATGAAACCTCTCTCCAAAAATATATTTCAACTGCTATTTCAACTCTTTCAACTCTGTTAGTGCCATTATGTATGGCGATAAAGATAAGACGAGTATCTATAATGATATCTACGCCAAAGTATATATCACTCTCAGGAGGGACTCTTGGTAGGACATTAGGAAAGACTTCTGGAAATTTTTTTACTACATTAACTTATTGAGTAGGAGTACTTCAACACTTCAGTCATTACCTCGGATTAACTGACCGATACAACCCTTCGAAACTAACTTACTCACCTTAAGGTACGAAATGAAGAAACCTTTAGGCATTGCTGCACAACTACTCCAATCTATGACTGTCTCATTAGGAATCTAAAACATGACAACTCGAGATCCTCAATATATTGATGTGTAACAGGCATAGATCCAGTTCATACTAAGAATGACATTGAAATCTACCATGTTGAAATGGAAGGTCAAATATCATATAAGATCACACATAGAATTTAAGCAATATTTGATGTCACCTTACAGTAACCAATCTTCCATTTACAGTAAGCATATTCTTTTTTAACAGTGAACATCTTTTCTTTAACTCCTTAACCTCCCAAGTAACCCTCTAGAGATACTTGGTGCAATGCATCACATTAAGGCCACAAGGAAAACCATACCTACAACTTGCATAGTCAACACATACCATCATAGAAGTGTAATACCTCAAAAGCACATTTAAGACAATATTATAAGCATATTACATTAAGCTACATCAACTTGAACATATTCTAACTTGACTTCACATCAATGGACTATAAGCCCCTACTCACAATCATACTCTAGGTATATCATTGCATTGTATATTAGAAGCCCCATAACCTCACACGCACTTAGTAAACCTATCATAAGACCACAAGCCTTAACATCTAATTCATACATCAACATAGCAAGTGAGGACAACTTTATTCATGTCAATGACCTTAATCACGTAGTCATGAAGACCAACATAGTGCATATAAGAATAAGACCACATCATCAGGACTCATACCATGCACATATTCGTAACAAGTAGGTCAATACTACCATTCCATTCATATATATATATATATATATATATATATATATATATATATATATATATCATCCTAGTTAGGGTCTTAGTCATTTACTTTCGGTGTCGTCACCTAGACAAGGTAGAACAGTAACATACATCCTAGCATACTAAGTGAATTCACTTTTTAGATCTTATGGAAACCATAACTTATGGAACTAAGAGATATACATGACCCGCTACATGATCATTAGGGTCGGAGCCTCATCTCTTAGAAAACGTGGGCGTACATTCTTCAAAGGGAATCCACCACCTCATGTGGAACAATAGGTCAATATTCATCCAAGGGAAGTCAACACTCAATGAGAAAACAATGGTGAATGTTTCCCAAAGGGAAGCCAAAACCTCTCATTTCAAGTTTACTTGGTGCTAAGATAAGTTCCCTTTATTGAAGAGCCTTTATTACTTTACTTCATAAAACATAGACTTAGGATATTGATTCCTTATATGCTTATATCATATCTAATCACCTATCTAGTTTTAGGGTACACATGAGCACACCTTTCAAGACTCCTCTATTGACTTGATCTTCATACATGTGTGTTTGTGCTTGTATGTGAGCAAATCTTTCACAAAACACATAAGTGTCACACATGTTAATATATAAATGCATAAGTCCATAGGTATAAGTATATGAGCAATACTTTCGTATTAACACACCAAGACACTATACATATTCATATTTCATCTTAGCATATACATAACATCATATCATGTGGGTCATATTCATAACATGTTCATACAATCCTATGCATGTACTTATAAGAGCAACCTAGGAACTATCCTATCAAAGCACACATGTGCAATGAATAGACAAGGTCCCATACCCTTGCCCATACTAATACACCTATCAATTCATCCTAGCAATTGATATATCACACCACATCATAGAATGTTAGTACAGATTAAGACTCATTTATTTAATATTACAACATTTTTTTAGTAAGTTGTAGTCTTCATGCACCTATTTTAGCTTTAGTTCACATATAGCATTACAGGACCTCATCATAGGCATCAACTACACATAAACTTAACAAAACCATTTACATGCTCATGACATTAACAACATATCAAAGATAATAGTTACAATTGGAAACTAGGCATAGACTTCACATAGGGTGATTCATCACCAATACACATTCATAGTATAGTTGCCTTCAAGGCCATTTTCAGATCTCACACACACAGACACAGACACACACACAGACACAAATATATATATATATATATACCCATACAATAAAGTAAACACCGCCACCATAAGTGGACCACACCACACAATGCCATACAAGGCTTCATAAACTACAATAATATAGAAAAGTAGAGAAGAATGTAGAACTTACCAATTCGTTAACCCTTTTGGTCAACATTGATCAATACACCCTGTTCATCAACAATAAATGTATAGGGCAGTAGCTAAATTTACTTTAATCGTGAACGAAACTATGTACAAGTCATTACAAGATTATGATACAACTAGTGCAAAACATTACCCTTATTATAGAGAATGGATAGGCATAGATCATAAACCAATTTCCCTAGTCTTTATTATTAATCAAATTCATCAATAATAGACATGTAGAGAAGTAGCTAAAGAAATCATTGCCTAAACGAGATCTTACTAAAATCGCCAACAAAAACGAGATCTCTGTAAGCATGCTTCATTTTCGGAATTCATGGAAGATAAATTTGTATAGGTTATTCCTATTCAAACTATTATGCGGTGATCCACATTGGATCAATTACATATAATTCATAATAACATTATATCATAGACAGTAGATAACCATCACTTTGACATAATTGAATCTCATAATAAGCATGCTAGCCTCATCAATCTATAGGCTAGAACACGTAAAACAATCCTTACCATGACTCCTTTGATTTGATCACCAAGGGTTCATACCCACAATTCATCAATAACATCAATATAAGGCAGTAGCTACATGCGTCCTATCATAATCAAATTCCAATTTATACATTATAAGATCAATCTTACTGTGAACACATGGAGTTCTAAGCTAGGCATGTTCAAATCTTCATAAATTGATCCACATGGATATTTCATCATTAATCCATCATCAATACACATAAATAAAAGTAGACATAAGCCATTCAACATAATAGAATCAAAATTAATTCAATAACAAGCCATGATCGAAATGTCCAGGCAAGGGCGAATCAAGTTTGGGAAAGTACATGGTTTCACAATGCAATTGGATTGATTTCATGTTAAAACCAATACATTATCATCATTTCAATGATTAAGCCTTTGAGAACCTATTAAGAAAGCCATGTCTAGATTGAAGAAGGAGAAGTTTGATCATTAAATCCCTTTGAAAACTTTGCGATTAACTCTCTTGATGGACGGATAACTAGAGATGAAGGATCAGCATACTTTAACATAGAATAAAACCTTTAAAACTTGTTGAAGAATCCACATAAATCCAAGCTCCAAGTTGTTCTTGAGTTTAACCTTCACTGGAGGTTTCTAGAGAGAATTGGATTTAGAGGGAAAGTCTATTTTGTGTGAATTGGATTGGGAATGGGTTGATCACGTTTTTGATCACCTAAATACACCAAAAAATAATCAATTAAACCTATTATGGTCAGGCTAAGATGTGAGATGAATTTCCTATTCACCCCTTTAATGAAACAGTCGCCACACAACTTCCAACAGCCTACACCAACGACCACAATCGACGCCCAATAGATCATGACACACACATAATCACATTAAAACACATAAGGCCCCTTAGTTGACAAGTCGTCGAACGTTTAAGTCGTCCCTTGATGTTTGACTTCCACATGACTTCAAATCACCTAAGCATACTCCAAAACACTTTATTAGCATGCTAACAAGATTTTAGTAACATGTGAGTCTCTATACACCCTATCTCATTTTGGGGGTCTTACAATATCCCCTACTTGGGAACATTCGTCCTCGAATGACACTTAGAACACTTTAATCACAACAAGGACTTCAATGAATCATGGAGCAGATTATAAAAGTCATAACATTATCGTATATAAGTTACTGCACTAAACTTACAAGGATCACAATTCAAAACATTTAGCACTCAATGCAAGACAAGCAAGCAAAACTTCATTTTACTCACTCTTTAATGCATCAAACACATAGGCTCTTGCCATGTTCATAGGAGGAACATCCTTATCTTAATAACATCATGGTTATCACCCGTCATTTTATTAATAACTCATCTTTTAACCATCTTTAAGTCACACTTAGGACGTTTCAAAAACACTCAAGAACAAGTATGCCCTCATACCTTAATGCACAAAGACTTGAGTAAGATAGGTTGACAATGAATTCTTGTTAGTTAAACTTAGTGCTGTGAGGGTCATACTCAACCATACTATGTTTAGTTGTGTCCATGGTGGAATGTCCTTCTCCTCAACACACTTACATGTTTCATGAGTTCATACCCACGCAAATGCGCAAGGGTCAATTTTATTGTAACATGAGAAATTCTCAACTTTTAAACCAGGGATGCTCATGTTCTCTTCTTAGTGAAGTCTAAATGATAATTTACACCACACACATCACAACAATCGGAAGCCATTTAACAAAATGTCAATTTCTAACTTAGCAATAGCCTTCACAGTAAACATCATTTGCGAAAAATAACACGAGTCATAGGTACTGACAAGAACACTAGATAATCATGCCTTTCACTTTTCAAAAGTGAGCCTACAATCATTCTTTCCAAATCATAGAAGTCACATTGTTTAGAAGAGATTCAACATACTTCATTTTAAAGAGGCTCAATTTCACATTACAAGGCTAAACCTTACATATCAAAGGTGACTTCAAACATGCTTCTTACCTCATCTCATGAAGTCAAATGCACAACTAGCATATCAAGATGCACCAATCAACATGAGAAAACCATGAAGTTAATCAAAATTATTTTTCAAGTACTTTATAATATTTAAAATATTCTCAATATAGTGTCAATCAAGACATACAAAACATATAGAGATCATGCAATTCATACATTAACGAAAAACTCTTATTATGTACAAGCTTACTAAGAAGTCATGAGATTCAAGCTCACAAGGTATAAATATCTACAACCTCACTACTCAAATCACAATCCCCCCACTTAGGGTAAACCCAATTAATTGCAACTTCAGCAAACATCAAAAGGATCTTATCTTTTCAACCGAAGAGAATTACTATAACTTAACATAAGGATATCAAAAGCATCCTAAACTTTGTAACCTAGGCAACTTATCCCCAATCATCAAGTTAGGTCATACTATCCAACCACACAAGCTCTCAACTATACCGTAGACATCAACGGTCATGCAAACCTAAGTGGAAACAATAGAGGAGACTGAGCCATAAAATTTCTTCTTTTTATTTGAACATTAAAGTAAGGTGACTTATAGGTCTATCAAACCCACATCATCACCCTACAAAGAGAAGCATACTACCCTCACACCTAGGATCAAGTCTATACAAGGACTCCAATCCATACAAATCAATCATGAAAGTTTACACATATAACCAAAGACAACGTTTGAACCATTTAAACAATTACTTAGCCAATATGCTTCCTTAGGTAGTCATTAAGCATTTCAAAGTCAAATCATAACATTTAAGCTACCATCATGTAAAACCATACAGCAATACAGCATTACAAAGAAAAACCTCATTTTAACCATAACAACTTCTAAAATGCTTTAACCATATCATGACATATAATTCTCAACATATCATGCTATTTCACATAGGTCTCATACATATAGCAACAAGGGACATAATATCAACATATCCTTGCAAAATTCATCTTCACAGATACTCATGAAACTATAAAACTAAGATAAGCATCAAAACTCACTTTTTCTCCCTCAAGCATAGAGATACAGTCTCAGCCAAGAAATCACATCTAAAAGACCACCTGACAAGGAAAAAGTAAGAGAGAGATCTTATATGAAACACCCCGTATCCAAAGAAGTACAAAAAAATGTTGATTTTCAGAAGTTGCAGGTGCCAACTACGGACCGTCAGTCGACTTACAGTACGTTAATCGACTCCGTCGATGGGCCAGTTGACTCTCATTTCCAAGTCACAACCGACGGTCGACTAGTGCGGACTGTCAGTCGACTTACAGCCCTTCAGTCGACTCCTTCAATTGATCAACATACTTCAAGTTCTCATTCGCAAATGACAGTAGACCAGTATGGATCGTCAGTCGACTCCATCGATCCCCTTGCTGACTTTCAACTCTCAGTCACAAAATACGGTCGACCAGTACATTCCATCAGTCGACTTACGATCCGTTAGTTGACTCATCAATTCACAAACTGACTTTCAACTCTCAGTCACAAATGACGGTCGACTAGTACAAACGGTCAGTCGACTTACTGTCCGTCAATCAACTCCGTCAGTGACACCGACAACTTTTAAGTCACCTGTCTTTTGGTCTTTTCCCAGTTCATTTAAACCTTAAGATGAGTCATTTTGACCCTAAATCATCAAATTTTAGTAATTTTAAGCCTAGAAACATAACTAGAACTTACCTTAGTTAAATCATGAAATCATAACTTAGAAAATTAGAATCAAGAAAGGAGAAAATGGTCAAGAACCCTAGTTCAAGAACGCGGAAATGTTCTAGCCCCAAAATAAAGTGTTTCTCCATGAATTTCATCACCAGGTATGTGGGATTTCACTATTGGGTTCCTTTCACCCATTGGGTCCCTAGTTTTCAGTTAGATTCTTGATTTCCATATCATGATTAGACCTAGGGTTTATAGAACATCAATAAAACTTCATGAATTTATTAGTTATATGTTCCAAATCAAATTGTAAGGTTATTGTTCAGTTTGTTGCATGAATTTCAGAACTCTAGCTATGTATTTGTTTAATTATTGAATTACACATGATAGATCAGATATACATGCCTCAGTTATAAATGCATAATTACAAGATTAATTGTTGCATTCTCTATTTGCATGTTCAGTTTTGAGCTATCCAGCATTTACATAAACTCATAATCAGTTAATTACATATTCATTAGGAGTAGCATAATACCGAGTTAGACTAGGGTTCAACATACCCAATTTGTCCCAGAACTCTTAGCCAAGTAGGTTGTAAGTCATCTCTGTGCCCAATCAGTTTAGTGATCACGCCAGCATGCCTTTATACCTTTGGCATGGTATATTGGGTCCTCTCGGTGGGGCATATACATCGGACTCCACATTTAACTCATGTGGTTTTATTATCGATTCTAATTACCTCTCACAGTTCAATTAGACTCTCTTGCATTGACCATTTATCATAATACTCAGTATTCAGTTTCAGCATGTTATAAATTTGTCATTGCATTCAGTTAGCTCAGAAATTTAGTATATCTTGGTAAGATTATTATACTTACTTTTGTGCTTGTTTAGTTATGCTTTATTTCAGCTTTATTCTATCCTACATGCTCAGTACCTTTCAAGTACTGACGCATACATGCGCTACATCTTCTCGTGATGTAGGTTCAAGTTCACATCATCCCGGTCATGCATAGATCTATTCCCGATCTCTAGTTCAGCAGATTCAGTGGTGAGTCCTCATTATCCGAGGACAATAGTCATTAGTTTCTTTTCAATATTTTAGTCATTTAGTTTCAATTTTTTGTAGACTTTGCTGGGCTTGTCCCAATATTTCTTGTCCAGTTTAGAAGCTATTTTAAGACATAGTTAAGTTTGACTTAGTAGTGAGTTGATATTTTTTTGTATTAAACTATTCTCTTGTCATATATCTCAGATTTAACATATGGGTATTTCCCCATATTTTCATTTTAAGTATGATTTAGCTTCCGCAATAGTTTATATTCTTTAGTATGCTCATGATCATGCCAGTAGGGTTAGCATGGGACAACTTGTGGTCCTAGGTCACGTTTCTGCGTCTTGGAGGTAGTGTCAGGGCGTGACATTATTGAGTTAAGATCTATGGCACGATATGAGAATGAGGAAGAAAGAGAACTTTATCGTCCTATAGCCTCTCGCTCATAGACGCGTCGCAATTCACACTGATGATCAAGGCTCTACTAGATGTAGCATATGAGACTTTTGGAACCTAAAACCACTTTCATCTCATGCTCTGATACCACGTTTGTCACATACGAGGAGCACCCCCTAGAAGTAACATGGCGTACTTGACCTCTAGGAGGTCTTATAGAAGTCCATTGTTATCATTCATCGCATTTTCATAGGTAAATTTAGCGGAAAATTTAAAACTTTGTTAGCACATCACTGCTAGAACTTAACTTCATATTTGTATAAAATATCATTATAAATAGATAAGAGTACTTTAGGGACACGACCCTTATAACATAATAATAATTATAGAATTACAAGACTTTAAACATAACTTGATATAGGACATCCTTAAATCTTAAGGATTCCTTTTTGCTCCTCAATCATAGACATCCTTTTAAGCATCCATAAACCTACACTTTGTGTAAAAAGTAGAGAAGAATAACGTTACTACAAGAATGCAATAGATACAACAACCATGAAAAAACATGCATTTAAAAGGGACACTTTCTTGAAATCATACTTCATTCCTTTTTGAGTAAACTTCATAAAAACCTTTATGTAATAGCATTTATATCATTCACATACTTCATATAGAAATATTTAAAGGTCAAATCACATATAATTTAAGCCATATTTGATGTCACCTTACAGTAACCAATCTTCCATTTAAAGTATGCATATTCTTCTTTAAAAGTGAACATATTTTCTTTAACTTCTTAACCTCCCAAGTAACCGTCTAGTGATACTTGGTGCAATGCGTCACATTAAGGCCACAAGGAAAACCATACCTACAACTTACATAGTCAAAACATAACATCATAGAATTGTAATACCTCAAAGACACATTTAAGCCAATACTATAAGCATATTACAGTAAGCTACATCAACTTGCATATATTCTAACTTCACTTCACATCAATGGTCTATAAGCCCTTACTGACAATCCTACTCTAGGTCTACTATTGCAATGTATATGTGAAGCCCCATAATCTCACACACACTTAGTAAACCTATCATAAAACCACAAGCCTTAACATCTAATTCGTACATCAACATAGCAAGTGAGGACAACTTCACTCATGTCAACAACCTTCATCATGTAGTCATTAAGACCAACATAGTACATATAAGAATAAGACCACATCATATAGACTCATACCATGAACATCTTCATAACAAATAGGTCAATACTACCATGCCATTCATTAAGACATATCCTCAATCATACAGCCTAGATCACATTCCTAGACCTCCATAAGGTCCGACTTATGCATTGTCTAGGTGGTTTCATTACTTCCACCTATCCTAAGTAACCTCCCTAAGGTCATCCTAGTTAGGGTCTTAGTCATTTAATTCTGTTGTTAATTTTACTTATGGAAGCTATAGCCTTAACCAACACTAAGACCATGGGTGTTAAACATGGAATTTTGTGTTTTAGAGACATACACCACAAGAAGGTGTCCTCACCTAGCTAAGGTAGAACATTAACATACATCCTAGCATACTAAGTGAATTCACTTGCTATATAATATGTGACAAGCATAGTTTATGTAAATAAGAGATATACATGACCCACTACATGCTCATTAGCATTGGAGCCTCATCTCATGAGAAAACATGAGTGTACTTTCCTCAAAGGGAAGCCACAACCCCATGTAGAACCATAGGTGAATATTCCTCCAAGGGAAGTCACACCTTATGAAACCCAATGGTGAATCTTCCTCCAAGGGAAGTCAACACTCTATGAGAAACCAATGGTGAAAATTTCACAAAGGGAAGCCAACACCTCTCATTGTCAAGTTCACTCATTGCAAAGCTAAGTTCTCTTTATTGAAAAGTCGCTATTACTTTACTTCCTAAAGCATAGGCTTAGGATATTGATTCTTTATATGTTTATAGCATATCCAAGCACCTATCTAGTCTTAGGGTATACATGAGCACACCTTTAAAGACTCCTCTAGTGACTAGATCTTCCTACATGTGTGTCTGTGCTTGTATGTGAGCAAACCATTCACATAACACGTAAGTGTCACAGATGTTCATATATCAATGCACAAGTACATAGCTATAATTATATGAGAAATCCTTTCATATAAACACACCAAGACACTATGCACATTCATATTTAATCATATCATATACATAACGTCCTAGCATGTAAGTCGTATTCACAACATGTTCATACAATCCTATGCATGTACTTGGAATACCAACCTAGGAACTATTCTATCGAGGCAGACATATGCAATGTATAGACAAGGTCTCGTACCCTTGCCCATACTAGTACACCTATCAAGTCATCCTAGTGAATGATACATCACAAAACAAAATAGAATGGTTAGCATAGCATAAGACTCATTTATTTAAGATGTAAAACATTCTTACAATAAGCTCTAGTCTTCATGCACCAATTTTAGCTTTACTTCACATATAGCATCATAGGACCTCATCATAGGTAGCAAGTACAAATAAACTTAACATAACCATTTACATGCTCATTACGTTAGCAACACATCCAAGATAATAGTTAGAATAGGAAACTAGCCATAAAATTCACATATAGTTACTCATCACCAATGCACATTCATAGTATAGTTTCTTTCAAGGCCATGTTAACATCACACACACACACACACACACACACATTACCAATTCATCAAAACTTTTGATCAACATTAAACAATACACCCTTTTCATCAACAATACATGTATAGGGCAGTAGCTAATTGTACTTTAATCGTGAAAGAGACTATGTACAAGTCGTTATAAGATCATGATATAACTATTGCAAAACATCACCCTTATTCTAGGGAATAGATAGGCATAGATCATCAACCAATTTCTTTAGTCTTGATTATCAATTAAAATTCATCAATAATGGACATGTAGGGTATTATCTAAAGAAATCATAGCTTAAACGAGATCCTAGTACAATTGCCAATAAACTCGAGATCTCTGTAAGGATGCTTCATTTTAGGAATTCATGGAAGATAAATTTACATACGTTACCCTATTCAACTATCATGAATTGATCCACCTTGTATCCATTACATATAATTCATAATCACATTTCATCATAGGAAATATCTAACCATCACTTTAACATAATTGAATCTCACAATAGGCATGCTAGCATCATCAATCTATACGCTAGAACATGTAGGTCAATCTTTACCAAGATTCCTTTGATTTGATCACCAAGTGTTCATACCCACAATTCATCAATAACATCAATATATTGCAGTAGCTACAAGTATCCTATCATAATTGAATTCCAATTTTATACATTAAAATATCAATCTTACTTTGAACACATGAATCTAAGTAGGCATGTCAAATCTTCATACGTTGATCTACATGAGTCATTCATCATCCATTAATGATCAATATGCGTAAACAACAGTAGATGTAAGCAATTCAACGTAATAGAATCACAATTCAATTAATAACAAGCCATGATCACAAGCCCATGCAAGGGCTAAATTGAATTTGGGAAGGGACATGTGTTCACAATGAAATTGTACTGAATTTCACATTAAAACCAATACATGATCATCAATTCATCATGATTTGTCCTTTGAAAACGTTTTAGGAAAAGAACCCATGGCTAGATTGAAGAAGGAGGATTTTGATCATGAAATCTCTTTGAAAACTTTGAGATTAACTCTCTAGATGGAAGGATAACAAGAGATGAAGGATCACCATACCTTAATGTAGAACAAAACCTCTAAAACTTAATGAAGAATCCATTGAAATCCTAGCCCTAAGCTGTTCTTGAGATTCACCTTCAATGGAGGTTACTAGGGAGGTTTGGTTTTGGAGGGAAAGTCTTTTGTTTCAATGGTTCGGGAATGGGTTGATCACGTTTTTGATCACTTAAATACACCCAGAAATAACCAATCAAACCTAGTAGGGTCAGGTTGGACTTGTGGTGAATTTCCCATTAACCTCTTTAATGAAACAGTCGCCAGACAGCTTCCCACAGCCTGTATCAACGACTACAATTGACGCCCAGTAGATATATCGACGAACCGTCTGTTGCTTCATTGATTGTGTCCTTGGGTTGTTCTTTGTATGAGACAAATGTAGGATAGGTGTCTATCGACCAAACCACCATTGACGGGCCTTTTATCATCAAACGGGGCATCGTTTTGTTCAGTCGATTGACACTGCCAAGGCAGTGTCCCGACAACCCTTGGGTCCTTCTTGTGGGCCCTTTTGCGGGGCCCTTGGGAAGTCGTACCTGGATGCTTTTGGGTCTTAAAATAGAAATGTGGGTGTGTTACAAAAAGAATATGAAACTTACCAACAACATCAGAAGTCGCTAGAATGTGGGTTACATAACGTTATGAATGGATTTGAATCTTAATTAATGTTATAAGTGAAGCATAAGCAAGAGAAACGCCCTGTGTTACTTGAAATAAAGACAAATGTTCTTAAGTAGAAGATAATGACTTTTGAAAAAGGGGGAGATGGTGTGTTGACATATGGAGGTAGATTGTGTGTTCCGAAGGTGGATGATGTCAATGAAAGGGTCACTGAAGAAATTCCTAGATACAGACCATAACCTGAGAGAAGTGTATTGAATGAATAACATGATATTTCCACCTGTTTTAATCTTAATCTTCAATATATGATAAAAAGTCCTATACACATCATATACCCATGCCACACTATGCCATATATATTAGGCGAGAATAGAGAAAATTTACGGGATCATACATTCTTACGGGATCTTACATTCTCCCCCCCCCCCCTTTTGAACATTCACCCGCGAATGGATCTAGACAATCCTTTGGTTGTGTTTTTATTGTTTTTCTCAAAGGACTTTATATGTGAGTCTATATTGTCAGAGTCGCAAACTTTAAGTCAAATTGTAGAAAATTTTCACTACTAAGCTTTGCATAGCTATCTCGTAAGAAAATATATAAATTTCACCTTCAAGACACTTAAAATCTAATTAAGTTGTTGCGAAGAAATAAATGGAAATCATTGAAATTTGACTCACCTTATGTCCAAAACAGATGGGGTACTCCTTCCTCATTTCCTCGACGTTGTTAATTCTCCATAACACTTTCACAGAACCTACATCTTTAGTCCAAAGCTCCCTTACTTGCCAATCTAAAATTTCTATTGGTAC
The DNA here is from genome assembly GCF_001406875.1 of Solanum pennellii. Taxonomy (NCBI): domain Eukaryota; kingdom Viridiplantae; phylum Streptophyta; class Magnoliopsida; order Solanales; family Solanaceae; genus Solanum; species Solanum pennellii. Next base: position 12,295,043 of record NC_028648.1, on the reverse strand, counting down.
CTTTGGATAAGATAAATATTCATCAATCCAAATATATTTGATGAGCATAATACGTGAAAGATTGGAGAAGGATCTCCAACAAACTTTCGCAACATAGAAACATGAAATACAGGATGAACTACTTATAATTCTGAAGGAATATCAAGCTCGTATTCCACCATACAGATCTTATAAATAATCTTATAAGGTCAAACATGCATAGGGGCGAGCTTCCCTTTCTTCCCCAATTGCATGATTCCCTTTCTAGGAGATACTTGCAGGAAAACCCAATCTTCTACATCAAACTCTAAGTTCCATCGTTGAAAATCTTCATAAGACTTTTGTCAACACTGTGCTGTATGAAGTCGATCTCTAATAATTTTAACCTTTTCGATCGCTTGTTGGACTAGATTGGGACCTAGAAATTCTACTTCCCGAGTTCAAACTAACCGATTGGAGACCTACACATCTGCCCATATAGTGCTTCATAAGGGGTCATCTGTATAATAGCTTGAAAGTTATTATTATAAGCAAATTCAATAAGAGGTAGATGTTCATCCCAACTTCCTTTAAAATCCAGCACACAAGCACGTAACATATCCTCAACCTTCTGAAGAGTACGTTCTGACTATTCATCAGTTTGTGGATGAAAAGTGGTGCTAAGATTTATTTGAGTGCATAGACCCTTCTGAAACGATCTCCAAAAATGTGTTGTAAATTAAGCTCCTCAATCTGAAATAATGGATAACGGAACTCTGTGAAGGCAAACAACCTCCTGAATGTAAAGCTTTGCATAATCTTCATCTAAATATGTCATCCTAACTTTCTAGAAATGAGAAAAAAAATTTTGCCTATCGATAATTACTCAAATGGAATCAAACATTCGTGGAGAGCGAGGCAAACCAGTGAAGAATACATATTTATCATATCCCAATTTCATAAAGATAGCTCAATATACTGGTTAGGCCTCCTGGATTTTGATGATATGCTTTAATTTGTTGGCAGTTGGGACATTCAACTACCATCTCCGTAATATCTCTTTCTTGCCATTCCACCAATAGATCCGTCGAAGGTCCTGATACATCTTCATCTCTCCAGGGTGAGATGCATATCTAGAATAATGGTCCTCTGAAAGAACATTCGTATGGAACACTCTAACTGTGGGTACACATAAGCAACCTGGTATCTAAGGACTCCATCTCTAGTTAGGTCAACTATGGGTTGTTGCTATAGAGGAATCTTTTCTCTCAATTTCCTAAGCTCATGATCTTCATGTTGTCACCTTTTCACTTCAGTCACGAAGTAACATTCGGGCATATTCTTAATAATAAACCTCCAGCCCCTACATTTACCAAGCGTACTTGCAAATTAACTAGCTGGCAAAGGTCTTTTGTAATTCAAGCCTTATTAGCTTGAACATGACTTAGACTATCCATGGACTTTTAGCTGAGCGCATCAGCAATAACATTAGCTTTACCGGGATGATATAAAATGTCAAAATCGTATTCCTTTTATAATTCTAGCCATATCCTTTGTTGTAGGTTCAAATCCCTCCGCTTAAGTAAGTATTGAAGACTCAAGTGATTGGTGAAAATATCTATATGAACCCCGTATAGATAATGCCGCCAAATTTATAGAGCAAAGACAACTGCGGTCAACTCTAGATCGTATGTAGGATAATTTTTTTCACCCCTTCTTAACTGTGTAGAGGCGTATGCAAACACAACCTAAGCCAATTCTTGAGGTACCACAATAAACAACAAAGCATTCATTACCTTCTGGAAGAGTTAGAATAGGTTTAGTAGTAAGCTTTTTCTTTTTGAATTCCTGAAAGCTCTGATTGCATGCCTCGGTCCATTGAAACTTAGTTCCCTGATGTTTAGATTTTTTCATTGGTGCAGAGATAGAAGAGAATCCCTCTTCAAACCTGTGGTAATACCCTGCCGAGCCTAAAAAGCTATGAACCTCCGTTGGATTCAAAGGCCTCGGCCAAGTCATCACTGCTTCAATCTTTTGTCCATCACCTTAATATCTGACTTGTAATAGCATGACCAAGAAAGGCGACAAAAATAAGCCAAAAATCACATTTAGAGAATTTATCATATAACTTGTAATCTTGGAGAGTCTGCAATACAGCTCGCAAGTGGTCTGCATGCTCAGCTTCCACTCGTGAATATATAAGAATATTATCAATTAACACAATAAAAAATTCATCCAATAATGGTTTGAAGATCTAATTCATAAGATCCATTAAGGTTGTTGGGGCATTTGTAAGTCTGAAAGACATAACAAGGAATTCAAAATGGCCATACCTCATCCTAAATGCAGATTTTGGGAAATCAACTTCCTTGACTCGCAATTGATGGTAACCCGATCACAAGTCAATCTTGAAAAGCATTTGCCACCTTGTTACTAATCAAATAAGTCATCAATCCTTGGAAGGGGATATTTATTTTTTATAGCGACTTTGTTTAGTTGTCTATAATCAATACACATCCATAAAGATCTGTGTTTCTTTTGAACAAAAGCACTGGGGCACCCCATGGAAAGTACTTGGCTTGATAAATGCTTTATCGAGAAATTATTTCAATTGTTCCTTCAATTTTCTTAGCTCTTCAGGTTCCATTCTATAGGGAGAAAACGATATACGTTACGTTTTTGGAAGCAAGTCTAAAGCGAAATAAATTTCCCTTTCTGGGGGAATTATTGGAAGATCATCAACAATACCATTGGATATTCATTCACGATAGGAATTGACTGAAGAGTCATTGGATCCTTACTGTATACATGCACCATATGGTATATACAAACTTTACCAATCAACTTTGGAGCCCTAAGGTATGAAATAAACTTACCCTTAGGTGTGGCTGCATTATACTTCCACTCAAGGATTGGCTCACCTAGAAAGTAAAATCTGACTATCTTGGCACGACAATCAATATTAGCATAGAAAGATGCCAACTAATCCATACCCATGAGAACGTCAAAAATCTACCATAATCAACTTAACCAAATCAGCGGGGGTTGGAAGATCATTAGTTAACATCGTGCAACCTTGATAAACATGACCAGCTAAAATAAAGTTACCAATTGGTGTAGACACCTAAACTTTTTTTCGCAATAACTCAAATTTCATGTCAATCTTACTAGCAATAAATCTAGTAATATATGATAAATAAATTTATAAATAACTTGAAAAGAATCATCAATATACCAGTAACAACACCAGGAGATGCCTCTGAATTTTGTTGGCTTGAGAGTGCATTAAAGTGGTTCTAACCACAGCTAGAACCTCTATCTCCTTCAACTCTCCCTCTACCATGACCCTGAGTACACTATGGTCCTGGACGTGGTGCACGGGATAAGGGTGAATATGCTGATGTGGATCCTACAGGGTGAGATAGATCACTTCTACTCAACATCGGGCACCGACTAATAAAATAACGTGTCTGCCCACAATGATAACATACACCTGAACTTTATCTACACTGCCAGTGTGCGGCTTACTGCACTGTGTAAAATGAGAAGTGGAATGTATTATTTGTGTGGAACGATCCTGTTAATGACCCCTCAGAATGGCCTGAGCTCTAACCTGGTCCTGACGTACTATAACGATTAAACCGCGGTCCCTACACCTGTGGTGAGAAACTACCCACTGGCCGAGGTTGATATCAATGGAAAGGGGGCCTAAAATTGCCATGTGTCTCCCTATAATACCCTATAGTGCGGGACCTCTTACTCTACTCCCTTTCCTTGCGGGTATCACAAGTCAGTTGAGAAAGCTCCACTGTAGTCTGATCGAAAGCCTGTATGCGGGAAATATCTACATCATCTGATAGGGATGCTACCCTACAATCTATAATCAAGTGATCTTCCAAACCATCAACATAACTATAAACTCTGGCTCGCATGGTACGTACAATATATAATACATATGTTGTCAAAGAATTAAACTTATGGCTATAATCCCTCACACTCATGATTCCTTGTTTTACATTGATAAACTGGTCAAGACAAGCCTCTCTAACTTCCAGTGGCAAATAGTGTTGGGTTTTATTTGCCCCGATTTGTTACCATAAATAGGTTTTCCTTTTAGGAAATGGTTTTGAATTGACTATTCCTTTTCTTGTAGGAAAAGGTTTAGGATTCTATAAATAGAGGAATAATCCTTCTAACTTAATCAGCATTCACAATGTAGTCTTAAGGTCTTTGAGAGTTTTGGTTAGGGGGAGAATTTATGGGTCACAAGCTTCATACGTTATCAGTTGCGTGAACCTCCCATGTATTCTGAGTGAATTGGTTGAGGTTGTTTCTCTCTGCATTTTGTACTCAAATATTTATAGTGGATTGCTCATCTTCTTTGTGAACGTAGGTGGATTAATCGAACCACGTTAAATCTTTGTGTTTTTTGATATATTTCTCGTTGTCTTCTTACTCGTGGTCTTTCGAGGTTTGCATTGCTAGATTTCGCGTTTACACCTGCTTATATTCGGTCCTAACAAGTGGTATCAGAGCCAGGTTCAATGACGGATTCAGGTTTAGTGGTTTGATAATCGATGATTGAACCAGGTTAGAAGGAGGTGTTCATCTTGAAGGGTGTAGTTCTAGCCGCAACCTTTTTTGACAGTTATGAAGAATTTTGTTGGAGAAATTGTTTCAGAGAGGTTCTCTGTGTTGAGACATAAATTTTGCAAAGGAGATTATGGAGAGGAAAACCAAGTTGTTGAAGATTAAGTAAAGAAGGTGGACAAATTTATTTTGTCAGAAATTCAGGCCTAGGAGGAGATTTGTTGGGTTTTATTTGCCCTGATTTATTACCATAAATAGGTTTTCCTTTTAGGAAAAGGTTTTGAATTGACTAATCCTTTTCTTGTACGAAAAGGTTTAGGATTCTATAAATAGAGGAATAATCCTTCTAACTTAATCAGCATTCACAATGTAGTCTTAAGGGCTTTGAGAGTTTTTGTTAGGGGGAGAATTTATGGGTCACAAGCTTGATACGTTATCACTTGTGTGAACCTCCCATGTATTCTGAGTGAATTGGTTGAGGTTGTTTCTCTCTGTATTTTGTACTCTCATATTTATAGTGGATTGCTCATCTCCTTTGTGGCCGTAGGTCGTTTGACCGAACCCCGTTAAATATTTGTGTCTTTTGGTATGTTTCTCGTTGTCTTCTTACTCGTGGTCTTTTGAGGTTTGCTTTGCTAGCTTCCGCGTTTACNTCCCTTTCCTTGCGGGTATCACAAGTCAGTTGAGAAAGCTCCACTGTAGTCTGATCGAAAGCCTGTATGCGGGAAATATCTACATCATCTGATAGGGATGCTACCCTACAATCTATAATCAAGTGATCTTCCAAACCATCAACATAACTATAAACTCTGGCTCGCATGGTACGTACAATATATAATACATATGTTGTCAAAGAATTAAACTTATGGCTATAATCCCTCACACTCATGATTCCTTGTTTTACATTGATAAACTGGTCAAGACAAGCCTCTCTAACTTCCAGTGGCAAATAGTGTTGGGTTTTATTTGCCCCGATTTGTTACCATAAATAGGTTTTCCTTTTAGGAAATGGTTTTGAATTGACTATTCCTTTTCTTGTAGGAAAAGGTTTAGGATTCTATAAATAGAGGAATAATCCTTCTAACTTAATCAGCATTCACAATGTAGTCTTAAGGTCTTTGAGAGTTTTGGTTAGGGGGAGAATTTATGGGTCACAAGCTTCATACGTTATCAGTTGCGTGAACCTCCCATGTATTCTGAGTGAATTGGTTGAGGTTGTTTCTCTCTGCATTTTGTACTCAAATATTTATAGTGGATTGCTCATCTTCTTTGTGAACGTAGGTGGATTAATCGAACCACGTTAAATCTTTGTGTTTTTTGATATATTTCTCGTTGTCTTCTTACTCGTGGTCTTTCGAGGTTTGCATTGCTAGATTTCGCGTTTACACCTGCTTATATTCGGTCCTAACAAGTGGTATCAGAGCCAGGTTCAATGACGGATTCAGGTTTAGTGGTTTGATAATCGATGATTGAACCAGGTTAGAAGGAGGTGTTCATCTTGAAGGGTGTAGTTCTAGCCGCAACCTTTTTTGACAGTTATGAAGAATTTTGTTGGAGAAATTGTTTCAGAGAGGTTCTCTGTGTTGAGACATAAATTTTGCAAAGGAGATTATGGAGAGGAAAACCAAGTTGTTGAAGATTAAGTAAAGAAGGTGGACAAATTTATTTTGTCAGAAATTCAGGCCTAGGAGGAGATTTGTTGGGTTTTATTTGCCCTGATTTATTACCATAAATAGGTTTTCCTTTTAGGAAAAGGTTTTGAATTGACTAATCCTTTTCTTGTACGAAAAGGTTTAGGATTCTATAAATAGAGGAATAATCCTTCTAACTTAATCAGCATTCACAATGTAGTCTTAAGGGCTTTGAGAGTTTTTGTTAGGGGGAGAATTTATGGGTCACAAGCTTGATACGTTATCACTTGTGTGAACCTCCCATGTATTCTGAGTGAATTGGTTGAGGTTGTTTCTCTCTGTATTTTGTACTCTCATATTTATAGTGGATTGCTCATCTCCTTTGTCGACGTAGGTCGATTGACCGAACCACGTTAAATATTTGTGTCTTTTGGTATATTTCTCGTTGTCTTCTTACTCGTGATCTTTCGAGGTTTGCTTTGCTAGATTCCGCATTTACACCTACTTATTTCCGGTCCTAACAAATAGTGGCAAGAAAGGCCTAAAAAATGTCCTCCCACTCTGCTGGCGGAGAATCAGGTCCTCTAGATCTCTCTCATGCCTCGTACCAAAGAATGGCTATATCACGTAGCTGAAAAAAATGCTAACGCCACAATCTCTGTGACAGAGGCGTACATCAACCTCAGTGCTCTATGCATATGGTCTATAAAGTCATGGGGGTCCTCAATAGGACTAGATCATGTAAATAATAAAGGGTCCAATTGAAGAAACTCTCGTACCTTTGAACTTTCTGCTTGGTCTCTCGCAGTATCTACTCTTGAATCTAGTTGTTGCTCATGAATACAAACCATCCTAGTCAGCAACTGAATTGCCTCCCTTATCCCCTGCTCCCAAATCTCAGGTGGACGAACAATAGGTAATAGAGGTCCTATGTCTCTAGCTTCTTTAGGTACTAATGAAACTAGTGAGGCTGGGGGTACTGCATCTTCTTGAGCTTCAACAAGTGTTGGGGAGGCAGGTTCTAGGGGTACAAGAGATTCACCCTGTGCCTCCGAGGGAAATCTATCTATTTGACCCGGTTGAGGCATGAATAGTATCTTCCCTTGGATCCATACCTATCTCTTGATATACCATATCTTGAGCAAGAGTAGCCTGTTAGATAAGAAACATAAAGAACGATTTATATGTCAAATGTTATTATACTTTTACACTATAGCACGATCTATTAGTTTAATGAAATGTAACTGTTCCAAAATACCCTGTACCCTCTTGAACATAAGTATGGTGTACAACGCACCCATAAACAAGACCCTACTAGACACGAGTTGTGGACCCTCCCTGGGATATGACCTGCTCTGATACAACGTTTGTCACGCATCAAAAAAGAGGGAGTAACTGGAACTCGATACCCTATAAGACCGAGTTACCACTTAAACATACTAGCTAAACAAAACAATTACACAAAAAATTGGGTAGAACAACCTATAAAAAGTGAAGCATGGACCCTGAAGGTCATGAACTCAAAGAGAACAAACCATGCAAACAATGGTAGACAAGCCAAAAAAAAAACAGCGATATACTATCTAGCCGATGAGGCCATAACTGAAGCATGCTTACTTACACACACACATATAGACATGCCAAGACTATTGGCTAAAGGTTGAAACATACAACTTAAAACCCATAATACTATGTCCACAATAGCCTCTATGAGTGACATAAGCACTTTCAAGACAAGGCCCAACTATACCCAACTGTAAAACAAAAGTGAACATCCTCTGGGGGGCCCAAGATAAGATAGAGCTTACCAACTCACTGTTGAACCTGAATCCTAACGGGTGGGTCGAGTACAGTCCCTGCCTGTACCTTCTTGAACGAAACAAAAGTAGCGTACCCATGCAAAGGGACGTCAGTATGACTAAGAATGTGCTGATATGTAAAGCGAAAAATAGAATCATAATTATTTACCGTAAAAAGGGTAATAGAGATACCACTTGAAACTGAAACTCAAATAATCTCTATGAATGACATTTCGCAACCTAGTACTTACATATACATGGTATTCTCATACAATCTTATGTAGCGAATCGGCGTCATATTCGCCAACTTGTGGCCATCGGTGTCTCATACGTATAAATATACGCAATAGGACCCATGCCTCCCAATTATAGCTCGAAAGTAAAACGTATATCATGTCATGTCATGAATTTATAACAAATATAAGTTATTGTTGTCATGTTTCCAATCTTGGCTCATTTGTAGTCCTGTTCTCATAACTTTATAACAACTCCCATATGTTGTATAACAATCCCGTGGAACCTTGTATGTTCTTCCAAAAAAAGATTGAAATGTAAAGAAAAATTTTTGGAAGATAATATAACCTTACATATGTCTATAACAAGTTTTAGGTGACGTACTTAGTTCCTTACTTAGTTCCTAGATAATTCATAAAAGAGGTGCTCCAAAAACCAAGTATTTTAATAATTTAAAATATATGTTATATTAGACAGTTTTAAAGTTCGTGAGTTACTTTAAAGATTTATTTTCATAATAACTTAAGTGGGGACAGAGGGCTGATTACAAATGATAAGGACCTCAGGTGATATTTTAAGTCACATCACCCAAAAAAGAATGAGAATTCATACATGTGGACGTATAATCAAGGATATTGATAAAAGGACATGTAGATGTCAAATACTCTGTTTACCCGAATGGGTGGAATATAAGAATAACAGAACCATGAAAATAATCCAGCTGAGATCCCAATTCATTTCATTGAAGGTCTTTCTACCAAGAGTATGTCAAAGTATCGCATTCAGAGTTTTAGGAATTTCCGAGGAAGGGTGCTAAATAGAGGGACATAGCTTATCCTTAACATACCTTTCCAATAAACGCTCGAATGGACGTAGCTTCTTCACGAAAGTTGTTCCTTACGTCCTAATATTCACAAACAATATATACACTACTGGTATACACCTATAAAGAGTTCATAATTTTTCATAAATCGACAGATTTTCCAAATGGCCTCAACTTGACGAAATGTCCGTGGAACTTCATAAATACAATCATAAAACAGTCCCGCGATAATTACCTTAGTTAACCAAGTGTAAAACTTGAAGAAACACTAATAACAACAAATTTATATCTTCAAAAACTAACTCCAAGCGCAGCTAATATAAGGTGAAAACAATTGTCACGTGTAGAGATCATTTTTCTAGGTGCGGGGCAACTTTTAATGGTAGAAATCATCAAAAACTAACCTTCATCATGAAAGAACTCCATAGGAACCCTCTCTTAAGCTTTGTTTCTCGTTTGGAAGAGAAATGAAATGTTTTCATGGCTTAAAACATTGAGTTAGGCCCACAAACCATATTTTTACCCGACCTGGATTGCAACCCGGATTCTGCCCCGGTAGTCCATAGTAAAACCCTCATAACTCATTACTTCGATGTCAATTTGACATGGGGTTTTGTGCGTTGCAAATTAGACTCGTAGGCCTTCGATTAAGTGGGTTGTAAACCTTCTAACTTCTTATAGATCGGGAGAAAACATCCAATATATTTGACCCAAAGTTAAGAAAATACTACTAAAGAAACTGTGATAACTTTTGCCGAACTGAGTTTCACTAATGTTCTTGACCTCAAAACTTACATACGACCCTTGTTCTACTATAATACCTCATATGAACTATTCTTAGCTTGTTGTACACTTATAGACTCATCCATAATGTATGGTACAATTCAAAAATTTTAAACGTGCGAAGTACTTCTCGAGCCATTTCTTTAATCATGGACTTTGTTTGAGGGTCCCTTTGACATAAAACTTTAGCTTATTAAACATGATATTCCACCTATTTTCAATCTTAATCTTCAATATATGATACAAACTCATATACACCTCATATACCCATGCCGCACTACGCCACATATATTAGGTGACAATAGATAAAATTTACTGGATGTTACAGCCTGAGCATGCATAATAGAATAAAGCTGAATAAAATATATAACTAAACAAAGCGATAAAGTAATGATATAATTTGAACATGATAAATATGTTAAACATGTTGAATATGAACTAACTAAATGTAGTGACAATTTTTATAACATACTCAAACAGAATATTGAAATGTAACTGATAACTTGGTCAGTACAATAGTTTCTGTATATGGAAACCACTAAACCACATGAGATAAATGTGGAGTCCAATATATACTTCCCATCGAGAGGACCCAATATACTTTGCCAGGGGTATAGAGGCATGACTAGCGCAATCACTAAGTGTAATGCCCACAAGGGACTTAATCTATGGGGCACGTAGTTCTAGGACTATGAGGGTGACTAACCCTAGTCCAAATCTATATTAAGCCTACTTCCAATACAATTTATAAAATACAAAATAACTAAAATTACAAGATAGCTCAAGATTCTGATATACTAACTGAAAATGCAACATTAAGTACTGGTAATGAAAAATTTGCAAACTAATGCATGTATAATTGTATAAACTGACCTAGTAAGCGTAATTCATGAACTAAACAAATCTACACAAATAAGGTTCTGAATTTCATGCATGGAATTAACAACATAGTTTCAAATGTATTATTCTGATTAGGTTTAATCTAACAGCTAACACAACAATAATTTGAAGTTCTAGAAACCCTAGGCCTAAACATAATTAAGGGAATCAAGAATTTGACTTAATTTTAGGAACCCAATGGATGATAGGAAACCACTAGTGAAATCTCACATACCAGGTGAAGAAATTACAGTGAAATCTTCTGATTTTTAGGCTGGAACTAAAGAAAACCTTTTTGCATGTTCTTGAAGGATTGCTTGACTTTTTCCCTCTATTTTGCTCTAAGATCGATAAATGTAGGTGAATAATCAATTAGATTTAGTTCTCATTAAGTCATTAGGATTAAACTACTTCGTTTAGGGTTTGAACGATGTAGCTTACGGTTCCAATGCATAGGAAAAAGATCAAACGACCCCTAACTTATAACTCTAACGCAACTGACCATGGCCCCTCTAACGGACCATCAAATTGGCCATGGACCGTCAAGATGGTCGTGTTCCAGTAGCTACTGAGGTGAGTTTTCAAAGGCGTCACAGCGGTACATCGTATGGACGACATCCCGTGAAGGGTCTTGTGGTTTGACGTATGGGCCTGGTGGACTTTGTTTGGCTCCTACGAGCGTCGATACGACTCATGAGGTGGTCCACGGCCCGTTAAGAGCTCTCTGTTGCACCTCTGCTGAAGGTTGTTGAGTCCACGGGCAGGTCAACGAACCGTGGTCCCTCTCACAGTCTGTAAACCCTGTCTTGGTTCATTGGTTCTAGTGTTTTTCTGCTGCATTTTCTAAGTCTGATTTACAAGGTGTTACAACGGTTGTTATGATCCATTGAAGTATCTATTGTTGTTATCCTATGATCAAAATGGATGGTGTTGTCATATTCAAAAAGTTAATCCATTTGTATGTAATTTTCAAACAAATAAAATTCCAAGTTGATTGAGCAGGAGTCCGATATGGGGATAATACACCCTGATACTAGCCCATTATGTATAACATATTTTTGGTGATCTGTGGGGGAAATATATGTCTTGCACATCAAAATATGATTCAGCCAGTGGAATATAGATCAAATAAACAATACATATATCCTATTTGTACGAGTCGTAACAAAGCAATTATTTCAACATTAATTTAGGAAAGACATCATGAAGGAGTTGTTACATCGTTGTCAAAGAGATGCCAACTCCTTAATCTTTCTCAAGCGTAAAACTTAAGCATACACACTAGGATCCTAGTTTGGTTCTTAAAATTAATCATGTGTGATCTTGGTATATGTGTGCACTTTTTACTATTTATGCATACGAATAAATAGTTCGAGCTGAAAACAATGAGTTTAGTTTAACTCACATAATCAATCTTTGCTTCTTTGTCTAATGAAGGAAGATGAATTCCCTGTAGCATTGCAAATTTTATATGATAATTTCAATTCTTACTTTATTAGAAAATTTATACCAAAGTGATAATGTAACGTTTGGAGAATTTATTTGTCTTACTTTTTTATAAAACTGATTCCAAACATAATCTATTTGTCTTACTTTTGTAGTTTGTTATGTATTTGAAAATGATATAAAAAGTATTAGCATGCTCAACTACTTAGAATATTTTGTAAACGAACAAAATAAATTGATCAACTTAAAATTACAATTATGACATGTAAATTGAAACAGAAAAACAAACACTAGGACTTATACCGGTACAAACTTTATATCTAGTGCAACTTATAAGTGTTAAAATTTACATCATATATATAACCAGTCACATATTTGGATAACACTGTTAAAATGATTAAAATATTTTCTAATGTTGTGTTTTCAAGAATTACAAACTTAAAAGTATCTTCGGGAAGGGCCTATAATGCCCTCAACTATTTGAAATGGTACAAAAGTACCCTTCATTCACCTTTGGACCGCCAAATACCCCTGTCGTAAACCATTTGGATCAAAAATATCCTAATGACTAACTGAACATACTCATAAGATGGATGGAGGGCAATATTTTACCAAATCTCATAGTTCAAGGGCATTTAGGCCCTTTTCCCTTAAATATTTTGAAATTACTTGTTGACACCCAATTTTGACCGACCTGTGACCCTTTTTAGGAATACTATTCGATTAAATACGTNTGCACTTTCTTAGGATCCATTCGAACTTGATTTTTACTAACAAGATGCCCCAAGAACTTTATCTCTTGTTGAGCAAACTCGCTGTTGACACCCAATTTTGACCGACCTGTGACCCTTTTTAGGAATACTATTCGATTAAATACNTCAAACAACCAAGGGGCAGCTGTTGACACCCAATTTTGACCGACCTGTGACCCTTTTTAGGAATACTATTCGATTAAATACGTATTTTAAATTTTAGAATTTTTAGTCGACTTTGCTTGAAAATTATATATTTTAGTATGTTCTACTTTATAAAATTATCGTAGATATTATTAAAATATTTTAAAATTATTAATGAATTTCAAATGTTTCAAAGTTAAATAATTTTTACACTTTCCTTAAAATTATTTAAATTCTAGCCTATTTTATTCTAATTTCTTTCAATGCTAGCCACTCCAATTAAAATTTTATTACAATCATAGCCATCTCTTTCATTTCAATTCTAGCCAATCTAATTGCAATTTTAGCCATTCCCATCCTCCAACCAATTTGATTTAAATTTTTCATCTTTTAATCTCATCCATCCATCTTAAATAATTCCTAGATCGAATCCTAACCCTTCATCTCGTATTAAATCAATGGTCCATATTTAATCCACCTATTCCAACATAAAGTAGAGCCTAATACCTAAAAAATCATCCATCATTCTATTTTCTTCTCCCTCCTCTTCCTCTCTAGCCGCCTCCCCTCTCCTTCTCTCTCCCCCTTCCTCCATTTTTCCGGCGAGGGAGACAGCCGGACGGGAACCCAAGCAGCCGCTGCTCTCCTCTCTCCCTTCCTGCCCTCTCTCCCTCTTCTTCTCCTTCCCTCTTCTTCTCCTTCCCTCTTCTTCCCATCTCTCCCTTCCCGCACCAGGCAGCAGAGAAGCAGCACAACAGCTAGCCGGAGAGCAGCAGTCCGGCCACCAGCCAGCAGCCGCTGGCAGCGTTCCTCTTCCTCGCCTAAACCCCGCTCTCCCGTCGTTCTCTCATCCTCTCTTCCACTCCCGTCTCTTCTCTTCCCCCTTTCCCTTCTCCTTCTTTTTTTGCAGGTTTCAGCAGCCATAGGACAACACCAGCCAGCAGCCGCTGGCAGCGACCTTCTCGATCTCGTCTTCCTCTTCGCCTCCTCTCCCCCTCTCTCCAGTCCGACGGAAGCAACCAGCAGCCAGGCGAGCGAACTCCGGTGAGGATCAAAAGCCAGCCATCAGCGAGCAGCCGGACAGCAGCCACTAGCGACAGCAGCTCTGGCAGAGATGAGCAGGAAAACCGACTAGCAAATAAGTGAACTCCAGCGATGTTTTCGAAAGTTTCAAGGGGATTAAAAGACGGATTT
>NC_028648.1:12258916-12270810 GCF_001406875.1 Solanum pennellii | reverse complement strand
TAATTTTCTTAAAAAGTCATTATTCAATCTTCTTTTAAAAATTTGGATTGATTTTGACATTGTTCATTTTGAAAATAAATTATAAGCACTATCTCCTAACCTATCGTTAGTGGGAAAGTCAAAGGAACTACGAGGTCTAGTTCCAATTTTTAAACCCGACGCATCCTCGGAAGTACCACCTACCCTTGAATTTCAAAAGGAATTATGTGTATCTATATGTTTATGTGCCTACATGTAAACTAGATCTTTTAAATCATTTTTTCAAATATATAAACTATTGTTTTTTTAAGACCGACCTCAAATCAAAATTGTTTCTATGGTGGAGGAGTGCGATCAACAATATCGTGGCATCATCCCTATAAAGAAACAAACATTTTTTTAAAAATAAAAATTATATATTCAAAACTTGCTCAATTTTCAAACTTTACTTTTGCACATATTAATTGCTTAATATTTGCCAATTTTGTCTATAACATAGCCTCGTATGTTAAATAAATAAAAAATAAACTTGATTGTTTATTATTGTTGTCACCTAGCCTCGCATGTTTAAATTAATAAAATAGCCTTAATTGTTTTATACTTGTTATCACTTAGCAAGCATATTAATGAATAATAATGAAGTGACCTTGGTTGCTACTTGTAACCCCCACATAGATTGCATGAGATACGGTCGGGACCCACGCTTGTGGACCTCGAGTGATGCCTAACACCTTCCCCTCGAGGTAATTTGAACCCTTACCCTAATCTCTGGCTCGTTGACCCTAGTTGGACTTAGTTAGGTTAGATAGGTGCCCTAACGCGCCTTAATTCGTTAGGTGGCGACTCCAAAAACTCAAAAATCCCAAAAGAGTTGTTAGGTCGCGCACAAAACCCGTTTTCCGCGAAAATGGGGGCGCGACATTACTTAATATATGAGCTCGACTTGATTTTGAATTTTAGAGTAAATTTAAAATAAAAAAGGTAAGACATCTACTCTCTACACTCCCGCCCCCCATCCCCCCACTCCTTCACCTCTACCTGTTCTAAAAAGATTTCTATTTCAATCTTGTCTACCATTTTTATTTTATTTATTTTTTCAATTAATGACAAACAAGAGAGAAAAAGGAGGAAAATAACAACGAAATTCATATAGAAATTAATAATTCCATAAAAGATGACTTGATTAAAAATTACTAATTCGGAAATTTTCTTTTTTCTGTACCCAAAATTCAAAATAAAGAATAAAAGTAATCTTTTCTCCATCCCACCCTCATTCCACCATGAAAATAATACAAATTAAAAGAATATAAACATGAGTTCATTTAAATTTTGAGTCTCAGATATCCTAATAAATAACAAGAATTTAAGAAAAAGAATAAAAAGAGCAAATAAACAAGGCACTTTGATGATTGATAGAAACTTTTTTATTGATAAAAGTAATATGTTTTTTAGATGGACAATCAGTCGGGGTGAGAATGGAGTTTAGTTGGATCCCCATATATGAGTTGGCTTATAATAAATCAGAGTTTGACTTAAAATGATATATGGAGACTAAGTATTTCCAAAAGAGTAAATGTTTTTACAATTAAGATGAGAGGAAACATTGATATCCAAATGAGTTTTCATGAGAAAGTCTGAGTATCATCTCTTTTAAGAGAAAGATTTTGAGTAATAATCTCAAACCACATTAAAGAGTTATGTTTTTTAAATACTTAAGTCATCGATAGCCTCTTAAAGTTGTCCGCATGATTCACTTAGACACCATATCATTGGCCTATTCCAATGGAACACCTTTATTAGTAATATAATATTCCTATCGAATATTTTTTGACAATCAAGTAAACATAAAGAGAGTGTGTCATACGCATGCGGATGATGTGGCATATTACCTATAAAGAAAATATATGTGGCATAAACCCATAATATAATTTTAAAAAACTATGTTTTTAGTCCAAAAAAAGGAAAAGAGAAAAAATCATCCATCCCTAATTTCTTTTTAATGGAATACCCCACCAACGCAACCATCCGATGTCCACCTTTTCTTTAACTTCTCAGAACACACCACCACTGCTCCTAAAGTAACTTTCTTTTTAAAACTCAATTCAGACTTGGGGTGGTCTTATGCAATTTTTCTCATAATAAATAAAAGTACCAAATTATGAACATGTTGTACGTAGCGTATTGGTTATCTATTTAAGCCTTAGTATTAATGAATGCATGGTTTTCTCTATCTTAGATGTAAGATCAAAGTTTCTCTTTCTCACAAGTACATGAGAGCTTCTCTTTCTTCCAATAAATGCAAATGTTGCATTCATTCTAGTGTAAATACATTTGACAAATTTTGATTAAATCAATAAAGTTGTAATGCTTAAAGTTAAAAAGCAATAGTGAAGTTGTGCATGTAGTGGTCGTGCTGAGCACGACTTGTGGCAAATCTAGTATATATATAAATAATGTGAAAATTATTATGCTTGTATACAATTTAAGTATTTATATTATATATTAAATTATTCTGAAAATACAATAATATTGGGTAATAAGAAGAGTAAATAGGCAAATTATTATTAATATGCTCCAAATTTACCATAAGTGAAATCAAGACTAGATTCTTATATTTCAATAATCTTGGAGCGTTGACTTGAATAAAAATAAATTTCACAAGTTCCTTATTTGAACACAAATTTCGGTAGTATATATAGGCACACAAACTAGATCTAGGTTAATAGAAAAAATTGTCATGGAGGCAACTTTAGAAGTTGTTAGGGGTAAAAAGACGGGTGAAGTGTTGTTCAACAAAAGATCTCTTCCCCCTTCTAAGACCAATCGTCTTTCGATTAATTCACAAAAAAAAAAAAGCTTTGTTGATGTGTTATCATCGAATAATGAGCAAGTGAAAATTAGTAGTTTTGAAAATGCAATGGCTGCTGAACAAATATTATTGAATTTTTGTTATAGATATGGATTTTAAAAGAACCATCAATACTTGGAGAAAAAAGTCTCTTCTTGCGATAGTCGATATCAAGAACAATCTAAGAGGTTGTGAGAACTTGAAATTACAACCACAAAACCTGAAATCCTTGAACATATAAGCAGTTTAAGTGAAGATGTGTAGAAATTGTTTTCAACAAAAGGTAAGCTCAATCATTTTGAGGAGGAAAATCATTTTTGATTTGATTGGGGTAATTAAGATTCAGAAATACTGAATTTGATTTTAAATATTTTATATGGATAAAAATATTTCTCTTATATATAGTCAAATTTTGACTTTTTGAATTTTTTTCATGATTGTTGTTATTGTATGTATATAAAAATGATTAAGGAAAAAAATATGATTATATGGTTGAACCTATGAAATCTAATTTTATATCACATTTTTATTTTTATCATTAAATAATTTCTTTTATTTTAAATTTTTTTATAAATGTCACACTCCACCCAACAACGAATTTGAACATTATCTTTACTTTCTATGACAATACAAAGCAACATTTGATAATTTTATATATATATATATATAAGAGAGAGAGAGAGAGAGAGAGAGATTATTTTTCCTTGTAAATTTGGGATCCTAGTTCTTGCACACAAACTTACTATTTTTTAGAGGTTTTAAATTTTTCATTTTTATTCTTCTCTCATTCAGTGAAAACTTATGAATCAAAGTATGTTTATCTATGACCTAATTTTGAAAAATTTTAAGTTTGAGCAAATTTCCCTTTTTCCATCATATTTATATAAGAATTAAGTAATTCGACATAAACGTGTAGTATTTAATTCACTTCCAATAAGTTTAGTGAACTTTTACCTGATGAATTTTGAATTAAACGAATTCCTCTAACAACACAAATGTTATAGAAACAAGTGGCATAACTTTTTATGCATTTTAAGGCATAACTTATATTAGATTATGATATAAAAATATAACTTGATGTAAAGGAACACTAATTATCGCTTCAAAATCGAGCATCAAATGCAACGATTTGCTAGACGGCTCATTGGGATTAACAACCATCAATTAGGAGATAAATAAAATATCATCCCAAAATAATGGAATTTATATGAATGACCCTCTAAAATCCGAAGGTGCAAAGAAGATAATTAATCTAGATTATGCAAAATTTAAGAAAATACTTTTAATATTCACAAAAAATCAACTAATTTGAGTTATGGTGTATCTGACAGATTCACAGAAGTTTGAGTTATGAGTTATGATGTATTCTAGGATATTTAAATATGATTATTATAATAAAATATTATTATTATAGAAGATAATTACTATAAAAATGTTTAAATTTAATTAAAAATTTGAGCAATTCAAGCGCATATGAGTTGAATGTTGTGATTGCTATTTGTGGTAGAGACAACAATGGAGTAAGAAAAATATGTACAAATGATAATTAACATGCTCCAAATTTACCATAAGTGAAGTCAAGATTACCTTCTTATATTAACATAATCTTGGAGATTGGACTTAAAATGGAAATAAATTTATCAGTTCTCGCCTGTTAATAGAAATTTCATTAGTATATATAGAGAAAAATGGATGTGGTTTTAAACACCAAACTATAATGGAGGCATGTCACGATAAAAGTGGAGGTGATGAAACTTGTCTTTTTCAACCAAGACAAGTCAGCCTAAACCCAACGAAAATGAAAGAAAAACATAACAACAACATAAATGAGAACAAGATAAACAAGAAAACTTATTCTTCTTTAAAAACCCCAAGAATCTTATTGTTACTTGTACAAACCACTAAATAGATGAGTATGAAATAAAACTTAATAATGATAGATAAAATTGATGCATGATTATAAGCTTTAATTTGTATTTCATTGTATTCTATTCTAGATTATAAGCTTTAGTTGGTATTTCATTGTATTCTATTCTAGCTTCTTCTTTTTTTGTTAGAAGGTAAGTAGCACATAATATATTTTTTGCGAGATTGCACTATCAGATATTTCTATATAGATAACTCTCAACATAACAATATCAATTAGGAATGAAATCTTGACTAATGTGCCATGTTCAATTCGTTTGCTTATGTCAGCAATTGAGACAGTTTGCAGTGCTTTAAGGGTAGCATATTGGCAAACTCAAATCAAGATATCAACCTCAAATGTTGTCTTTATCATTGCCGACCCTTTTCAACTTCTCCACGCCTCTTTCAATAAGTCCATAAGCTATGCCCTTTTTAAAATTATTGCGGCCTTTGCCAAGGATACAATCATATATGATAATTAATTTGTACCCATTGCTAAGAAATTCAACATTGATTTAGACAAATTTGTCAAGACCGAGCTAACATTCTGGACGCGGACGGCACTCAAGAACCATTATTGGTCCCCAAATGAACCCTCATCCTGGATAACTAATAAGCAGAAGACTAATTTGAGCATACATAAGCAATAAATTGAAATAAACGTTTAAAATTAGTTTATTAAATCTCAAAAAATTGTTGAATATACTTAGTATGAAAAATAAATTTTAGATAATATATCTAAAACCGAAAGACTCTCAAAAACTCTATATCGATAAAGCCTCTACTATACAAGGGTGAGTGTCGGGATAGGACATATGACTACTCAAAAGAGCTAGCACTGATAACTCATAATATTTGAGTAATCAAAAAATAAGGAGCTCTCACCCATAAGAAGACGAGTGGATGGAGTAATCTCAACAAACTCTTGTTTAGGATTTTAATAACATGTAAATTGGATGTATGAGTATGCAATACAGTTGAAAGACAAATAACTGAAAGAAAGGACTGAATAGATAACAATGTACTCAAACTGAATGTAAAGAAATAAAAGAGTTAAATCATATGAAGCTTTAAAAAGTACATTCTAATCTATGAACTCAACATAATAGGTGATTTATAAAAGTATACTTTAACTCTATTGGGAGATTTTCTAACCGACAAACATCACTATGAGCTATGTGATGATACAATGTCTCACCCACATTGTCAAAACTGTCTTATACCTTGCTGGAATATAGGACTGCTCAACTAAGTAGATCCACTAAACTATGCTAAAAACAATAAGGAGTCATCCAAAAAGTATGACGCTTTACCCATATTGGCATACATGGTTTATGGGAGTTGTGAGCTGTCTGAACTCTCCCTCATATTGTTGTTCAATACCATATACTCATGCTTATATATTTAAAAATATAAGTCTTTCTCTGGTTTGAGATAATTGTTTAAACTACCCTATTAAAAGAGGTAAATGCTCTTGAAATATCTGTTGAACTCATAACTCATTTACAAATCTTAGTTTCTTTTTTATCAATGTGTAAATTGATACCTCTGGGAATACATATTCCCTTTATACACTTACTCGATTCATACCTGAAAACTCTTTCTCAAAAACATATAAAAATCATATTTTAATATGATCATTGATGACTCAGGAAGTCAAACTACATAAAATTGATGGTATATTAGATACCATACTACTCATACATTGATGGCATACTCGATTGTCACACTAATCATGTTTTAGATAGAAGAGAATTTTGGATTAATAGATGAAGATTTGATTATTTTGGGAATATCTTTAGCAAAGAATTTTTTTTAGGGTTTACTAAGTGATAAAAAGAGAAAATGGACACCTTTTAATGTTTTTTGGTCGGCTTATTCGTAACAGTATTGTATCAGATTACTAAAATAACCATAACTTTTTACTTGAACCTTAGATTGTTGTGAAAGTGGTGGCGTTGGAAAGAAGATTCAAATACCTATAATCTTATAGGTTATGGGACACATAATGTAACACCCCGTACCCAAAATAGAGCATAAAAATGCAGATTTTCAGAAGTTGCAGGTGCCAGCGACGGAGCCAACTACAGACCGTCAGTCAACTTACTATCAGTCAGTCGACTCCATCGAAAGGTCAGCTAACTCTCAGTTCTAAGTCACAAACGATGGTCGACTAGCACGGACTTTCAGTCGACTTAAGGTCCGTCAGTCGACTCCGTCTATTGATCAGCATACTTCCAGTTTTCACTCGCAAATGACGGTCGACCTGTGCAGATCGTCAGTCGACTTACGTTCCATCAATCGAGTCGTCGATTGATCATCTTACTTCCAATTTTCTGACGCAAACAACGGTAGACCAGTATGGACCGTCAGTTGACTTACTGTGCATCATTCGACTCCGTTAATTGAAAAGTTAACTTATAGTTCTCAGTCGCAGATGAAAGTCGACCAGTATGGACCGTCAGTCGACTTATGGTCCATCAGTCGACTCCGTCGATCACCAGCTGACTTTCAACTCTCAGTCACAAATGACGATCGACCAGTATAGACCATCATTCGACTTACGGTCCGTCGGTTGACTCCGTCAGTGACTCTGAAAACTTTTAAGTTAGGGGTCTTTTGGTTTTTTCCTACATCCTTTAACCTACGTCGTTTGGACCCAAAATAATGAGATTTTTGTCAGATTATGCCTAGAAACATAACTAAAATTTACCTAAGTCAAATCATTAATCAAAACATAGAAAATTTGAAGCAATAAAGGAGAAAAATGTCAAGAACCCTAGTTCAAGAAAACAACAAGGTTCCATCAATTTCAGCCCCTAAATTTAAAGATTTCTCCGTGCATTTCCTCACCAGGGATGTGGGATTTAACTAGTGCATTACTTTCACCCATTAGATCCCTAGTTTTCAGTTAGAATTTTGATTCTCTCATCATATTAGACCTAAGCTTTATAGAACTTCAGCAGATTATCATGAATTAGTTAGTTATATGTTCCAAATAAGATAACCATGTTATTACTCAGATTATTGTATGAATTCTAGGCCCTAGTTATGAATTTCTTTAGTTCATGAATTACACATGCTAGGTCATATATTTCAGTTATCCATGTATACATGTCTCAGTTATTAATGCATCCTTATCTAATATAATTGTTGCATTCTCAGTTTGTATGTTTAGTTTTGAGCTATCTAGTATTTACAGAAACTCAGTCATAATCAGTTAATTATATAATTCATTGGGAGTATCATTAATACCGAGTTGGACTAGGGTTCAGTGTATCCAATAGTCCCTGAACTACTAGCCAAGTAGGTTGTAAGTCCCCTCTGTAGGCATCAGTTTAGTGATCACACAAATATATTTTTTTACCTCTAGCAGGGTATATTGGATCATCTCGATGGGGCGTATAAATCGGACTCCAAACATTTAGATCATGTGGTTTTATTATCATTTATTAGTAGCTCCCACACTTCAGTCCAACTCTATTGCATTGACCATACAGTTCAGTTAGTATTGACTCTCAGCATGTTATAAATTTGGTCATTGCATCCAGTTAGCTCTAAATTCAGTATATCATGTTCAGAATATTATACTTGCTTATTTTCTTATTCAGTTATGTTTTATTTCAGCTTTACTCTGTCCTACATGCTCAATACCTTTCAAGTACTGACGCATAAGTGCGCGACATCTTCTCGTGATGTAGGTTCAGGTTCTCAGCATCCAAATCATGCTTAGGTCGATTCTCGATCTCCAGTTCAGCGGAATCAGTAGTGAGTACTTATTCTTTGAATACAATAGTCATGAGTTTCTTTGAACTATTTTAGTTCTTTTGTTTCAGTTTTGCTAGACTTAGCTGGGGTCCGTCCCATCATTTCTAGTCATTTAGAGGCTATTCTCAAACATAGTTAGTTTTAGCTTAGTATTGAGTTAATATTTTCTTTGTCTTAAACTCAGCAGTTTCAAATATCTTAGATATATTATATGGGTATTCCCCATCTTCTCATTTTAATTATGATTTATCTTTCACATCCGTTTATTATCTTTAGTATGCTCATGATAATGTCAGCAGGGTTAGCTTGGGATCACTTGTGGTCCTAGGTCTTGTGTCCGCGTCTCTGGGGTAGCTAGGGACGTGACACATAACTCATTATATTCTAAGAGATATGGTTGTTTGAGGTTGATCAAAATAAAAATCTTACATCAAAATTTAATCCGTAAGAAAACTTTCAACTAAACTTTGTGCTTGGAGATTCTAGTTACCTTAATTAACACCCAAAATCATTTCCACTCTAAAGAATTTACCTTTACACATATGATCAATTTAATAATTACCTAATATGACCCTTAAATTAAATGAAATGGGTGGGGTCTTAACTTAGAAATTTTGGTGTGTTACAAAAAGAACATACAACTTACTTACAACATCAGAAGTTGTTGGAATGTGGGTAAAACAAGATGCTGAAAGTTATACACTTACATCACATTTTTATGAATGAAGTTGAATCTTCATTAGTGTTGTAAGTGAATGATAATCAAGACCAAGTCCCAATCTTACATGATATAAAGACAAATGTTCATAAGCAGAAGATAATGACTTTTGAAAAAGAGGGGTATGGTGTGTTGAGATATGAAGGTAGATTGTGTGTTCCGAAGGTGAATGATCTCAATGTGAGGATCATGGAAGAAACTCATAGTTACAGACCATAACTTGAGAGAAGTTTATTGATGGAAAAAAACGAACAGGTGTGATGCATATTTTGTTGCTAAGTGCCTAAATTGCCAACAAGTCAAGGTGGAACACTAAAGGCCATGTGGTGTGGTTTTGAACATAGGTCTTCTAGAGTGGAAGTAGGAGATGATTAATGTACACTTAATTATTTCTCACCTTGATCTCGTAGGCAACATTATTTGATCTTAGTGATTGTACATCGGATGACTAAATAAACAAAATATTTGTTGGTAAAGGCTACCAATTCTGCATAAGAGTATGTTGGTTTGTACATTCATGAGATAGTTCGACTTCATGGAGTTCCCTTGGGCATCATCTCGGGTAGTGGTTATCAGGTTACTGCTCAATTTTGGAAGTTGTTTCAGAAAGGTTTACGTTCGGAGTTAAACCTTAATACTTCTTTTCATCCTCAGAAAGGTGGTCAAGTTGAACACATTATTCAGACCTTAAAAGATATTTTGAAGCTTGTGTGCTGGACTTACAAGGGAATTTAGATGACCACATTCCTCTTATTGAGTTTGCACACAATAACGACTATCACTCAAGTATTTGGGTAACTCCTTTTGAGGCTCTTTATGGGTGAATGTGTAGATATCCTATTGGTGGTTTATGGTTGGTATGTTGATAGTACAAGACATATTTCATCAATCCATGAAGAATGTGAAATATTCCAAGAGAGATTAAAAACAGCACATAGCCTCCAAAAATCCAATAAAGATGTTAGAAGAAGAGATTTAGAGTTTATGTTGATTATTAGGTATATGTGAAGGTTTTACCTGTTAAGGGTGTTATGAGATTTGATAAGCAAGGAAAACTCAGCCGCTAATAGATTGGTCTTTACTAGATATCTAAAAGAGTTTGTAATATAGCTTATGAGTTAGAGATACTATAAGAGTTAGAAGCTGTCCGTCCCATATTTCACATCTCTATGCTAAAGAAATGTTTAAGTGATGCTTCAATTATTGTGCCTACCGAGAATATTGATATCGAGGACATCCTATCTTATGATGAGATTCCCATTCAGATTATTGATCGTCAGGTTCACAAGTTGAGAACCAAATAGGTTGCATAAGTCAAGGTCTTATGGAGATATAAGTTTACTAAGAAGGAAACTTAAGAGGCCGAGGATGATATGAAGATCAGATACCCTCATATTTTTTTCCTCTTAGATAATTCTAGTCTAAGGTATTGACTCTTCCAAAAGTACTCATTCAACTTAATCCCACCTTCAATGTTTTGAATACATGAGTTTTATGTGTATTTTTCACTAAATTAGGATTTTAAGAATTCCCTACCTTTTTTATTCTCAGTTCATCCATCATTCGTTTAACACCCCGTATCCAAAGAAGACCAAAAATAAGCTTTTCAAAAACTCTGCAGGTGCAGTCGACAATTTCCATCTACGGATCGTAGCCTAACCCACGGTTCATCCTTAACATCCGTCGATGGAGTCAGAAACCACTAAAATTTCAGCCTAAGAAAATTTGATTAAATGTCGACGGACGGACCTACGGCCCGTAGGTTAGACTCTTCTGTGTATTTCGATCGACACCCTATTCACCCACTCTCTTATATGAACCACGGTTAACCATCATGGACCATCGTTCGATCTAATATCCGTAGGTCTGACCGTAGGTGGAAATTAATAGACTGTTAGGGGGGGAATGCAGTTGGGTCAACTTCAATTGATCATAACTCTTAGGTGTCCCCTGACATCCCCACAGATATATAATTGAATTAGCTTTCCATAGCCACCAATCTTGCTAAAATTATACCTCCGAGTAAAAATTTATGCCCGTTTTAGTAAACGCCTGTCGAACAGACCCAACCTACGGACCCAAACGACGGACCGTCAGTCCAGGTCGTCGTTTGGTCCGACAGCAATTAACTTAGGGGTCTTTTGGTCTTTTCCCACTTTGTTTAAACCCTAAGATACGTCGTTTTGAAACTAAATCATCAGATTTTAGTCAGTTTAAGCCTAGAAACTTAAATAAAGGCTTGAGTCATCAGCGACCCTTAAAGTTGTCTGCATAATTCACTTAGACACCTCAACTAAGGCTAGTACCAATTGAACACTTTTACCTATACAAAAAACGTTCCTATTAGAGTTTTTTTTATAATCATCTAAAAATGTGAAGAGTGTGTGATACACTTGTGGTGACATGGAAAAATTACTAATTTAAAAATAACATTAGGCATTGGGCCCGGAAAATTATAAAAAAAACACACATTTAATATCTAATTTTTTTAAAAAAAGAAAAAGAAAAAATGAAAATGTCAACCTATTCTACCCCACCTTACCTTACCCCACCCCAACCCCCTTCATCTTTATCTTTTTCCCCAACACACATTCTTTCTCAAATTACAAAATCTTACTCTTTTCCAATAACTTCAAGATTAATTTTTTTAATATACATATATATATATATATA
>NC_028648.1:12250130-12255972 GCF_001406875.1 Solanum pennellii | reverse complement strand
TATAATATATATATATTTCATACTAAGAGTGAAGAAGAAAGAAAATTTTTTTGGCAGTTATTCAACTCTACATCGATGACAAAATGAAATTGATAGTTCCAAAATATTTCTTTCAAATTTTTTGATATCATTTTTCATAAATTTAATGAACACATATGAATTTGAGTAAAAATCTTTGTTCAAAAATTGTGATAAATAAATATCGGCTAACTTTTTTTATACAAAAAAATAAATTATCTTCTTCATATTTGTTCCTTATTTTTATGAGATTTGAAATAAATCATACGAAGACTTTCTTTAAAATCATAATCTTCATAATTGATTTTCATTTATCTTCATACTTGGAAGATATAAATTTTTTGTATTTAAAAAAGCAATGTTGGAGCTAAAATGAAGAAAGTTTTGTAAACTAAATTATGAAGAAGATGATAGGTAGGGAGTGGGGTGCTTTCATTATTTGAAAAAAGTGTAAATAAAAAAATAAAAATATTTTTGACGTTAATTATAATTCCAAGTGTTAATAAAAGAATAATAAATGTAAAAAAACTAAAAAAAGACACAGTTTTAAGTCTTTTCACGCGCTTCAGGGAAGTGCAATACATATTTTTAGCCATATCAGCATTTTGTGTCTAATAGGTACATGTTTCGAACAATTAGGTGTTCAATAGGGACAAGTCTTAGTTGAGGTGTCTAAGTTAATTATGTGGACAACTTTGAGGGGCGATCGATGACTTCAGCCTAAATAAAACTTACCTAAGTCAAATCATTAATCAAAACTTAGAAAATTAGAAGCAAGAAAGGAGAAAAAGGTCAAGAACCCTAGTTCAAGAACACAACAAGGTTCTAGCAGTTCCAGCCCCAAAATCTAAATATTTCTCCATGGATTTCATCACCAGATATGTGGGATTTCACTAGTGGGAAACTTTCACCCATTGGGTCCCTAGTTTTCAGTCAGATTCTTGATTCAATATCATGATTAGACCTAGGATTTCTAGAACTTCAACAAAACTTCATGAATTAATTAGTTATGTGTTCCAAATCACATTACCATGTTATTATTCAGATTATTGCATTAATTTCAGAACCCTAGCTATGTATTTCTTTAGTTCTTGAATTACACATGCTAGGTCAGATATTTCAGGTACTTCAAATATGCATGCCTCAGTTATAAATGCGTAATTACCATATTAATTGTTGCATTCTATGTTTGCATGTTCATTTTTGAGCTATCAAGTATTTACAGAAACTCAGTCATAATCAGTTAAATAAATAATTCATTGGGAGTAGCATTAATACCGAGTTGGACTAGGGTTCAGCGTACCCAATAGTCCCAGAACTACTAGCCAAGTAGGTTGTAAGTCCCCTCTATGGGCAATCAGTTTGGTGATCATGACAGCATGCCTTTATACCTCTGGCAGGGTATATTGGGTCCTCTCGATGGGGCGTATACATCGTACTCCATATTTAGATCATGTGATTTTATTATCGGTTATTAGTAGCTCCCACAGTTCAATCAAACTCTCTAATGCATTGACAATATTTACAGTTCAGTTATTATTCAGTCTTAGCATGTTATAAATTTTGTCATCGCATCAAGTTAGCTCAGAATCCAGTATATCATGTTCAGATTATTATACTTGATTTGTGCTTGTTCAGTTATGTTTTATTTCAGCTTTATTCTATCCTACATGCTCAGTAGCTTCAAATACTGACGCATACATGTGCTACATCTTCTCGTGATGTAGGTTCAAGTTCTCAGCATCCAGATCACACTTAGGTCGATTCCCGATCTCCATTTTAGCAGATTCAGTGGTGAGTCCTCATTCTCCGAGGACAATAGTCAAAGTTTCTTTTCAGTATTTAGTCCTTTAGTTTCAGTTTTTTTTCAGACTTAGCTGGGGCTTGTCCCAATATTTCTAGTCGAGTGGAGGTTTATTTCAGACATAGTTAGTTTCAGCCTAGTATTGATAGTTTCTTTGTATTAAACTCATCAATTTTCATATATCTCAGTTTAGCATGTGGATGTTTCCCTATTTTTTTTAAAGTATAATTTTGCGCAATAGTTTATATTCTTTAGTATACTCGTAATCATACCAGCAGGGTTAGCTTGGGATCACTTGTGATCCTAGGTTCCGTTTCTGCGTCTCGGGGGTAGCTCGGGCGTGACAATTCAAGGACGAATAATTTCAAGGGAGAGATATTGTAACACCCTGAAAATTTCTAAGCTTATCCCTAACCATTATTTAGTTGCATGTAAAATCGTAGTGGGTGATTCTTAAATTTCTCATATGTGTAAAGTTCAATTCCTTGGTCTTGGAATGATTTAGGATATGAAATTAACGTCGCAACAATCCCCTAAAACAACGTTGAGTTAAAGCTTTCTTATCGATTAAGTTTTGACACAAGATTCTGCTTATGTTAACTTAAAACGATCATATCTCCTATCTCATAATTTGTTAGGTGTCACATGAATATCAAATTGAAGGTCTTTGATTCCTCTTTCAAAAACCACTAAGTGTTCCTCATCTCGATATTGGAGTAAAAAGTTATGACCATTTAAATGAAGTATGTCATATTAGGAAAAAGTTGACGGTAGCCCTGACAAGGGGTCAACTACATGACGGTCCTTCAGCTTCCTGTCAATTTTGTAGAACTTACAGTGTTTAAGGGTCTTTTTGATGATGATAGGTGATGGGTAGTCATCTTGGTGACGGACCGTCAAGATATTGGTCAAGCACGATTGAGTTTTGCGTTTTCTATTAATTACTAGTATTTCGGACCTTTCCCATCCATTCTAAGACTAAATCCTAAAATTATGATTCATACTTAAGTATTAAACATCATTTTTACACTCTTGGAAACTTCAATTCATTCGATTAAGGTTCCTAGGGAGAAAAATATAGGAGTTCGAGCGTTGTTCAACTTTCCATCAATTTTGCAAAAACGTTGTTGTTTCCTGGTATGTAAGGATATCATTGTGTTGGACTAGTTCCTCCTAACTCCCTACATCACAATTTCAACCAATAAAAGATTAATATATGGTTTTTATTTTGTTTCAACTATTTTTTAGATGAATAGCATCGTTGAATCTAATTTATATTCCCAATTGTTAAGTTGTTGTATATCACGTATTGATATTTTTGAATTCGTTGTTCATGTCTATTTCCCAGCATGAACCTTATTATTAAGTAATTTATTATGAAATTATTTTAACCAATCATTGTCCTATATTGATTTATAAGAAAAGTAAAGAAGAGTTTTTAGTAGACTCTGAAGAGATATTCTAAGAGAAAGTATAAGGAACTGAGTATTTCCCAAAGATATGATTTCTAAAATGAGTAAACAGAAACTTTGATTTCTAAATGAGTTTATGAGTTTAGAGATATTATTTCCAACTACATAATTAATATGTTTCTACATTTGAGCATGAGTATATATTATCGGGAGAAGTATTGAGCACCGATATGGAGATGAGTTCGAACAACTCAAAATCCTCTTAAACCATGTTTTATAAATATGGATTTAGGATCATACTTTTTAGATTAATCGTTATAGCATAGTGGATTCATGTAGTAGAGAGGTTCTATACCCCAACCCGGTTTAAGAAAGATTTGGCAGCGTGGATAAGACGTTATATCATCACGTAGCACATAGTGATGGTTTTCGGTTAGAAAATCTTTCAATATGGTAAAAGTGTATCTTAATATATCACGTATTATATTGAGTTTAGAGATGAGTAAGTTTTGTAATGCTTTAAATGATTTAACTTTTTTATTTCTTTAAATTGAGATTGAGTATATATTTATCTATTGTAGTCATTCTTTTCAGTTGATTCGCTCCGACTATATTACATAGTTGTACATTCAATGTGTTGACACCCAAATTTTGACCCGCCTCGATGGTAATTAACTAGCAAACTTCTCGAGTTTAAACAATTCAAAATAATTAATTTTATAAATTTGTATATATATATATATATATATATATAATGAAAACGACAGTAATAAATAAATCTTGGATTGCGAGTTATTTTAAATAAGGTTTGACGTTGTCTACTGTATTAACTATCGTACTGTCTTACATATTTATTCGTATAATCATTTAAATTTTATAACTAATTAAGATCGGAAAGTATAATAATGATAGAATCATTTTGTTGACGAATATTGGTTTAAGCATTTTAGCTCATATTTGGAAGTATTAGTTTATTTTCGAATTAATTATGTTATTTTGTTAACCTTAAGAAGTTTGTTAATTTGGTGTTAATTCATCTTATCAAATGGGCCAATTACAATCCTTTCCACGATTGGCCCAAATTCGTTTTCTTTCTTTCTTTTCTCCCAGCAGTCCCCTTTACTTTTCACCGCCCAGCCCATCTCTATTCCCGACCCGGACTTTTCCCTTCTCTTCTTCGCTTGAAAAATCAACGCGTTAATGGAGTTAATCGCGTGGGCGGCGCAAGGGAGTGCTGAATAAAGCAAGGCGAAGAACGCGCGACACTAGCAGTGCGTGAAGGGTCAACAAAGAAGTGGTAGTATCGAACAAGCCTTTATGCGCGTCGTCTTCCTCTTACGTGAGAGCAGCCTGCTCTAACGTCTCTCCTTTCTGTTTTGGTTCGTACGACAGGCCAAGGTAACCTGCAACCTTCGTCCTTGCACGCTTGGAGATGAAGCTACATAGCTCAACAAGGACGCCCAATCAATCCTATACCTCCGCTCGATTTCTATCCGTTCAATTTGAGGAAATCGCCTGGGAATATCCTTTGGGGATAAGGATTCAAGCCTTTGAAAGAATTTCTCGATGGGCCTGCAAATTTGGGTTTTTTTCTAGCCTTTTTCCCATTTCGTAAACCCTTATTTCCCCTATAAATATCTCGTTTTTTTCATTTTGAAAACAATTTTTTTTCGGTGGGGGGAAACTTTTTGGATTTTTACTTCTCTAGGCAGAGGGCAGATTTTCTCTTTGTTTTAGAGTTCAAAGTTTTTCTTTCTCATCTTTACGATTTTGAGTAAAAAAAAAAGGGAAATACTTGAGAGTTAGGTGAGTGGAAACTACAGATTTGTTATTCACTTCTTCTGCCGATTTCACGGCTGCTTTGCACATTGAATTTCCTCAAGAGTTCTTTGTTTCGTGGTGGAAGGATTGTAATAGTTGGCTCGTTGTCTTCATTCGCTTCATCAAAAAATGTAACAGCACCTCGACTCATTCGTTTGTCGCAGTTGTATTCTGTTTGCTCTGACTGACTGCTAAAATGAGTATTTTTTGTTTTTTTTGTTTTGTTTATTCATCGTTTAGTCTTATTGATATAATCACTAGTCTTTTTTAAGGCAGTCCACTATCTCTCTTGCCCTTTTTTAGTCATGGTTGGCGGATATGATTGTATTTTGGTGTTGCTATAGCCTATATGGTGTTATAAAGCTTGTTTGCTATTAGGTTGATTTGTTTGGACTAGTTCTTTGATTCGAACTTTTGTGTTATATTTGTTATCGTTTACTTAGTTATTCCGTTGAGTCATTATTTTGCCAAGTTCGTATTTCATCTATCCGAAATCAGTATGTCAGCTACAACACCTTAAAACCCAGATTAGATACTAGTTTAAAATCAACTCGAGAAGGGGAATTGATGATGGGTTTCTAAGTTCTGTTATTTTCTTTCCCTTCGCGGTCTGAAACTTGTTATGCATATTTTGCGCTACCTGATGTTCTACCCCTGCATGTTAAGCTCAGCACGAGTTTTTGAGTCAAATTCGATTTCCTGTTAAAAGATATATATATATATATATATATATATATGTGTGTGTGTGTGT
Organism: Solanum pennellii; assembly: GCF_001406875.1. Lineage (NCBI taxonomy): Eukaryota > Viridiplantae > Streptophyta > Magnoliopsida > Solanales > Solanaceae > Solanum > Solanum pennellii. Next base: position 12,250,166 of record NC_028648.1, on the reverse strand, counting down.
GTGTGTGTGTGTGTGTGTGTGTGTGTGTGTGTGTGT
>NC_028648.1:12234432-12249725 GCF_001406875.1 Solanum pennellii | reverse complement strand
ATTAAATGGATCGGTTCTTCCGCATATTAGACTCCCCCCCCCAACCGTTGTGTTTTTTTTATGTTGAAGCATGAATTGTTGCATCCTCTATTCGAATCCTTGGGTATCTTAATATGATGCATTTTTATGATATCGATGTCTACTTGTGATGCTGTCTCCAACTTTTTCCCCTCATTGTTTAGTTCTGCTCCTCCATATCTTATCTTAGAGTTAGCCTTCGAGCCGCAAAGAGTTTCATTTTCTCACTTGTTGTCTGTTTCATTAAAATTAGAATTACTTCTTTTAAACTCTCTTTAACATAATAACTCTATTATCATGTTAATTTGGTTATTGTACGCGTGTTTTGTTTGAGTCATAACATTAAGCAGAGATCGACTAATCATAGAGTTGCCTCACCTTTTAACTGGTTAATGTGTTGGATTATTAATAAAGTTTTCCTTCCCTCATAAATTTTTTTATGTATTTGTCATGGTTTGATGGATAAACGACTCAATTTATTTTGGTTCCATGTAATTAGCAAGGAACGTGTTTTGGCTTCAGACTTTTAGTTGGTGTGTAAACCAGTTATTTACTAATTTGTTTATTTTTGTCTGCGTGTGAAAATCGAGCCGAGTTCCATAAGAACTCATCTTTTCCCTTTGCTCCTCGAAGAACACCATAAAAGCTTAATTCTGTATTTCTGAGTCAAGCCACTGAAATTGGCGTACGGATCCCTTAGAAGAAGTCGAAGAGTCGAACAAGCGGGATTAGAAGACCATTTTTCCTATATTATTTTGTCTTTATTTTACTTGTAATGGGCTTAAGCCTTCGTTTTTTTACTTTCTGCATTTACTATGTATTATTATTCGCTTAGTCTAGGACAGGCACGAAAGAAAGAAATGGGTCAAAAACCCGAAAAACAGGTGGGTCCAAAATTCCGGTCAAGGCGGACAGAAACCTGGATTTGGACCCAATATCTCTCTCCCTATCTCTCTCTACATGCTTTGAATTATTTACCCTATTTATTCGGCATTAGTTTAAGGTTTGAAAACTACAAATTCCCCGCAAAACGCCTTAAAAGTTCTATCAACCTTAAGTCAATAATTTTGCGAAATGAATCACTTAGATAAATAAGTTAACGTTTTTTAAAATCTCTACTATTCTAATCACTTTTACAAGTAAAAGTTTAAACAATTTTTATACAAATAATTAGTTGTTGGATAACCGTAGGTTAGCGGAATATTTTAGGTGCTTTCAAACCTTCCTAAAACATTAATTTGAATCCCCGAGCCCCTCTGAATATTTTTAAACGATTTTCTTTCTGTTTAAATTATTTGAAAACAATAGTTTTTTCTTAATTTTCTTAGTAATTAAGTGTACTCTCAAAAATCAAAAACTTTTCGAAAACAAATATTTTTCCCTTTTTCGATAAAACAGAATTGGCAACTCCGCTGGGGAATGAGGAGGATTCTAACCTTAAAACTAACATATTTTGGCTACGTGAGTTGACTGTTTATATGTTTATTTCTTTATTGAATTGTTGCATTCATGGAATATCATAATTCCGTCAAATGAAGATTGTTTCATTTCCACTAAAGGATGATTATGAAGGTTCGCAGTCGTTCATTAACCAAAATTTTCTTGGGACACCCTTTCGAGTGTAATTGTCTACTTCATAGTCAACAATCATTAATTATCCAAGCCCAAGTAGTCCGCTTAGTAACCCTTTCAACTCTAAATACAACCTACTCTAAGTTAAACTAAGATAGAGCAGAACCCAATCCCGATAAATAGCGCATTGGCCTAAGATGACCCAACGCCCAAGGAGTGTTGGGCCCATTAGAAAGGCCACCAAGAGTCCGAAGAGCCCACGGCTCGATAGGGCGATCATATTTTTGTGTTCTGAAGGATGTATTGCATGTTTAAATGTTTGTTGTATCATAGGGGTGGCAATTAACTAGTTGTATGTTTTGTAGATGTCGAGCCAATTCCTCCATTTCATCATGGTCACCAAGACGCCATACATTCTCCGCGTATGGTGGGACAACCTCAAAGATTGTCAAAAGAGAGAAATATCGATTTACCTGGGTCACTTACCTTCAATAATAGACTTTAAGGTATGGCCCACATTTATCAAGGTTATTACTCGATTCTAGGACGATGAAAAGATGGTTTTTCAATTGGGAGATGTCGAAATAACTCACATGCTAGAGGAAATTAAGGATTGTCTAGACTCTATTGGGACATGTGGCAAAAGGAAAAAAATGTCCAAATCATCACATCCTTCTTCCCGATAGGCCAACTAGCGAAGAATTGAAGAATATATTATTGCTAGTAAACTCAAACTGGTTGTAGACCCACTATATACCACTAATGAGATTTTTTGAGAGATGGGGGCATGACAGCTATTTCAGACTGTTTACAAATGAATTCCACGATCACAGTACCTGGAGGCAAACTCAGACTATCGCTTTCTCTGCATGCCTTTTAGGAACTATGGTGTTCCCTAAAGATGAAGGTACGGAAATCGACACCCGGGTCGTGATGGTAGTGGACGCCATGTTCAGAGGAGTTGGTAGAAAACAAGAAGAAAAGAAGTATTGTAGTTTGGCCCCGATCATTTTGGCCGACATCTATCGATCTTTAAGTTTGTGTAAAAATGGGTTCCCGTTTTTTCAAGGTTGCAACATTCTACTTCAATGGTGGTTGATAGAGCATCTCTATAAGAGGGATGGCGCCCAGCCACAAGACTTGGCCAAACCGAGCCACACAAGTCCTCTTGATAATTATCAATATCTATGTGTCCGCAGATTTCCAATTCATACCACCAGGGTTACGTGGGCGAGGGTATTTTATGATCCAAAGGAAGGAGATATACAGTGGATGTTACCAAACTTCATGTCCGAAAGGATAGCAGCACAAGGGGCTAAACATCCATTTTTAGTCTTTCCTGGCATTAGAGGATTGCGGCCCTATAACCCAACAAGAGTGATGAGACAATTTGGTAGAACACAAGTCATACCCGTCCAAGGGGATGCTAGCTCTTTTGTTGTCGATTACAACGAGAACGGTAAAATACCTTTCGCTAAGATCATCCTCCAGGAATGGGCCGTAAGTGTGAACATGTAATGGGATATGACCGAGAACATATATGAAGCTGGGTATGTCGATGAATACAAGACATGGTTGTGAAATGACCTGCATGGTGTAGTGAATCTCATACCACGCACAGGTCGAGAAATTGAAGACGTACAGGCAAGGCTTCAGATCCATGCCTACTATTTTCAGCAAGAGTGGGATCGCAGGGAGCGAGAATTTCAGAAGAGAGAGCAAGAGTTTCAACAAAGGGAGAGAGATTACCAACTCTGAGAGTTAGAAAGTCAGAGGTTTTTAGCTGTGACGTCGCAAGACCTAGCCGATACAAGAGATTGTCTAATGCGTTTGGACACCACCCTGGACGAGCAGATGAACACTTTACGAGCCGCACCAACATCATCCAAGGCTGTGTTCGCCGAGCCATATGTGTTCACCAGCAAGTGCATCATCCGCAAAGAAGTAGAGAAGGCCAGAAGAGGAGCCGAGCCATCAACCTTTTGACTCCCCTGCGTGGGATTGTTTTCTATCTGTATTTTGCATCACATCCCCCTCCCTAAGTGTACCCCGTTTGATTTAAAATTATGTAATGAATGCTATGAAATTTAGTGAAGTTTATTTTGGGGATAGAACTATTTGTTTAAATGATGCAATACATCCTTCAGATCGCAAGGCCTACCCTTGGCACAAAAGGGTCACATGCTTGATTAGGATGCGATATATGTGTGTTTAACTGCTGATGTGTTATGTTTCTATGAATGATGATATCGTAAACTCACTCCTATCTAGAAATTTCCAAAGAATATACATAAGCCACTATTACAAAATGTCCGACCAAAGTTTTCAAATCTTAAGTTTCCTCCTCCTATACCACAAATCCTGAAACACTGTTCTACCGTCTCAGGAAAGGCAAATTATTGCTATGGAAAAGGGCAAGAATATCCAGATGGAACTCACTGAAGAAGAACTACGGAGAAAGATCGGACGGATCACTCGGGAGATTCAAGAAGCCAAGGAAGAAGGGCTCAGAGTCGACATGGTCACCGCAATTTACAAAGCTGCAGCTGTGAGGTTTGATGAGAAGCTGACATCACAGATGAAAAGAAAGAAAGATGTTGACATGGAGACAGAGGGCTTGAGAGAGAAGTTGGACACGTTTCGGTTAAAAGTGCAAGAAATTGAAGTGAGAGAGGTGAGGATAGATTCGGAGACCGCCGCTCTGTTAGCTAAAAGTGTGTTACTTGACAAGGAACTGACAGTCCATAGCAACCTGATGGTCGAAAAATACCCCGCCTATGAGCAAGGAGCAGCCAATAGTGGTCCCAGCAACGCTCACCCTGAAGTGACTGAGGAGGATGACGGCAAGGAAATCGTCTACAAGCCTCCATTCCTAGGTCATCAGAAAGGAAAAAAATAATGTTGCAACAAGAAGAGAAATGACTAATGTGTCATATCATTTCATCTTTTAAAAGCTTTGTTGTTGCCTTTCAATTTCTTTGTAATCATAATGAACGAATGAATGAAAATGTTTTATCTTGTACTGTAACTACGTTGGGCCTGAATTCTCTTTGTGAGATACATAGGCAGCCTTCCTAGGCCTGGCCCCTATCTTTAAAATTTTTCACTTCCCCCTCCATGTTACGAGAAGATACGAAGATCGGATCAATAGACGTCAAAGAGAAGCTGCAAGAAGACCGTAGCTCAACATGATTTAGCCTTTCTGAGACAGCGTCCAAAACTGAACCAAGCAAACTCCTGCTTGTTAAAAAATGTGTTTCCATCCTCACTCGTGGGTTAAAGATGTCCTCAAACAAAGAACTTGTGTGTTAATCTGCTCTGTGTGATGTCATGCATTTGGTACTCTGAATCTGCACTGACAAATCTGCCTTTGAGTTGTTTTCTTTCTCAGGTACTTTGAAACTGATATGTGTCGATCAAAAGCTGGCAGATCATCCATATTTCACCAGATCAAAAGGTCCTGCAGATTCCTTCCCTAGACAGAGGAAAGAAAGTTATGGGGGATAATAATTAAGAAGTGAGTCTTACTGATGTGGTGGTGGCTCAACCCACCGTAGCAGAACAGAATGAGTTGATTATGCAGCTGATGTAGAAGATTGCGGAGATGAGGGTGGAAATGCAATGGAGATAGGATCTGCCTCCACCGGGATTTGCTGCTAACGCCGCTGATGGGAGGCCTCCAATTTACTTCCATTCCTCAATTATGGACCCAACTCAAAATCAGCCATCTACACCTGTTCATAGTCCGTTGTTTATAGATCTGACTTCCTAAAATCTCCAATATGCTTCAGCATCCTACCAAACTCCATCTCCTCTTCAAAACAACCACCCCCAAATGCCACCCTATCCTCAAAATACTCACCATCAGACCGCTCCACCCACAAAAAACCAAAACCAAAACAAAAATCAAAATCAAAATGGTTTCAATCCCCAAACACCCCACCACCACTTAAATCAGAACGCCAATAGTCAGGTCTATCCACAGAATTACCAAACCGCCCAAAATGCTCAAAGTCCCTCTGTAGCTCCACCCCTACCAAAGAGAGCCACGTTTCAAGTTCCCGTCCCTTCCGAGCACGATGTGCACGATTCTGAGTTGGACCATTATGAGGAGCAAGAAAAGGAATGGAGGCCAAAGGAAGATGTAAGGGCCGATATATAGAAGATGAAATCAAGAAGGCCATGAAGGAGCTACAATGCATCCTCGACGTCGCTGGACTTAGTTAAGAGAACTTGTGTATCCATCCGAATTCGGACCTTCCAGAAGGGTTCAAGATTCCAAAGTTTGACACCTTCAAAGGAATGGGAAACCCTATGTCTCATTTGAGAGCCTATTGCGACCATCTCGTGGGAGTTGGAAGGGACAAAGCTTTACTGATGCGGCTCTTCAGTCGGAGCCTATGTGGAGAAGCTCTCGAATGGTTTACCTCGCACGAAACTAGACAATGGCCCAGCTAGGATGCATTGGCCAAAGACTTCATCGATCGATTTTCTTACAACATAGAAATAGTTCCCAGATCGGTATTCTTTGGAGTAGATGAAGAAAAAGTCAACCGAAAGCTATAGGGAGTTTGCCTATAGATGGATAAAAGAAACGGCAAGGGTAAAAACACCCATGACTGAGAATGAAATCATTGAAGTGTTTCTACGAGTGCAAGAGTCAGAATATTATGATAGAATCATATTGCTCGTTGGAGCAAAGTTTGCCGAGATAGTCAAGGTTGGTGAGACTATCGAAGATGGTTTAAAATCAGGAAAGATAGCCCATGTAGCCGCATCACCTGGGTCTTCAGGTTTGTTGAGAAAGAAAAGAGAAGGAGTTGCTGCTATTTCATATGGGGGAAGGAAAAACCCCATAAGCTCATCATATTCCCAAGGTCGTTCCCGGCCTTCCTCAAATTCCTACCAATCTTGTTATACTCCAGCTAGTAATCCAAACAATCAGAATGCTACCTCCATTTATCCAAACGTCCAAGCTCCCTTATACCAAAGTCCACCCCCAAATTTCCAAAATTTTTCTCCCATGTACCCAAATTACCGTCAACCTTACCAAATTTCATCTCCCTATCTAGGTATTGCTCCTAACTGTGCTAACGTACAGTCGAGCTACCGAGCAGCCCCTCCTGTTTATCAAGTCCAAGCTCCACTGTACAAAAATCCTCCGAATTACCAATTTCCATCGTCGAATTACCATACAAATCCATATCCCAGAAGTCAAGCTCCCCGTTCAAATACCAGAAATTATTAACAGGTACCTCCTCCTCAACAAGGCAATTATGACCCTCCCCAACCCAGATTTGAGAAGAGTCATTCAAGGAACTTTACTGCACTTGCTTAAAGCCGGACCAAACTGTATGAGAGACTTGCTGCAGCTGGATACATCCACCTTGTGGGGCCCAAACCTGTGGATGTCAATTCAAAGTTCTTCAAACCCGATTAGAGATGTGCTTATCGTTCCAACAGCGTTGGGCACGATACCGAAGATTGTATCAACATCAAGCACAAAATTCAGGATCTGATTGATCAAAAGGTAGTCTCTTTCCAACCGGCGGCACCAAATGTAAACACAAACCCATTGCTGAATCATGGAGGCAACAATGTCAATATGGTCGAGACAGATGAATACTGGTATGGAACGAAGATGATTACTTCCATCTTTCACGATGATTTGGAAGGAGATATCGCTTCTTTAAGCGACAAAGAAAAGAGAGAGTTTGTTATTTTGACACCTGCAAAGGTTGTTGCCTCAGTGCCGTCTGAAACTCTCGTCGAGCCTAAGTTTGTTATTGAAACTGCTGCCGCTCAAGGCATGACTAGGTCTAGAAGGTGTTACACTCCTGACGAGCTTGCTACCGGAGGACAGAAGAATGATCAGTATAAAAGGCCGATAAGCTAAGGAGAAGCGGAAGAATTCTGAAGAAGGATGGAACTAAAGGAATATTCCATCGTCAAACATTTGGAGAAGACTCTATCTCAGATCTTCGTATGGGCCCTGCTGATGAGATCTCAATCCCACCGGCAAGCCTTAATGAAAGCTCTCGATGATACGTACATAATTGCGGGCACAAGCAGCGATAACGTGGCCGCCATAATTCATCAGGTTATTCGAGGGCATCGAATCAGCTTTTGTGACGACGAGCTCCCTGTTGAAGGGAGGTCACATAACAAGGCGCTGCATATCACTGTGACATGCCGTGAAAAGGTTGTCAACCACGTCTTAGTAGATGATGGATCTGGTCTGAATATCTTCCCGTTGTCGACGTTGAGGAAGCTATGGTTTGACCTTGGGAAACTGGAGCAAAACCAGGTCAACGTGAGAGCCTTTGATGGGATTCAGAGAGACCCGTTGGGAGCAGTGAATTTTACCATTCAAATGGGCCCTGATAATTCAGCGCGCAATTTCAAGTATTGGATATCGATACCAGTTACAACCTTCTTCTGTGAATGCCGTTCATCCATATGACTGGAGCCGTTCCCTTTACTCTCCATCAGATGATGAAGCTCGTGTGGAAGAATGAATAGTTGGTTATTCATGGCGATGGGAGTCACCTGCGAAAACAGGTGTCGATCATTGATGAGACATCGCGAGGAACAGACTTTTACACGGTGGAGCTGGTGAATGCCACCGGTGAAGACTTGGCCCCACAGACTCCAATGCCCGGCGTGTACAAAATGATAGCCACTGTAATGCTGCGGAATTGTTTTGAGCCAGGGTTCGGATTGGGAAGAGATTCCCAAGAATTATTGAGCCTGTTCCGGTTCTCGTTAAGGGATCAAGATATGGTTTGGGGTACACCCCTAGAGACGATGACATGAAGGGGAAGAAAAAAAATGATCAAGTCTTGACTAGGCCAATCCCACATCTGTATCAATACTTTCTAATCCGGGACTATGCCGAGCATGAAGACCTTAGGAAAGGAATCTGTGACCTCTTTGAGGAGATCGATGTTGTTGTCGAGGAAGAGGTTGAGCTAGCTGGTATCCGCGATGCTGAACCAAGGGAGGTTCTACAGAACTAGACCTCCACGCCGATCCTGATACCCCAAACTCTTTTGTAGAAAGGCGTCATTTCATGCACATTAAAATTCGGTGGTAGTCCGAAAAAGGCCCGAGACCCACCATTTCACATTTTCTTAATTGTTCAAATTTTCGAATTTTCATTATGATGTTCAAAAAAGGAAACATGGACCCATGCCATGGCCAAAGTTTGAATTGTTTTTGAATGAAAGCCTCTTTGTTTTTGACTTTATTATTTAGTCGTTTGTTATACCTTACTTTCCTAATTTTGTTAGTTTATGATTTCAGTAACATAAGTTAACAGACCTGTCAATGTCATGTCATGTCACGATTCAAATGAACAAAATGAGTTAGGTGACGACGAGGTTGATGATTATGAAGAAGAAAATGGGGAACCAGACTATGTCGACGAGGAATTTCAGCAGTTAGAGAATCAGCATAAACCAAATCTAGAGGAAACGAAAACGGTGAATTTTGGGAGATCTGGAATGTGTTAAAGAGGTTAAGATCAGCACCCGCCTAAATGAAACTTGGAAAGAGGACCTAGTTCATTTTCTTGCTGAATATATTGATGTGTTCATTTGTGAAGTCGGTGACATACAAGGGTTGAGTACCGATGTCGTATCTCATAAGCTGCCGATTAACCGGGGGTTCGATCCGGTGAAGCAAAAAACTCAAAAATTCAATCCTGAACTGAGTTTGAAGATTAAGGAAGATATCACCAAGCAAATAGAGTCCCGATTGGTAGAAGTGACACAATATCCAACTTGGCTAGCCAATGTTGTTCCGGTCGCCAAAAAAGACGGGAAAATCAAAATTTGTGTTGACTATAGAGATCTCAACAAAGCTAGCCCGAAGGATAATATTCCGTTGCTGAATATTCATATTTTGATTGACAACTATGCTAAGCGTGAAATGCAATCATTCGTGGATTGTTAAAGGCTATCACCAATTTCTGATTGATGAGGAAGACGCAGAAAAAACAGCTTTCATAACACCTTGGGGTGTATATCACTATAGGGTGATGTCGTTTGGCCTCAAGATTGCCGGTGCCACTTACATGAGAGCTATGACGACCATTTTCCACGACATGATTCATAAGGAGATCGAAGTGTATGTGGATGACGTCATAATCAAGTATCGCGAGAGTTCAGACCACTTGACACATCTAAAGAAATTCTTTGATCGTTTGCATCGTTATAATTTGAAGTGAAATCCCGCCAAATGCGCTTTGGAGTTCCAGGCGGGAAGTTATTGGGATTTATATTCAGCAGAAGGGGTATTTAGTTCGACCCCTCTAAGATTAAAGCAATTCTAGAGTTACCTGTGCCAAAGACGAGAAAGGAGGTGATGAGTTTCTTAGGGAGGTTAAATTACATCAATCGATTTATAGCTCAATCAATCGTGGTATGTGTGAGCCTATTTTCAAGCTGCTGAAGAAAGACGCCCCGATAAAGTGGATTGAAGAGTGCCAGACTGCTTTTGATGCTATCAAGAACTATTTGTCCAACCCATCGGTATTGGTTCCTCCGCGAGAGGGAAGCCCTTTGTTGTTGTACCTGTCGGTCTCAGACAGTGCATTCAGATGCGTACTTGGTCAACACAATGATACAGAAAAAAAGGAGAGGCTATTTATTATATAAGCAAAAATTTTACTCCATACGAGTCTCGTTACACTTTGTTGGAGAGAACGTGTTGTGCTTTGATGTGGCTTGCCCAGAAGCTGAGACATTATTTGTCTTCCTATACTATATACCTCATTTCTAGAATGGATCCACTGAAGTATATCTTCCAGAAGGCGATGCCAACCAGGAAGTTAGCTAAGTGGCAAATGTTGTTGAGTGAATTTGACATTGCGTATGTGACTCAGAAACCGATAAAGGCACAGGCTTTGTCTGACCATCTTGCAGAAAATCCTGTTGATGAAGAGTATGAACCACTTAATACTTATTTTCACGATGAAGAAGTGTCATTTGTGGGTGAGGATATTTTGGAAGTGTAGCCAGGTTAGAGATTATTTTTTGATGGAGCGGCGAATCATCAAGGTAAAGGCATTGGAGCAGTCTTAGTGTCAGAATCCGGTCAGCACTATCCCATGGCGGCTAAACTTCAATTTAATTGCACGAACAACATGGCCGAATACGAAGCTTGTGTTCTCAGTTTGAAAATGGCCATCGATAGGAATGTCTATGAGTTGTTAGTTATTGGAGACTCAGATCTTTTGATTCATCAAGTTCAAAGAGAATGGGCTGTGAAGAACCCAAAGATTATACCTTACGTACAGTACGTGCAGAAGTTGTGCAAAAGATTTCGTAAGATCAAGTTCAGACATACTCCTGGAATACAGAATGAATTGGCCGATGCTCTTGCCACCATAACTTCAATGATTTAACATCTGGACACAGATTATATTGATTCTCTGGATATAGAGTTGAAAGGACATCCAGTCTATTGTTCACATGTTGAAGCAGAACCAGACGGTTTACCTTGGTATTTGATATAAAGAAGTATTTGGAATCTGGAACTTATCTCAGAGATGCTACGTCCAATCAAAAGAAGTCGATACGCCGTATGGATCTCAATTTCTTTCTAAGTGGAGAAGTCCTTTATAGGAGGACTACGGATTTGGATCTTCTAAGATGTGTTGATGCTGTTGAAGCTGTGAAGCTTATTGAACAGATACATGCTATAGTCTGTGGTACGCATATGAACGGGCTCACTTTGGCGATAAAGATCCTACGAGTCGGGTATTTCTGGATGACTATGGAGAATGATTGTTGCAAATTTGTGCAAAAATGCCACAAATGTCAAGTGCACGTTAATATGATCAGAGTGCCACCTCACGAACTTAATGTTATGAGTTCACCTTGGCCATTTGTAGCTTGGGGAATGGATGTCATCGGTCCGATAGAGCCAGCCGCTTCTAATGGACACAAATTCATTTTGGTCGCCATTGATTATTTCACTAAGTGGGTGGAAGCAGCTTCTTACAAGTCGGTAACAAAAAAAGTGGTGGCAAATTTTGTTCGCAACAATCTGATATGTAGATTTGGAGTGCCAGAATCCATCATTGCTGATAATGGTGCAAATCTCAACAGTCACTTGATGAGAGAGATATGTGAGCAATTCAAAGTCACTCATTGGAATTCAACTACTTATCCCCCCAAATGAATGGAGCTGTGGATGCCGCCAATAAGAATATGAAAAAGATTTTGAGGAAAATGATTGAAAGGTTGGAATGAGATGTTACCATATGATTTATTGGGATACCGTACGACTATCAGAACATCAATTGGAGCCACTCCGTATTTGCTAGTATATGGAACAGAAGCAGTCATACCTGCTGAAGTCGAGATACCGTCTTTGAGAATCGTCCAAGAAGCTGAGTTAAGTAACGCTGAATGGGTCAGCAGTCGCATCGATAAACTAACTTTGATTTATGAGAAGAGAATGGTTGCCATTTGTCATGGTCAGTTGTATCGACAGAGAATGATTCGTGCCTTTCACAAGAGAGTAAGAGCCAGAAATTTTGAAGTTCGTTGTTGGTTCTTAAACGCATTTTTCCTCATCAAGACGAGAACAAAGGATAGTTCGCACCGAACTGGCAAGGTCCTTACATGGTTCGTAAAGTATTATCTGGAGGTGCTTTGGTCCTTTCGGAGATGTATGGCACCGTATGGCCTAAACCTATCAATTCGGATACTGTCAAGAGATACTACGTGTGAAGCTTCAGTTTGCATTTCTGTTATACTTGTAATCATCCTGTTTACTTGTATTTTTTTTCTTGAAATTTTACCCCTCTTGTAATGAACTACATCTGACCTGAATTCTCGAGAATGAGATACGTAGGCGGCCTATGTCGGCATAGGTCACCCCATTTACCATTTTTAATATTTCTTTGTATTTGAACTACGTTCGACCTGAATTCTCAAGAATGAGATACGTAGGCGGCCTACGTCGGACTCGGCCGATTTCTTTATAATTTTTTCTTACTTTGTCAACCTTTAAGGAGGGGGAACTACGTTTGACCTGATTCCTGCCTCAACGGGATACGTAGGCGCCACAAGGGTTCGATCATATCTCCCGTAATATTTTTATTCCTCTTTACAATAGAAACTGCGATAGAATTTTTGAGAGGGACTCAAAAATTCTCGAAAAGATTCTTCCTCAGCAAGTCAAGGCAAAAGATATTTCAAGATTTGCAACTGGGACAGAATTTTTGAGAAGATATTAAAAATTTTGCGATCTGCTCAGTTACAGTGGAAAGGTAAGAAATACAGTTAACTGGGACAGAAATTTTGAGGATGGCCTCAAAATTTCAGCATGGGTTTATCTACAAGTGCGGAGTGATTCTGAAAACCCACCAACAAATGATCAGATAGACCTCTAATCATCAGACTCAAAGAAGTTTGTAAAGCCTGATATGACATGACTTGGCAATGACCTTTTTAAGATAATATTTCTCGAAAATTCATTTCTCTCTTAAATTCCCTATTTATGTTTTACCTGTTTTGGCATAAAATACTTTGTCTTATCTATTAAGAGTCGGGAGATCGGGAAATCAACCGGAGATAGCAAGACAAGGAGCAAACAACTGAAAAATCGACACAGATCAGTTCGTTTTAAAACTAACAATTTTTTATGTGGACGCAAGTTATAGTTTTGCTCTAAAATCAGTAAATTCTTTCGATGGATGAATATGGGGAAGTCCAAAGAGGAGAAAACTATCCCAAAATCAACAGTTTTCCCAGGGGCAGGAATCATTTTATATCGCTTATGTCGGAGACTTGGGAACATGAATTGTTTATTTCAATCAATTTCCAACAACACGAAGTTTATAAAGAACGTCCAGCTAGATTCAAAGATGAATCAAGCAGAAGATCTAAAAAATAATTAAAAAAATGGGGGGGGGGGTTTACGGTTTCCGTAAAGGACGTCATTTGCATCATAACATCAAATATGATATAATGCATTACCAAGAAGGGTCAGATATTTTATTATCGATCAAGACAATACACTATTTGGAAGTCGTTTACCGTTATCATCGTTAGAGGAGATATGATTATTCATGCATCGCGAGTTAATATCCATGCATAGCGGAAGATCATGCATCGCGAGTCAATATTCATGAATTGCGGAAAATCATGCATCGCGAGTCAATATTTATGCATCATGAGAAGATTTCATACCTCATAAATTTATGCATCACGAGAAGATTCCATGCCTCGTTAAAATTTATGCATCGCGAGAGGATTTCATACCTCGCAAAATTTATGCATCACGAGAAGATTTCATGCCTCGTCGAAATTTATGCTTTGCAGGACGATTTCATACCTCGCAGAATTTTATACGTCACGAGAAGATTTCATGCCTCGTTGAAAGTTACGTATCGCGGGAAGATATTCATGCCCCGCTAGAAAGCATGCACTACCAAAAAAGGAAACGGTGCACCCCAAGATAAATATTTATCCATTGGCATTAGCTGCATTCTCTTATTTTGATAAAAGTAAACATCAAGAAGAGCATTGAAGACGACATCAAGAGAAATACTCGCACACTGCATCGACTTTCCTTTATGTTGACATCAATGAAGAATACATTGAAGATTATATTACAAACACAAGACAAGCTTTATTTGATTTACATCAAACCTATTGAGTTGACGTCAAATGTGGAGGAGAACGATTAAGTGTCGAAACAGTAAAAAACATTGTCTCCTATTTAAATTGCATTTTTTATACTAACGAGTTTTATCTCAGTCTTTGTCGAGAGCATCCAAAAGGATGAGTTCTCCAAAACATACCACAGGTGCGGACGACATCAAAAAGGATGCAACACAACGTGGAACTTTTTCTTGGCAGCGAACAAGGACATACTCCAAAGAGGATTGTCAAACTCTTAGGACGCGAGCAGAGGAGCGACTTCCACCACAATCATACCACACCCCTATTAAAAGGCATGTGGGTTTTTCTTTGGTTTTCGTTAGTTTCGGCCTCGCATCTGGAAATTTTGATCTACCGGAAGCAAGTTTCCAATCCAAGTGACGACGCACCAAGAGTTTGGAAATTATGTCCATGTAAGTTGTTACCTATAGATGTGAGCGCACCACATTCATGGCTAAGAGGTTACAAGCCTCCTTTTCATACTCATTTAATTTGTCACTTATCCGAAACCAAAGGTTATCTAGTATAATAGATTTCCTTTTCAACCGATCGAGTCGAAATACAAACAGCCTGATTCCTGAAGTTTAAGGGTATGTAGGCGGTTCAATGATGAAAACTCGACTGTATTCCAACATTCGCTCTTCAATCTTATTCTCAAGCATTCGGTGCCTTCATAATTCGGTATCAGAATGACTTTTGATTTTTTTCAAAATCGTGCATTAAATCAGGCATATTCGAACTACAAGTGGCCTGAGTTCTCGTGTAGCCTGAGATATGCAAGAAACCCGTATCTAGAGTTCGGCCATACTTCATAAAGTCCATACCAAATCTCTTTTCCAAAATTTGAAGGTGAGGTCGGTCAAAATTAGTTTGGTAAATTTAATTTTCCTCAGATTTCTTGCAACAATCCAAGTAAAATGAGGGACAGTTGTTGACACTCAAATTTTGACCCGATGGTAATTAACTAGCAAACTTCTCTAATTCAAACAATTAAAAGTAATTAATTTTATAAATTTGTATATA
>NC_028648.1:12195699-12234287 GCF_001406875.1 Solanum pennellii | reverse complement strand
TATATATATATAATGAAAACGACAGTAATAACTAAATTTTTGATTGCGAGTTATTTTAAATAAGGTTTGACGTTGTCTACTGTTTTAACTATCTTACTGTCTTACATATTTATTCGTATAATCATTTAAATTTTATAAATATTTAAGATCGGAAAGCATAATAATGATAGTATCATTTTGTTGACGAATATTTGTTTAAGCATTTTAGCTCATATTTGGAAATATTAGTTTATTTTCGAATTAATTATTTTATTTTGTTAACCTTAAGAAGTTTGTTATTTGGTGTTAATTCATCTTATCAAATGGGCCAATTACAATCCTTTCCACGACTGGCCCAAATTCGTTTTCTTTATTTCTTTTCTCCCAGCAGTCCCCTTTACTTTTCACCGCCCATCCCATATCTATTCCCGACCCGGCCTTTTCCCTTCTCTTCTTTGCTAGAAAAATCAGCGCGTCAACGGAGTCAATCGCGTGGGCGGCGCGAGGGAGTGCTGAAGAAAGCAAGGCGAAGAACACGCGACACTAGCAGTGTGTGAAGCGTCAACAAAGAAGCGGTAGTATCGGACAAGCCTTTGTGCGCGTCGTCTTCCTCTTACGTGAGAGCAGCCTGCTCTAATGTCTCTGCTTTCTGTTTCGGTTCGTACGACAGGGAAGGGTAACCTGCAACCTTCGTCCTTGCATGCTTAGAGATGAAGTTACATAGCTCAACAAGGACGCCCAATCAATCCTAGCCCTCCGCTCGATTTCTATCCGTTCAATTTTAGGGAATCGCCTTGGAATATCCTTTGGGGATAAGGATTCAGGCCGTTGAAAGAATTTCTCGATGGACCTGCAAATCCGCTTTTTCAGCCTCTTTCCCATTTCGTAAACCCTAATTTCCCCTATAAATATCTCGTTTTCTTCATTTTGAAAAGAAATTTTTTTCGGTGGGGGGAAACTTCTTGGATTTTGACTTCTCTAGATAGAGGGCAGATTTTCTCTTTGTTTTAGAGTTCAAAGTTTTTCTTTTCTCATCTAAAACCGAAAGACTCTCAAAAACTCGATATCGATAAAGCCTCTACTATACAAGGATGAGTGACTGGATAAGACATATGACTACTCAAAAGATCTACAACTGACAACTCATAAAACTTGAGTAATCAAAATATAAGGAGCTCTCACCCATAAGCAGACGAGCCGATGGAGTAATCTCAACAGACTCTTGTTGAGGATTTTAATAACATGTAAATTGGATGTACGAGTATGCAATACAGTTGAAAGACAAATAAATGAAAGAAAGAACTGGAATAGATAACAATGTACTCAAACTGAATGTAAAGAAATAAAAGAATTACATCATTTGAAGCTTTACAAAGTACTTTCTAATCTATGAACTCAACATAATAAGTGATATATAAAGTATACTTTAACTTTATTGGGAGATTTTCTAACCGACAACCATGACTATGAGTTATGTGATGATACAATGTCTCGCCCACATTGTCAGAACTGTCTGATACCTTCCTTGAATATAGGAATCCTCATCTAAGTGGATCCACTAAACTATGCTAAAAAACAATAAGGAGTCATCTAAAAAGTATCACCATTTACCCATGTTGGCATACATGGTTTATTGGAGCTATGAGTTGTCTGAACTTTCCCCCATATTGGTGCTCAATACTACTCTCAATACTACATACTCATGCTGATATGTTTATAAAACATAATTCTTTCTCTAGTTTGAGATAATTGCTTCAACTACCCTCTTAAAAGAGGTAGACTCTCTTGAAATATCTTTTTAACTCATAACTCATTTAAAAATCTTAGTTTCTTTTTTATCGATGTGAAAATTGATACCTCTGGGAATACATAGTCCCTTTATACTATTACTAAATTCATACTTGAAAACACTTTCTTAAAAACATATAAAAATATATTTTAAGATGACCGTTGATGACTCGGGAAGTCATACTACATAAATATTGATGGCATATCTAGATACCATACTGCTCATACATTGATGACATCCCCGATTTTCATACCAATCATGTTTTAGAGAGAAGAGAATGATGGATTAATAGATGAATATCTGACTATTTTGGGAATTTCTTTTGTAATGAAATTTGTTTAGGGTTTACTTAGAGGTAAAAAGAAAAAAGCGAGCCTTTTAAATATTTTCTCGTTGGCTAATCAGTACCTACACTGTATCAGGTTACTAAAATGACCATAACTTTTTACTTGATACTTAGATTGTTGTGTAATTGGTGGCGTTGGAAAGAGAATTAAAATACCTTTAATTTAATAGGTTATGGGACAGATAAATCTTTATATTCTAATAGATATGTTTATTTGAAGTTGATCCAAGTAAAATCTTACATCAAAACTTAAGCGGTAAGAAAACTTTCAACTCAACTTTGTGCTCAGATATTCTAGTTACCTTAATTAACATCCAAAATAATTTCCACACTAAAGAATTTATCTTTACACATATGGAAAATTAAAAATCACCCAATATGACCCTTCAAGTAATGAAATCGTTTGGATCTTAAGTTAGAAAATTTTTGTGTTTTACAAAAAGAATATACAACTTACTAACAACATCAGAGGTCGCTGGAATGTGCGTAAAACAAGATGTTGAAATTTATCCAATAAAATCACATTGTTATTAATGTAGTTGAATCTTCATTAGTGTTATAAGTAAAGAATAAGCAAGACAAAGGCCCGATCTTACTTGAAATAAAGACAAATGTTCATAAGCAGAAGATAATGACTTTTGAAAATGGGGGAGATGGTTTGTTGAGATATGAAGGTAGATTGTATGTTCCAAAGGTGTATGAACTCAATGAAAGGATCATGGAAGAAACTCATAGTTACAGACCCCCCCCCCACTCCTTCACTTCCTATCTCTTCTAATTTTTTATTCTATTTCGATCTTGTCTACCATTTTTATTCTATTTATTTTTTCAATTAATGAAAAAACAAGAGAGAAGGAGGAGGAAAATAACAATGACATTCATATAGAAATAAATAGTTCAATAAACGATGACTTAATAAAAAATGTACTAATACGAAAATTTTCTTTTCTGTGTACCCAAAATTTAAAATAAAAAACAAAAATAATCTTTTCTCTTATCCCCACACCATGACAATAAAATAAACATGTAAGTTTATTTCAATTTTGAGTACGGGATATCCTAATTAAGAAGAAGAAATTCAGAAAAACATAAAAAGAGCAAATGAACTAGGCATTTTGATGATAGATAGAAACTTTTATATTAGTAAAAGTAATATGTTTTTTAGATAAAGAATAAGTCGAGGTGAGAATGGATTTTAGTTGGATCCCCATTTATGAGTTGACTTATAATAATCAGAGGTTGACATAAATTGATATATGGAAACTAAGTGTTTCTAAAGAATAAATGTTTTCACAATTAAGATGAGAGGAAAAACTGAGTTCCAAATGAGTTTTCATGAGCAAGTCTGAGTATCATCTCTTTTAAGCGAAAGATTTTGAGTAATAATCTCAAACAACATAAAGAGTCATGTTTTTAAAAGCTTAAGTCATCGATATCCCGTTAAAGTTGTCCGCATAATTCACTTAGACACCTCACTATAAAAAAAACACAAATCGCCAACAAATTTTGGTAACAACTTAAGTTGGTTAGTATTCTACTAACAAATTTACCAACATAATTGTAAGTAAATTATATTTTAATACTTAACAACAAAATTCTAACAAATTATCAATCAAAACCTTACTAACTAAGTATTTTAGCTGGTAAATACGCCGCAAAAAAATGGCGCCAAAGTTAGCAACATTCTATCAATGGATTACCAACTGAAATATTACTAACGCACACCTTTTGTTGGCATTACTACCATCGAATTATATATCAGCTGGTAAATATGACAAAGAAAATATTTATACAATTTATTAATATATTACAATTGAATTACTAACCAAATATTTACCAACGGCAAGATTGTGTTGCTATATTTACCAACCAAATATAAATGTGTTGGTAAATTAGTAATGAAATGTAAATTCTTGGTAAATTAGACATCTTAACTTTTAAGTTTTGGCCAAAATTTCGGTTTGGTCATTTTTTTTGGTAATCGTGCTCGAATTGAAATTTTGTCATTGAGGTTAGCCAAATAAATTTAGTTTTGATATTTTAGGATGGTTGGTTCGGGTTTTGATACTTTTATTTTTAGTTTGTATCATTATGTGTTTTAACTTTTAACTTATTGCTAAAATTTGAATTAGGTCAATTTTATGGGAAACGGGCTTAAATTTGAATTTTGCCAACGCGGTTAGCTCTGTAAGGTCATTTTTCTCCTTATAAGATGGTTGGTTTGAATTTTGGGGTTTCCATATTCAATTTTTACCTTAGACGTTTTAACTTTTGGCCAAAATTTAACTTTGCTTAACATATTTGTTAACGTGCTCTATGAGAATTCCTTCAGTGCGTTTAGCTTCAGAAGGTCATTTTTATATCTAATAGGGTGGTTGGTTCTGGTTTTGAGGCTGCAATTTTCAGTTTGTGCTGTTAGGCGTTTTAACTTTTATGTTTTGGCCAAAAATTAGATTTGGTCAATATTTTTGATAAACGTGTTGAAGTTAAAAATTTTGATATAATGATATGTGTCATATTGAGATTAATTTAACTTGTTATGATAGAGTTTGCATTGTTTCATTCAAATATGATTTATAAAATTGGTATTAGTATTTTTAGATTTATATTCATGCTCTTAGATTTTTAAATGCAATAAATTAATAAATATTTTACTATTGAATAATCATTTAGTTAATAATATTTTGAACATATTGTAACCAATGACTAATCTAACATTGAACTTGAATGATATATTACCAACTAACAATCAATTAGTAAATTTACTATAAAAATAAATAATCATACTTAAGTCTTTAAAATTTATTACCAACAAGGGTTTTTTTAGAGTGGTAAGTACTCTTTCATCGTTAATCAAGAGGTCTTGGGTTCGATTTTTCTTGGGTACGCAGTTGCCTTTGTTAGAGACAGCTTTGCTTTACCTCCCAGTATGGTACTTCTCGGCCTGAATTAGGATTTAGTCGGGCTCCAATGCGGGTGCCGAACACCGGGTATGACTTCCCAGCATGAATTTGGATTTAGTCGGGCTCCAATTTGGGTACTGGACAGCGGATGGAAACCAAAAAAATATTTAAAATTTACTAGTAAATTACCAACATAAATTTTTTGTTACTAGAATTTCCGAAAATGGAAGACGATATAGAGGCATACGTCAGGATTAGTCATGTTTGTCAAGTTGACAAGACTGAACGTAAGAAGGAAGCAGGTTTGATGCAACCTTTGCCTGTTCCTGAAAGGCCGTGGCTATCGGTAAGCATGGATTTCATTTCTGGATTCCCTAAGGTAGATGGCAAAGCATCTATCATGGTGGTAGTTGACAGGTTTTCGAAATATTCTATTTTTATTGCTGCACCTGAACTATGTTCATCTGAAGTTGCCGCCGATTTGTTCTACAAATATGTGGTTAAGTATTTTGGTGTTCCGTCTGACATCGTGAGTGATAGAGATACAAGGTTCACTGGTAGGTTTTGGACAGCTTTGTTCAATATGATGGGAACTGAGTTAGAATTTTCTACTGCGAATCATCCACAAATAGATGGGCAGACGGAAAGAATTAATCACCTGTTGGAAGAATACTTAAGGCACTATGTGACAGCAAGTCAACGGCATTGGGTGGCATTATTAGACACTGCGCAGTTCTGCTATAATCTGCACAAGTCGTCTGCAACAGAAATGAGCCCTTTTGAAATTGTTTTAGGCAAACAGCCTATGACGCCACTAGATGCTGTCAAATCTAAAAATCTGGTAAGGTGTCCAGCAGCATACAGGGTTTCAAGGGACAGACTTTAAATGTTATCTGAAGCACAGGATAGCTTGCGCAACGCTTAGCGGCGCATGAAGAAGTGTGGTGATCAACATCGTCGCTCAGTTGAGTTCAATGTGGGTGACAAAGTGTTACTAAAATTTACTCCACAAATCTGGAAACAAATTGTAAGTACGAATAGACATCGGGGTTTTTTCCTAAATATGATGGTCCATTCGAAGTGGTGAAACGAGTGGGTGAAGTTTCTTATAGATTAAAGCTGCCAGAAAGGTTGAAAATTCATCCCACTTTCCATGTGAGTTTCTTGAAACCTTACTTTGTAGATGCAGATGATCCGGACAGAAACACGTCAAAGAGGGCTCCTCCATCAGTACCTACACAGTATGATGCTGAAATTGAGAAGATCCTTGATCACCGGGGTTCGGGCACAAGTAAGAAGAATACTAAGACAGAATTCTTGGTTCATTGGAAAGTAAAGAGTGCAGTTGATGCAGTTTGGGAGAAGGAGAAAGACTTGTGGCAGTTGGATGCTCAATCCGAGGACTATCTTAAAACATTCTCGCTGAGGACATCGAGTTCAAGTGGTTCGGGTGGTCTGTTAGACCCGTAAATTACTTGATCTAACTACATGCAGACATGTCAAGGACTTGGGCATTGGTCTATTTACAACTAGCCAATTAAGAAGTCTTGACAGGAATGGGGGCAAAATAGCGCAACACAGGTTAAAGGTGCTTGGGTGTTGGCAAAGCAACTTGAAAATGCAAGGCTTACATGCGGGCTGGAGTCATCGGCAAGGCAGCGTGTTGGCTTGACAAGGCAAAGCTGTGAAGACTTGACGATGGCAAAAACAAAGGCATTTTCACGTGAATTGCTGAAATAAAACTGTGTTGGAGGGCAGCTAAAATATTCTGAGTATTGAAGCTGGCTGAAATATTCTAAGTGTTGGAATGTAGCCTGAAATATTCTAAGTGTTAGAATACTAATATTTCGTGTGGATAAGGATGTATGTTAGAAATATAGCTGTTGGAAACTTTAGTTTGAATCATGTGATGACAAGTGTCGGACATGTGTCATTTGTAACTGCCGCATGTAATTGCCATGTGCAGAAATTTTATAAAGGTGGAAATTTCGTTTAAGGCCATAGAGAGTGATTCTGGCCTTGGATAAATTCATGAAGCCTTCCCTTTGTATTAATTACAATTTTAATAAAGGTTGGAACGAGTTCCTGTACATTCTATTCCTGTTTAACTTTGTTGCTTAAGTATTTCTATACTTAGTCAAATCTGTGTGAGTAAGATAGGCTGAGTGTTGCAGACGTTTGCAAGACTGCCTAGGGTGGCGTTCGGTAAAACTAAATAGACCCTCTTTCAATTATTTTTTGTTACTAGAATTTCCAACAAATTAAATCGAATAATTAAGGAAAAAATTTACTAACTCCTTTTAAATTAGGGCCATGTTTCAAAATTTTGTAGCAACATTTTGGGTGTTTACCAACTGATTTTTGGTTGGTAAGTTTACCAACAAATTAAAATCAGTTTGTAATATTCACCGACAAGATTTTTAGCAACGAATTAATATAAGTTGGCATTTGGTTGATAACTCAATTCGCCAACCAATTTGATCATTTTACCAACGGTTTTTTTTGTTGGTAATTGGGGTTCCTTTTGTAGTGACTTGTATAATTCTAATATAAGTAATGTAGTACGTAATGAAGAACCTCAAAGTTCTAGGTCTAAGTATAATGAAGATGATATTGATGATATGTTAGATTCTTATCTTGATATTTCTCATAATTATAGAAATGGATTTGATGCATATATTAATCAAGATACATAACCTACTTATGATATTCTAGAATTGTGGAGCAATAGCGACAAGGGATTTTCAAAACATCAACTGGTTTCTCAAGATGTGTTAACTATTCAAGCGTCTTCAGTGGCTTCAGAAGGCGTTTTTAGTGCATCAGGATTTCAAAGTGGAGAGAATAGATATTCATTAGCAGAAGATAAACTAGAGATATCGGTACCATTAAGCGATTGGATTAATGGTGAGAGAAAGAGTTATGGTCTTCCACCTTTACCGACCAAATTTGAAAAGGATTTTAATGAAATAATGCAAGAGTTTAGTGATGACGACATTGATGCAATGGAGAGAGTGTCCAATAAACCAATTTCTGAGTATGTTACTAAAGAAATGCTAAATGATTTAAGGAATGATTTATATGGTAGCATGACCTATTAAATTTAAATATCTATTAGTATGATAATTCGAGGTCTAATTAAAACAGAACCCTTCCTAGAATGTGCCTGTGTAGATTAGATATTTTAATACTCCTAAGTAGGTAATTTGTCAGCGCTTTGCGCGGTGCTGAACTACGTCAATAATCTACTCCTCAACATTTGATAATCTAAGTGGTTTCGAGAGGGTACAACCCTATGATAAACTTTCAAGACTATTTTATCCAAAGAAGATATGAAATGTTTTTTAATCTTAAAACAAAAAAGATTTGATTCTAAGTGTTTATAGATTTTGCTATTAATTTCTCCATATTACTGTAGTTGTTCATCACCGAAGTATTCCAAAAATATATGTAATTGTTTCAGTGTCTATATTTATATTTTTCAAAAAATGGTACAAACATTTTATTCATCAACTGCAAGAGTTTTCTCCTATTCAAGGCCTCTACATACAGAACCTAAATATATACATTTTATATAATCAATTGCGTACTTGATACATTTATTAAAATATAAAAATACATCTCTTGAATTTCAATCAAAAAATGTATGTCGCACAAATAATATGGATAAAATGATGTCTTGGCAAGTCCCTTATTCAAAATCATACGTAGTCGATGACTCTAATTTGATAGACAAAAGACATATTTTGTTGTTTATGTTTCGATCAATATGGTTACAACTTTATTTTCTGGGACTTTTAATACAAAATTTATAATGAGATAATTATTTCTTTAATATTTCATAAATATAGATTCGTCCTACTTTGAGGGTTAATTCATTGACTCCAATCCAACATTTGAACCCCAAATGTTTGATTAAGGTTGAGTACAATACTTTTCATATCGCTACATTCCTTTATTTTTTGGATGTCACAAATCAATTGAATACCTCAATAAGATAGAAAGTTGAATATATAAAACTCCAAGGTAGTGTGGAACCACCTAGATTTTGAACACTCAAAGTCCCTTCTTGGACATCCCATGAATCTTTTAGCCACTGAAAACTCTATAAAGATCAAAGTCGTATATTTTACAAGTTTAAGAATTCTAATCTACATATCACCAATTGTCTAATCATTACATAAAACTCTTGATTAACATATTCTTACTTCAGCATACTGATCAAAAGTATAAACATAACCAACAAAGTTTAAAACATGTACTAAAAAACAAAATTAATAAAATAAGCATAAGTAAATGACTGTAAAAAAATATACCATGATCTTAAATAATTAAATGAAACATAAAGAAAAAAGTCGAGCCTACTGAATGCACATTGTCCCTTTAAGGAAATTATTTCATTCTAGTACCCGAGGTTTAAAGGAATAGATCCTCTCAGGACAGAACGATACTATTTGCAGTGTATTGATACAAAAATAATGGTGTTAGAGAGCCACTCAATAGGAGCAAGGTGCACAAATATTTAATTATGCAGAAGAAGATATTCAGAATTTTTGTTATGTTAAAATGAGAGAAAAATTCATCTATTTATAAACAACAAAGGGTAGTATGAATAAATGATTGTTGTGCCTTATCGAAAAGGTCACAACTCTTTGGACAAGTCACAATCTTTCATAAAAGTCACAATTTTTTAAAAAAGTTGCAACTCTTCGTAAAAGTTGCAACTCATCATTAAAGTTGCAACTCTTCATAAAAGTTGCAACTCTTCGTAAAAGTCAACTTTTTATAAAAAGTCACAACTTTTTGTAAAAGTCGCAACTTTTCATAAAAGTCAAACTATTCATAAAAGTCACAGTTTTCATGAAAGAGAAGGCTAATTTTGGAAATAAATAAGTTAAAAGGGAATCTTGATTTGTGGTTGTGCCACATGGGCAGGCCTAGATTTTTTGTAACACAAATTGTACTAGTGTTGGATTAATATTAATAAAAGTCTATAGGCTATTCGCCTTAATTATTTTTATTATTATCTTAAATTTAAATATTTCAAACATAAATTTGTGTGAAATTTAAACTTTTACATTTTTATTAAGTTCTAAAGTTTAAAATTTAATTTTTTCAAACTTTTAAAGTGTAAAAGTTAAATTTTTAGACTTTTAAAGTTTGAAATTAAATTTTCAAACTTTTAAAGTGTGGAACTTAGATTTTTATACTTTTAGAGTTTGAAAGTTTGAAATTCAAATTTTCAAACTTTTAAAGTGTGAAATTTAAACTTATATACTTATAAGTAGGGGTATGCATCGGTCGCTTTGGTTCGATTTTATGTATTATCGGTTTGATTTATTGATTTTTGGTTTTTAAATTTGCTAACCCAATAACAAACCAATAAGATATTTTTATTGGTTTTCGTCTTATCGATTTTTATCATTATTGGTTCGATTTTTGGTTTACCCAATGAAAAAATATCCGTAAAATATTATATGTCTTCTCATCTCTCTAAATGTTTTGTTATAGTAAAACAAGAAAGATAATGAGAAATTGCATCAACAAGAGAAAATATAGTATGAAGGCTAATTACATGTTGCCACCAAAACATAGTACAAAATTTTTTATGTTAATCAAATAACGGATCTTTACAAAGTTGCAAATACTACAACCTACGATTACAAACTAAAACTAAAATAAAGTAGTTCAACGAGACAACTAAAACTAAAACTAAAATCAAATAGCTACAATTGTGAACCCTTACTTAAATCTTTAGGTTTTGCGTAAACAATAGAAACTAGTAAAACGACATAATGTGAAGTTGGTAGAGTACTAATAATTTGATATAGTTAGAGTGCCTAACTATATATTAAATTATTAATACTAAATAATTAGGAAAAGGTAACATTATAAATTATTACGGTCTTATTGGCTTACCGTTTTCCCCACTAACCCAATAGTAAAAATTGATACTGAACCACTAACCCAATATATTTTTTATAAACCCATCTAAAACCCCAATAACCCAATAACATTTTTCGGTTCGATTTATCAGTCCTTCGGTTTTTGCATACACCTACTTATAAGTTTGAAAGTATGAAAATTAAATTTTCAAAATTTTTAAAGTGTGAAATTTAAACTTTTATACTTTTAAAGTTTGAAAGTTTATATTTTAAACTTTAAATGTTGAAATTTTAAAAGAACAAACTTTTAACTCTAAAATTATAAAACATTTATCCTAATTTTTTTATTTAGATAAAAAAATTTAAAAATAATTATAGGTGGTTGACCCGGTCTCGGTCCGTTAACTGTCCGATGGCTACATACATATTTTTTCAGAATTATCGATTCCGATTCGGTACGGTTATGCCCCATTGTAACCGGTCCCGTGCCGGTTCCGCTACTGTTGCCAAACTTACGCACCACTTCATGTGGGGTCATAGTACATGTTTTTGCTTTGGTACCTACTATCATGTCCGGAGCCTATACCCTGGACGTGGCCGGCACTCGAAGACCATTGTTGGCCCCCAAGAGAACCCTTGGTCTGGCTTAATTAACTCAGTGGAAGACTATACACATTCTCATATATAGAATTAATAAATTCTCATTAAATAACTTAATTAATTGTCTTGGCCAAAATAGCCATAAGTCTCAACACTTGAACATATAAAATATAAGATGAATTAGACTCCAAGACTGAACTACTAACTGTCTATAAAGCTTCTAAACTGACTAATATGGATGTCGGGACAGATCCCATAACATAGTAAAGCAAATGGAAAAGATGTCCTCCGGAGAGCAAGGAGGCTCACCACTGACTTTGGATCTTTATCTTGATCAACGAAGCATTGCGTGCTGATCTTGGTTGCCTGCGTCTGCATCATAAAACGATCCATGCCAACTGACATCAGTAAATTAAATGTATGGGTATGCGAGTTGGAAACTAAACAAAAATTTACGCTTTAGGGGATTAAGAAGAACTTACCTTGGCTCTACTCAACTGAAGAATATACCTAACTCAAATACATACAAAGCTTATAAAACAATAAAACATCTTGGTTCGTTAAAGAATGCAATAACAAACTCAACTTTACTTATATATGAAAGTAATATAACTTTCGTGGGAGATTCTCTAACTGACAACCATCACTTGAGCCTAAGTGATGATACAACATTTATCTCACGCTGCCGAGGACCATCCTATACCTTGCCATCGGTATAAGACCTTAGTTAGCTTAGTGGATCCACTAGATAACTTATGTGATCATCTAAAAAGTATGACCCATCAATTCCCATGATGACTTCATGGTTTACATAGGGACTTGAGTTAATATGAACTCTCATCCCTACATCGGTGCTCAATAATACTCCCAAAACATACTTTAGCTCATACTTTTAAGAAAACTTCCTTCCTTTGGTTGAGGTAACTTACTGAACCCTTTAGCTTTAAAAAGCTCCTTTTTGGAAACAATGTTCCCTTTTTATGTTCAAAACTCTTTTGGAACTATTAGTTCCCTCTAACATAAATGTGAAACATTTATAAACCATTAGGAAATACATACTTCCCTTATAACTTTTGAGAATTGAACTTGACTCTTACTCTTTAATTAACTTGAACTTAACTCTTATGGAATAATTAGTTCCCTTGTAGCTTTTGAGAATTTAACTCAACTCCTTACTTTTTGCTCCACTTGTAATTTGAGTCTTAAATTAAAGTTAAAATGATTGTGTAAGACTCTTTGAAAGCATTAAGAACTTATATTGACTTTCTTCTTAACTTTTAAACTTGACTCCTAACTTCCTTCACTTTGATCTGGACTTTCCTTGAATTAAATTATGTATTCAAGGATCATGATCTCATGTTTATGGATGATTTCATGATGTTTAGATATACTTTAGAGTGTTGGAATCGACTAGGAATGATGAGTACATCACTTAGGAACTAGTATGAAAAGATAGGGAAATAATGGGGTCTCTAGAGGGTCTTGGCGCTCTGAGAGGCGCGGGGCACCAGGGCGTGTCAGACAGAGCCTACCCTGAGGGGCTCTGGCAGGCGTGGCGCCCCAATGGCTATCTAACAGGACCTCCGACTTTTCTTTTCTATTTTTCATCTCTAAATCTCCTAAACACCCATGGATCCGACCCCAAACACTTAGGAACCCTAAATACCTCATTACCCAATAGATTAGACCCTAAAACAGTCGGGGAACATGAACCAAACCTACTAGAGATCAACTACAATTCAACCAACAAGAAATTCACAACTTTTCGTAAAGAACTTCAAGATTTTAATTCAAATAAACTCTAATTTGTTGTATTTAATCAAATTGGGGTGTGGGTTAAAGAATCCAAAATCTAATGATCTCATATACCTCGATAGGGATCACCCTCGATGAAATTCACGCAACGATCTCGGCATTTCTTGGACAATTCTTTATCTTTCTCTTTTTTTCTCTTTTCTCCCAAGCCCTAAGCGTTCTAGGTTTTTCTAAAACTGATTTGGGAATTGGTTTTACCCCTAATATAACCTTAAAACGAATTAGGAAATACTAGGGTGAAAAGATAACTTTACCCTTACTCAAATCCGGATTGGATTTTCCTCAGTCCAATAACCCAACTTCTGAAAGACAACATCTCCCACGTACGACATCAAATTTTTGCAAACTCAGTGGCGTTGGAAAGATATTCCCAAGGGATTTCCATCCATATAAAGAACTCATCCAAACTCCTCCTGAGTTGTAAGTTATGGCCATTTGAAAATGACCAAAACTCACTTTAGAAAGCTGGAAATTTCGTAGATTTCCCTACATACTCCCAAAATTGATTATTCTTGTTTTCTTAGCTTATTCTTAGTTAATTCAAGTTACGGGATTTTACAATATCTCCCCCTTGGGATTATTCATCATCGAATGAGAATTTTTTCACTAAGCTAAGGGCAGTAACATCATTTCAGCACTCGACAAACAAAAGCAAGTAATAACGTGCTTAGACATAGCATTATAAAGTGCTAAGAAGTGAATTTAGTAACTTGATATGCATTCTCTCCAGATTCAAAGAGATGCATATATATCTTCTTCATATCCTCCTCAGCTTCCCATGTCGCTTCTTCAGCGAATTGGTTCCTCCAAAGGACCTTGACTGAAGCAACTTCCTTTGTCCTCAACTTGCGAACTTGACGATCCAAATTCTGAACTAGAATTTCTTCATAGGATAGGTTTTCCTTAATCACAACATTCTCTGTTGGTACTATCAATGAAGGATCACCCAAGCACATCTTCAACATTAAAATGTAGAATACCGGATGAATCGCTACTGACTCTTAGGGTAACTCCAACACATAAGACACATTGCCCACTCTCTTGGAGATTCTATAAGGTCCAATATACCGGGGACTTAGTTTCCCCTTCTTTCCGAAGCTCATAACACCTTTCATGGATGAAACCTTAAGATACACCCAATCATCTACCTGAAACTCTAAAGGCCTTCTCCTAACATCGGTGTAGGGCTTTTGGTGACTTTGTGTTTCTTCAATCTTTCTTGAAAAACTTTCACCTTTTCCATAGTTTGGTTAACTACATCTGGTCCTATAAACCCTGCTTCACCAACTTCAAACCACCCAATAGGAGATCTGCATCTTCTCCCATAAAATGCTTCATATGGAGCCATTTGGATGATCGAATGGTAACTGTTGTTATAGGCGAATTCAATGAGAGGTATGTGATCATATCAATTTCCTTTGAAGTCGATAACACAAGATCTCAACATATCTTCTAAGTTCCAGATAGTACGCTCTGCTTGTCCATTTGTCTGAGGATGAAAAGCGGTACTCAAATTCACCTTTGAACCCGAATCTTTTTAGAAAGATTTCCAGAATTGTGTAGTAAATTGTGCACCTTTATCTAAAATAATGATGATTGGAACTCCATGAAGTCTTACCACTTCTTGAAGGTACAACTTAGCATAATCCTCGACCGAATAGGTAGTATTTACCGGCAAGAAATGGGATGACTTTGTCATTCTGTCAACAATCACCCAAATAGAATAATGTTGCCTTCGAGATCTTGGCAAGCCTATGATGAAGTTCATATTAATCATCTCCCACTTCCATTTTGTAAGTTCTATATTCTGAGCTAAACCTCCAAGCCTTTGGTGCTCCACTTTCACTTGCTGACAATTTGAACACTTGGCAACAAACTCAGCAATATCCTTCTTCATAGCTTCCCACCAGTATACCTCTCTAAAATCATGGTACATCTTGGTGGGACCGGAATGAATGGAATATCTGGATTATGAGCCTCCTCCAAGATCCTCTCTTGGAGTCAATCAACCTTAGGTCAACATAATCTGCCTTGGTACTTCTGTACACCATCTCCCCCTTGTTCAACACCCAATACTCTTTGCTTATGAACACTTGCCTTCAAATCAACCAAAATAGGATCTTGATCTTGCTTCTCTTTCACCTCTGGCACTAATGATGATTCAGCCCCATTGGTCACCACTGTTCCTCCTTATGTAGAATCCATAAGTCTGACTCACAGGCGGGCTAGTATATGCACATCTTTAGATAACTCCCTCTTCTCTTCTTTGACATGGGAAGTACTTCCCATGGACAACCTGCTTAAGGCATCAACAACCACATTAACCTTACCTGGGTGGTAAAGAATACTCATGTCATAATCCTTGAATAATTCCAACCACCTTCTCTGTCTGAGGTTGAGTTCTTTTTGAGTGAACACGTACTTCCCATGGACAACCTCAGCAACCACATTAACCTTACCTGGGTGGTAAAGAATACTCATGTCATAATCCTTGAATAATTCCAACTACCTTCTCTGTCTTAGGTTGAGTTCTTTTTGAGTGAACACGTATTGGAGGCTCTTATGTTCGGTGAATATATCAACATGCACACCATACAAGTAGTGGTGTCATATCTTCAAAGCAAACACTACTACAACCAATTCCAATTCATGAGTTGGGCAATTCTTCTCATGAACCTTCAACTGTCTGGAGGCATAGGCTATAATCTTGACATTTTGCATCAACACACAGCCCACACCAACCCTTGATGCATCACAATACACCAAAAAACCTTGAGTGTCCTCTGATAAGGTCAAAACCAGAGCGGTAGTCAATATCTTTTGCAAAGATTTTTTCACAAGCTTCAGACTCATTGAAACTTGACTGTCTTCTGAGTTAGCTTGGTCAAAGGAGAAGAGATAGATGAGAATCCTTCGAGAAATCTCCTATAATATCTAGCCAAGCCCAAGAAACTCCTAATATCTATTCGAGATGTGGGTCTAAGCCAAATCTGAACTGCTTTAATCTTTTGAGTGTCAACTCTAATCCCTTCACCAGAAACAATGTGACCTATGAATGCCACAGACTTAAGCCAAAACTCACAGTTGGAGAACTTGGCATATAGCTCCTTATCCTTCAAAGTCTGCAGAACAATCCTGAGGTGACTAGCATTATCTTCTTCATCCTTTAATAAACCAATATGTCATCAATGACGACGATGACAAACAAATCTAAATAAGGTTTGAAGACTCTGTTCATAAGATCCATGAACGTTTCGGGTGCATTTTTCAAACCAAAGGACATAACCAAAAAATTCATCATGCACATACCTTGTTCTAAAAGCTTTCTTCGGGATATCACATTCCCTTACTTTTAACTGATGATAGCTTGATCGGAGATCAATCTTGGAAAAATAAGAAACACGTTGAAGTTGATCAAAAGGATCATCTATCCTTGGAAGAGGACATTTATTTTGGATGGTCACCTTATTCAATTAGTTGTAGTCTATACACATCCTAAGGGAACCATTCTTCTTCCTAACAAACAAAATTGGAGCTCTCCAAAGTGAGACACTTGGTCGAATGAAGCCTTTATCTAACAAATCTTTCAACTACTCTTTTAACTCTGTTGGTGCCATTTTGTATGGCAGAATAGAGATAGGACGAGTATCTGGGATGATGTCTGTGCTGAAGTTTATCTGTCTTTCGGGAGGGACTCCGGGTATATCATCAGGAAAGACTTCTGGAAGCTCACTAACTATAGGTATTGTATAGGTATTGTCTGAAGAGAAGGTACCGCAACACTTGAGTCATTAAACTCAGACTTAGTGATAAATGCAACCTTGAAACTAACTTCCTCGCCTTAAGGTACGAAATGAAATAACCCTTAGGCACTGCTGAACTACTAGTCCACTAATGACTGGATCATTAAAAAATCGAAACTTAACAACTCGAGTTCTTCAATCTATTGGTGCATAACAGGCATGGAGTCGGTCCATACCTAGGATTACATCAAAATCTACCATGACTAACTCTATTAGATAAGCCATGTTACTCTTGTGACTGACGAAAACAAGACAATCACGATATACTTTTTTTCTAGAATGGATTCACCAATAGGTGTGGAAAAACTGAATGGTTCTCTAAGTTTTTCAGAATGAATCTCAAATTGATTTGCAACGTAAGGAGTTACAAAGGATAAACTTTCTACTAGGTCTAACAAAGCATAAACATCGAAAGTAAAGACTTTGATCATACCTGTAACAACATCTGGAGAGTTCTCTTGCTCTTGGCAGCTAGTGAATGCATAGAGACGGTTTGACCCTCTGCCGGTACCAGAAGTGGCTCCTGTAGGTATAGCCCTGTATGGCGGGGCAACTGATGATGACTGAGCTCAATTACTAGAATATTCACCAATTTGCTTATCTTAGGGCATTCCCTCATGAAGTGACCCTCTTGCACACACTGGAAACAACCTGCCTGACCATCACGACATCTACAGAGTGGGTTCTACCACACCTACCACATGCAGAAATCCCACTAACTCCTTGTGCCACACTACCTTGGGATTGAGCTAGTCTAGCTTTGATGTTCTGTGACTTCTGGCCATTGTACTCACCTTTGTTTCTGGGGCAGGAGCACTAGCAGATGATGGTGCATGGCCCTTTGACTTCTGAAATTGTGGCCGATTCCAACCACTTTTCTGTTGCCCAGACTCATTCCTGATCTAGTCCTTCTTGTTTCTATACTCCTCTCTATCCCTCAGGTTTTCCTTTTTAACTTGCTGCACATAGACCATTATCCTGGATATGTCCATGTCGCCAATCAATATTGCAGCCCTACCTTCTTTACTTGAAGCACGACCCAAACCGGTAACAAACAAGCTCATTCTTCTCCTTATATCCTTTACCATCTCTGGAGCATAGAGTAAAAGTTGGGTGAACTTCAACCCATACTCTTGAACACTCATTGTAACAACCCAAATATCAAATAGGATAAATACTTAAGGTGATTTAATTATTATTTAAAATTTGAAATTTTAAGGGCATAATGGTCCTTTCACGTATTAGTTGATATACATCAGATTTGTATTAATTTAATTAAATTCTATTTTGACTAAGTCTTGAATTAAGACTCCTAAACCTATGCTAACACTCTCCTAATCACGTTTATCACCTCTCCACGTTCAAAAAGAAAAAAAACTCTCTTGTTCTCTCTGCTAATTAACGTGAAGAAACAGAAACTTTGAAAAAATTCTTCACACTTGAAGAACTCACTAAAAGGTCTAAAAAAAACAAGTTAATTAATAACGTTAAGGCAAGGGAGATTTCCGTCGAGTTGGTGGTGGAACTTTAGGTGAATTGGTGTGGTTTTGGAGACACGTTGGGCAGCAACTTCATGCTTGAACAACGTCAAAAGGTATGGGTCTTCTTCCCTATTGGTCCCTTTCCCAAGAGACCCCTTAAGGTTCATTTTATTCATCCGAAACTAGGATTGTTTTCCCTTTTCATGTTCCCTGTCACTAGATCCCAACAATCTTAGGTTGGTATGTTTGCTGGTAGAGTTTAGGGACACTGTGTGTGTGGTGACGATATCGTTTTGAGTATGTCGTAATATGTGCCTATGTTTTTGTGTCATTCAAAAATATGAATGTAGACATGAACATATGTTTGCTACGTTGTTACTATGACTTTGGAGTATCCGTTTTAACATGCTGATAACATGAAATCACTTGTGTTTTATGTGTAAGTAGATGTTCCTAGATGTGATATTCACATGGTTGAAATACTATCAACTCTAGCTAAAACAAATCACCAAATCATTCCTCTAACTTATCTTAAGAACCCTAACGAATGTCAAAGAAACAAATGCTAAAAAGACCCATAAAATGATGCATAAAATCATGGAGTAAATTTCCAGAATCTGGAGATAAACTGTACATAAATTCTGGAAATTTTGAACATCAAAAAAAAATAGGTGAGGTTTGTAGGGATCGAACCCAAAACCTCACCAAAGCATACCTTAAAAAATAAATAAAAAAGGGGTGTGCCAGGCGGGGCTAAAATTTGGGCTGGGGTCCGGCGAAATTCGCAAGCAGCGAAAATAAAAAAAATGTTGTGGGTTTTCGATCCCACGACGCGGAAAACCCCGACTTAATAAATAAATTATATATGTGGGGTAGTGGGGAATCGATCCCACGCCCCTTAGCGAGTGCAGAAATTAATAAAAAGAGAGGGGGTCGTGGGGAATCGATCCCACGCCCCTCACGCCAGTAGTAATATATATATATATATATATATATATATATATATATATATAGGGGAGGGGGCTGTGGGGGATCGATCCCACAACCCCTTGGTCAGTAGTGAATTAGGAGTAAAGGGGGAGGATAGAAAAAAAACAAAAAAAACTATGGGGTCGTGGGGAATCGATCCCACGCCCCTCAGTAAGCT
This sequence comes from Solanum pennellii, assembly GCF_001406875.1. Classification (NCBI taxonomy): domain Eukaryota; kingdom Viridiplantae; phylum Streptophyta; class Magnoliopsida; order Solanales; family Solanaceae; genus Solanum; species Solanum pennellii. The sequence continues at coordinate 12,214,539 of NC_028648.1, read as the reverse complement.
GTAAAAAGTTCAAAGGAAAAAGGAAAAATGAAAGGAAAAGAATTTTGAGGTGTGGGAATTGAACCCATGACCTCCAAGACCGATTCAAGGCGAAAAATTAGACAATATAATAGAAGATGTTGTGGGGGTTCGAACCCACAACCCTTCGGCCAACCTAAGAGCAAAATTAAGTAGACAATTAATCCTTCGTTGTTAATGTTGGGATTTAATTTAGAGTTCTAATGTTATGAATATTTGAAATAAAATCAATGAAAAATATAAATGATATCCAAGTGACTCAAACTTGGATTTCCTTGCTCAATTTTCCGTATTGATACATAAGTCATACGTGAATAAAATATCCAAGAATAATTCGCATACTTAGACAAAAAAATCAAGATCTTGGCATATATACAAGTTCAATAAGACTTGTACTACATAATATTAGGAAAGTAAGAATCACTTAACGAACTATGAATGAAACCTCATGGCTTGTATGTAAAGAGACATAAGTCTAATATACGTTCAAAAGTAAGTGTACCAAAGATGTATGAAATGAAATGATGAACCCTAGGAGGGTTAAGTATGAGTGTAAGATACACTAAGTGGCCAAGTGCATTGGCATATGATGAGATGAACTATGAAATGGTGAAATGAATATTCACGTAATAAGAGGTGAGTAACTATGAAAAGTAAAGGTGCTAATGATGAAGAATTTGGTGACAACATGACATGAGGCTAATGTAAATGATGGGAGAAGTCTCAAATGAGCCTAAGTAAATGTCACCAATACGTACTCACCAATGAGAATGTAAAATAATGAAGAGATCAGTCTCTATGAACACTCTAAAGAAAGTATTGAGCTTAACACACTTCATACTAACGATGAGATGAAAAATCATCTAATGACCTATGATTTCGTCATACTAAAAGCCAGCTTCCATAGCGTATGAGATGAATGTAATGGAACTTTATACTGAGCACCGATAGGCTAGCTATGAGCGGTGATGCCTTCTTTTGGGAAGGGCGGAGGTTCACGTAACTCTCATGAGATGAGACTGTCCGGCTTGCCAGGTATGGGTATCCTTATATCTCCTAGTCTTTGAACCTATACAGCCAATATAGGGATCTTGAGGGGTTAAATTCACATGTACTCTAGCATGTTTTGGGTCACTTTGGCCGGTGATTCCACCTCTCTTCGGTGTGGGAGAGGCACTGGATTTCATGATGCTCACATGATCTATGTCGGTTAAAGTTAAAGTTCCCAATGAATGAATGAGGTCAGCCTCAAATGATGCACATGATAAAATGAATGATACCAAAGGTGTTAGGATAGGATAATCAAGAGGTGAGCTAGACTAAGGTAGCGACATTAAAGTATTTCTGATCATTCCACAGCAAACCCGATGAAAGTCTTAAACTACACCCTAGGTATAGCTGGTGTTCAAACTAGGCTATGAATGAAATGAAATGAAGTACGTGTGAATAAATGAAGCAGACTATGTGTTTCCTAATAAAGACTCCCTAACTGAGGTCCCATATGTTGAGACCTCATTTTGGAAACTCTTAATGTCAAGTCCATGATTCCAAGGTCTCATGGCATATGAATGAATGATATGAAAAAAGATATGTGTTATACGTTATGTGCTATGGTATATACTATATGAAGATGTTACTCTCATGGCATGACCTTCCTAACCCAATTTGGAAAGTTCACTAACTTTCCTAATCTCGATTTGGCAAGTCTACTGACTTGACCTCCAAAAATCATGTTGTTAGGAAAGTGCTATTCTTTCTCATGCATGTCCTTGGTGTGTGCTTGCATATACCCATACTTAGTACAAGTGTGTACTAACCCTATACATATATACTATTTTTAGGTGCAAGCACAGGTGGGCGATAGAGCTACAGAATCATTATTGCAGCTATTCGGACGTCCGCATTCATCTGGATTTTGGTAGGTCCTCATGCTTTCCAGGATGCTACTGTTTTACATTCCAGCTTAGTTTTAGAGTTGAGCTAGTGTAGTATGTTCCACTAGCGTTTCTTTCCTGTTTTCATTCAGACTTTGTATTGGTGCCATTTTGGCAATTATAAAATTAATATTTTTGAACTATTTCTCTCAGTTGTTTATCTCTTAATGTTAGAAGGTTGATGGTGAACCATTATGTATTTATGAGAATGTTTTTATAAGTATGTTAAGAAACAAAAAGTTTCAAATTTTTCGCTAAAATTAACCTATGTAAAGTAAGAATGACGTAAGTAGGCTTGTTTGTAACCTTTGAGAGGTCAACGACGCCGGTCTCGTCTAGGGTCTAAATTCCGGTCATGACACTCATGGAGTCCTGTTTCAAAGTGAGGAACTCCCGTACCTTTGCTTCCTTCAGTTCTCAAAGAAAGACTCTCCCCAAGAAGGCTTCTTCAAAACAATCCCAATTTGAAGGTGGTGTGACACACTCTTTAGTTGATATGCAGCCAATTCAACCTTCTCAGCATTAACCACATGCATAACCTTACATACTTTTTTCAATTCTTCTACAAAGTTTTTCGGATCCTCATTAGTGCTTGATCTGGTGAAGCTAGGAGGATTCATTCTCAGAAACTCATGAACCCTCAAGGTATCAGCCCCTTCTTGTCAAACTCCTCTTTGTTGCTCGACTTGGTTGGTTACTACTTGACATAACATCCGGATAGTTTCTCGAAATTCGGCATTTGTAATCTCTCCTTGGGGTTGCACATCATGTGCATTTGGAACCTCTTTTTCCTCAACATTTCTTCGGGCTGGTCGACCTTTGACTACTCTTCGTGTAGGCGTGATGATCTAAAAATAAGAGTAAGCACGAATTAGAGAGAGACTTTTAGAGATAAATTCTACTCACTGAAGAATATGAAAGAAGTGAAACATTTCTAAATGTTGTAGCCTCCTAATCATAGATGTAGCGCGCTTCACACCGAAGACTAAGACTATACAGACACGGCTTCATAGACTCTCTAAGACTCTTGAACCCTAGGCTTTGATACCAAGTTTGTCACGCTCGGAGCTTACACCCTGGACGTGGCCAGCACTCGAAGACCATTGTTGGCCCCCAAGCAAACCATTAGCGAAAGACTATACTCATTATCAAATAAAGAATTAAAACATCCTCATCAAATAAATTAATTAATTTTTTTGGCCAAAATGGCACTAAGTCTCAACACTTGAACATATAAAATATATGATGAATTAGACTCCAAGAATGAACTACTAATTGTCTAAGAAGCCTCCAAAACTTACTGAGATGGACGTTGGGACATACCTCACAACATCCTAAAACTAGTAAAGCAAATGAAAAGGATGTTTTCTGGAAAGCAAGGAGGCTCACCACTGACTTTAGAGCTCAATCTGGATTAACGAAGTGCTGCGTGATAATCCTGGTTACCTGCATTTGCATCATAAAATGATGCAGACCAACTGGCATCATTACATTGGATGTAAGAGTATGCGAGTTGTAAACTAAAGAACAACATAAGCTTGAGAGGATTAAGATGAACTTACGTTGGCTCTGCTCAACTCAAGAATATACTTAACTAAAAGTATGTATATAAAGAAATTTAAAACACATACGATATATACAAAGCTTATAAAATAATAAAACATCTTGGTTCGTTAAAGAAATGTAATAACAAACTCAACTTTACTTGTATATGAAAGTAATATAACTTTTGTGGGAGATTCTCTAACAGACAACTATCACTTGAGTCTAAGTGATGATACAATGTTTTACCTCACGCTGTCGAGGACCATCCTATACCTTGCCATCAGTATACGACCTTACTTATGTGAATGGATCCTCTAGATAAACTTATATGATCATCTAAAAAGTATGACCCATCAATTCCCATGATGACTTCATGGTTTACATGGAGACTTGAGTTAATATGAAATCTCATCCCCACATCGGTGCTCAATACTACTCCCAAAACATACTTTAGCTCATACTTTTAAGAAAACTTCCTTCCTTTGGGTTGAGATGATTTACTAAACCCTTTAGCTTCAAAAATCTCCTTTTTGAAAACAATGTTCCCCTTTTATGTTCAAAACTCTTTTGGAACTATTAGTTCCCCTTTAGATTAAATGTGAAACATTTATGAACCTTTAGGGAATACTTAGTTCCCTTATAAATTTTGAGAATTGAACTTGACTCTTACTCTTTACTTTACTTGAACTTAACTCTTAGGGAATACTTAGTTCCCTTATAGATTTTGATAATTTAATTTAACTCCTTACTCTTTGCTCCACTTGTAACTTGAGTCTTAAATCAAAGTTAAAACGATTGTTTAAGACTCTTTGAAATCTTTAAGAACTTAAATTGAATTGCTTTTTAACTTTTAAACTTGACTCCTAACTTCCTTCACTTTGATCTTGACTTTCCTTGCATTGAATTATGGATTCAAGGATCATGATCTCATGTTTATAGATGATTTTATGATGTTTAGATGCACTTTAGAGTGCTGGAATCATCTAGGAGTGATGGGTACATCACTTAGGAACCAGTACGAAAAGATAAGATAAGGCATGAACGGGGTCTCCAGGGAGTCTTCGCGCTCAGAGAGGCGCGGGGCGAAAGGGACTGTCGAACAGACCCTGGTCTGGGGCGCTCTATCTGGCGAGGCATGCAAGGTCCTGTCAGATAGAGCCTGCCCTGAGGGGCTCTGGCAAGCGTAGCGCCCCAATATACCCGACATCACGTCAGGGGAAGTCTCTTGCTCACCCCTAGAGCGGAGAGCATAGAAGCGGTTCTTCTTTGGATCTTCATTTGAACCACTTGATTGAGCTTGACCACTACTCTTGTCTTGACCCCTCACATTTGGGTAATTCGTAACCTTGTGCCCACTTTTACTACAACCAAAACAATTGTCCCTCCCCTTAAGGCAATCAACATAGTGTTTGTTGCCACACTTTCCACAAGTTGGCTTCTCGGTTGGTGAATTAGTACTCTTTCCCTTCTTGAACTTAGGGTTAGACACCCTATCACCACTATTCTTTGGGAACATGGAAGAACCTCCATCAAAAGATCTTGCCCTTAGCATCTCTATTCTTCCTCCTAGCCCTTGCCTCTTACACATGATTGGAACTCATCATAAGATGAGAAATGTTCATGTTGTCGTGTAGCATAGTCGAATGACAGTGCTCTTGCAAATCATCCGACATGGCCGCCACAAAGCGGCTCATTTTATCTCTAGAATCAAAAACCAAAAAATGAGCATATTTCAAAATTTAGTGAATTGTAAAGAGTATTGATGAACAATCATACCTCCTTGGCGAAGATATTCATGAAACCAAAGAAGGAGAATATTTCGACAACACGAACTTCACAACTTTTCGTTAAGAACTTCAAGATTTTCATTCAAATAAACTTTTTTGCTGTATCGAATAAAACTGGGGTGTGGGTGAAAGGACCCAACACTGAATGATCTCATATACCTCGATAGGGATCACCCCCGACGAAATTCATGGAATGATGTTAGCGTTTCTTGGACAATTCTTGATCTTCCTCTTCTTTTCTGTTTTTTCCCAAGCCCTAAGCGTTCTAAGTTTTTCTAAAACTGATTTGCACTTGGTTTCACCCCTAATATAACCTTAAAATGAATTAGGAAATACTAATGTCACATCCGGGATTTACCCGCTAGACGTAACCGACATCGTCATCCTCTTTGATTACTAGGACTAGCCTGTTAGCTTTCACCATCACATTAATAAGTCGAATTTTACAAAAAAGTTAAAACTTTTATTATTTCTAATTGGAGGTTTACATAGACCACTACATACACATAATATATATATATCGAGTATACATAGACCCTTCATATAGGAAGGTTACATAGCATTCTACTTTTATTTCACATACATATATAAGATAGAAAAATATTCTCAAAGATTGTCTCATCTCATACCATCTAAATATCATAGCAATTTGGGAATAGCCCTATGTCAATGTAAAAAAGCCACATATAGGCTTATACAAATCGTACTCAAATGAAAGTGGATTGAACATAAGAGTCTTAGAAAAACAAGCAAATCCATAAGCAAGATATTGGCATCGCCCTCGAAAAGTGAGGACCTACCCACTCGGATTGTAGAAAATATCCAATTCTTCTTCAAGTCGTCTCGAATTAGACTTCAATGATCGGAACCTAAAGTGTTTAGGAAAAAGGAAGAAAATGGGGTTAGTAAGCTACTTGTACTAAGTATGAGACCACATGCACATATATGATCAAAATATGCTAAAAAGGGACATTTAATAAAATATGCATTTTTCCCTTAAAAACCATTGTGCACATCGAACAAGACCATACCAATCAACATTTCATAATTATTAAGTCATAGGCATGTTCCTCACAATACCACAACTTCCAAGTCTAGCCAATTCAATCCTTCATATCATGTAGATAGATACATACTCAATTAACTCCTTCCCCAAGTCATATTTAACAATAATAATAAATAAAAGTACATTTCATTATAACAAAGCAAGAAAATTAATCATGCACTCTTATCAAGTCAACAAGTGCAATGACCAAGCAAAGCCCCATAAACTTACTCAATAGAGTAACCCAAAAAGAATCATGACTAACACCCTACTTCATATGAAATGGCATTTAGATATACATTTCATCTTACTTTATCAATATATTCAACGCGTACTCATAAGTGAACTAGTCAACATATAGTATCAATAATGTGCAAGTTCTTCGTATACATATCGTAAACCATCATAAATATAAACATAAGTAAGAACATCCTCCGAAGACTCCCCTCAAGGCTAACTAGTGCAATGTTTAGGTAGAGACACATACCCCTACCTAGACCAAGATAGACTCCTTAGGTTATCCTAGTTAGAGTTCAATCCTTTAATTCATTTTACCTTTTGGACACATCTTGCTCTAACCGACATAGACCACATGAGCTAGAGTGGAATCTGGTGTCAGAAAACCCTACACCGAAGGAAGGCGGAGTACTTGCCAAGGTAGTACAAAAACATAAAACATAGCAACTATGTGGATCCAATGGCTAGTATTCTTATGGGGGCAACATAGTTCAAGTACTAGGAGATATAGTTTGGACCCTATTTATACTCTATGCGTTGTAGTCTCCAATCTCAAGAGTACTTTAGTGCTCCTACCTTCTTTATGTGGGAAGGGACACTACTCAATCTAGTTCACTCGGTGCTAAACTAGAGTCCCTTGTTGAAATGTCTTTACACCTTTAATTATCAATAGTAGCTTAGTTTAGGTCATACGGTCTACCCCTTTTATAATCATCATCATCAATAGCTCAATAAGAATTTTATGAGTATAAGTCCTTTCATTACAATTCATATAAGAGAGGTTAGCACATTAGCATTTCATATCATAATAATGCCCATTGATCCTTGATCAACCTCACAACATAGTCAAGACTTTTCAATTCAACATCATACCATCCTATCAATCCTAATCCAAGGCTTACTCCAATATAACAGCATGACTTAACCACAATTAATCACAATTGGAAGTAATGATAGAAATCATAAAACATACCAAGTCTCCTTCATAGTTCATCATTTAGGCCTTACCATAAACCCTCAATTTAATCCAATTTAGTTGTACCACATCATAATTCAATAATCAACATGATAACAATCCTAGAATATTCACTACACCCATAATTCAATACTAAGTCAAAGCTTAAGACAAGATACTTATGTCAATTCTCACAATCCTAGGTCACTTCTAAAGAAACTAATATCAAAGACTACTATTCATCTTAATTTTTTCATGATTAGTGTAACAACATCATTAAATAGTGATTTAACCAATAATCAAGTCAATTAAATCAATCACAACATCAAGATCGAACCTAAGGTTAAGGGTTAAGGATCATGCTCTTCAATTTAGATCAAACCATCACAAATTATCATAATAAAGTTAAAGTACATGTAAATATATTCATTATATCATAAATAAAACATAAACAACTCAGTTCATAATATCAAATTCGTAATTGAATGAAACCTACTTGAAAACCCAACTTTTAGAAATAGTTTGAAGGAGCCCTTTGAGGAAAGAAGTCTCAAAGGTGAATTAGATCTCATACCACAATGTTTGATGAAGATTTGATGATGAAATCGTCCCATTCCATTGCCCAAAACCTCACCCTAGCTTGTCTTCGATGGTGTCTTCCAAATAGATAGAGAAAGAAGAGAGAAGAAAGAGAGTATATATTGTGATGTGTGTTTAGACTAATGAGGGTTGGGGGTCCTTATATTAGGGCTTATTTAACTTAATTAGATACCCTTAAACCCCCAATTTATCACCAAAACCCCTAAACAATTAAATGAAACCAACTCAAAAATATGCAGGAAAGTTGTTGGCCCATCGACGAGACCTCGACCGACGAGCAGTTGGTCCATCAATGGCCAAGCCTGACTTCCGTACTACACAACCGTGTTCTTGTCAGTGACTATGAAATTGGGGTTCTTAATCAAAAAGTCTAAGTGTTGGTCGACGGTTGAGTACGATGCCCCGTTGACCCACAGACGGATCATTGACTGCCTCGTGGTTACACACTGCCTAGGCAATGTCGACACCAACGTGCAAGGGTCCTTCTCAAGGGCCCTTGGTTGGCCCTTGGGGAGTCGTACCCAGACATTTTGACCACGGATCATCTTAAACACCTATTAAATAACCTTCCACCAATTTTTATGAATTTTTGGCTCCTAAAAGCTAGTCAGATAGGCTAAGGCACGCTAGTAACCCATAGAACTAGTTTCAGAACGTCATGGACGTTCTTGGATGTTTTGGTCCCTAAACTTCCTAAATGACCTATATTTATTAAAATAAGTCTTAAAACAGTGTTTAGACCCCATGACACCTATGTTAGGCTTTAAGAATCGTCTTGGATTTTTGAAATGTTACATCATCCCCCCCTTAGGAACATTCATCCCCGAATGACGCTAAAATTCTTTTGAAGGAAGGAATGGACTCAAGACTAGCAGCCCAACCAACAAGAATACATAAAAACATAATTCATATCATTTCAACAAGGCAAATATCAAAACTTCAATTACCACACATAAGTTTCAACATTACATCATGAGGAATATCCTTCTCACAACAACAACATGAGCTCAACATGCATTACATAAGTCAATTAGCACAAAGTTCAACTTATCAACATGCTATGTATGATTTCTTAATGTCTCACCATATCAAAATGCACAACTTACCTCAAACAAACCAAAAGGAAAAATTTCAAGTTTTATGCATCAAATTTTACTGTAACTCACTGTATGTGATTCAAAATGCACATTTTTGCATGACTTCACCAAAAATAAAAAAACTTCAGTTTTTTCATTATTTATGTTATTAAAATTAATGACTAACCCTAATTATAAAAATATGAGGATAACGGGACTTCATGTCGGCCTCGGCCTCCCATGTTGCACCCTCAACTATGTGATTCTTCCATAACACTTTTACGAAAACCACCACTTTATTTCATAACTTTTTGACTTGACTATCATGAATTTAAACCGGAACTTCATCATAAGAGAGGTTATCCTTAACGCCAAGAACCTCGATAGGGAGAATGGACTCGGGATCACCAATACACTTTTTAAGCATGGAAACATGGAAAACCGGATGAACCGAAGCCAATTCACTAGGAAGTTTCAATACATAGGCAACCTTACCAACCCTTTGCAAGATTTCATAGGGACCCACATAACGAGGACTCAACTTCCCTTTCTTGCCAAATCTAATCACCCCCTTCATAGGTGAAATTTTTAAATACACCTTATCACCTTCTTCAAACTCCAAATCTCTTCTCCTATGATCGGCATAAGACTTTTCCCGACTATAGGCCGTTTGCAACCGGTTCCATATGATATGAACTTTCTCCAAAGTCTTATAAACAAAATTGGGACCAAGAAGCGAAGGCTCTCCTACTTCAAACCACCCTATATGTGACCTACACCTCCTACCATACAAGGCTTTAAAGGGAGCCATGGAAATGAATTAATGAAAACTATTATTATAAGCAAACTCCACCAAAGGAAAATGGTTATCCCAATTTCCCTTGAAATCAATAATACAAGCCCTAAGCATATACTCAAGGGTTTTAATCGTACGTTCTGCTTGACCATCTGTTTAGGGATGAAAAACGGTACTCAACTTCACTTTAGTACCCAACCCTTATTAGAATGACCTCCAAAACCTAGATGTGAATTGTGTACCCCTATCCGATATGATGGATAACGGAATACCATGGAGACACACAATCTCATCTATGAAGATCCTAGCATAATCTTCCGCCGAATAAGTAGACTTGACGGGAACAAAGTGAGCGGACTTGGTCAACCTATCCAAATCACCCATATAGAGTCATATTGCCTTTGAGTCCGAGGCAAACACACTAAAAGTTCCATATTGATGTCTTCCCACATCCAAGTAGGAACCTGGATATCTTGTAGTAAGCCACCCGAATTTTGATGCTCGACTTTTAGTTGTGGCAATTCAGACACATAGGTACAAATTCCGCTATGTCCGTCTTCATTCCTTCCCACCAATAAATTTCCCTAAGGTCATGGTATATTTTTGTCGAACCCGAATGAATTGAGTAGTGGGACCCATGGGCTTCCTCAAGGATATGATCCCTCAACCCATTTATATTGGGAACACATAGTCTTCCTTTGCACCTTAAAATACCATCCCCCCCCCTAAGGAGAATGTCTCTTTAATCTTGCCAAGGAGCGATTCCTTGAACTCCATCAATGATTTGTCAAGATGATGTTTATACTTAACCTCAACTACTAATGATGAGGTCGGAGTTATTATAAACCATGAAGCCACCACCCAAAGAAACTTCTAATCTCACCCCCAACCTAGCCAACCTATGAACATCCCTCACTAGGTATTTCTTGGCTTCATCAATGTGAGATACACTACCCATAGTCATACGACTTAGGGAATCCACAACCACATTAGCCTTGTCGGGGTGACAGAGGACACTCATGTCATAATCTCTCTCTCAACAATTCTAACCACCTTCTTTGTCGGAGATTCAACTCCTTTGGGTAAACACATAGTGGAGACTCTTATGGTCGGTAAAGACATCAACATGAACCCCATACAAGTAATTCCTCCATATTTTCAAGGCAAACACCACAGCCACTAACTCAAGGTCATGAGTTGGATAATTTAGCTCATGAACCTTAAGTTGCCTAGAAGCATAGGCTATCACTTTCTCATGTTGCATATGCACACCCCGACCCCACTTGGGATGCATCGCAATACACAACAAAACCCTTTGTACCCTCCATAAGGTCAACACTAGAGCGGAATTAAGCCTATCTTTTAAAATTTGAAAACTCTTCTCATATGACTCCGACCACTCAAATTTCTTACTCTTTTGGGTCAAAGTATTCAAGGGAGGTGCAATGGACGCAAAATCATCCACGAACCTCCGATAATGACCCGCCAACCCTAAGAAACTCCTAATATCCATGGGAGTCAATGGTCTAGGCCAATTTTTCACCGCCTCCGTTTTCCTTGGATCAACCTTATCTCCCTCACTCGAGATTATGTAACCAAGAAATGTCACCGACCTCAACCAAAAATCACATTTGCTATATTTGGCAAACAATTGATGTTCTTTAAGTACTTCCAACACTACCCTCAAAAGGTTCATATGATCACCCTCATTCTTTGAATATACCAAGATGTCGTCAATGAAAACAATGAAAAATGAATCTAGGTAATTTCAAAACACTCTATTCATTAGGTCCATAAACGCCGCCGGAGCATTAGTGAGACCAAAGGATATTACTAAGAACTCATAATGACCATATCTAGTCCGGAATATCGTCTTTGGTATATCCTCACCTCTCACCCTAAGTTGGTGATACCCCGATCTCAAGTCAATCTTATAAAAGTAGCTTGCCCCTTGGAGTTGATTAAACAAGTCGTCAATCTGAGGGAGAGGATACTTGTTCTTGATTGTGACCTTATTGAGCTGGCAGTAATCAATACATATTCTTAAGGACCCATTCTTCTTCTTCACAAACAAAATCGGAGCACCCCATGGAGAAATATTAGGTCTAATGAAGCCTTTTGTCTAGTAAATCCTTGAGTGGTGCCTTCAACTCTTTCAATTCGGCCGGAGCCATCCGATAAGGAGGAATTGAAATGGGTTTTGTATCTGGTAGCAAATAGATACCAAAATAAATTTCCCATTTGGGAGGAATACCGGAAAGGTCATTAGGAAAAACATACAGAAATTCACTCACTACGGCGACCGACTCAATGGGAGGAATTTTGGAGTCTAGATCTTGGACTCTTACAATATGGTATAGACAACCTTTAGAGATTATTTTGCATGTTTTTAGACAAGAGATGATGCGACCTCTAGGAATAGAGTTTACCCCCTTTCACTCAACAACGGGTTCATTTGGAAAGTTAAACATCACCATCCTTGTCCTACAATCAATAGAAGAAAAGCAAGCATGCAACCAATCCATACCCAATATAACATCAAAATTAAGCACATCGAATTCTACTAGTTCAATAAAAGAAACTCTATTGGGTAACATTATAGGACAATTTCTATACACTCTTTTTGCAACAACCGACTCACCCATCGGAGTAGACACTATAAAAGGTTCACACAAAATATCGGGTAAAATGTCAAACTTTTTGGCTACTAGGGGAGTAACAAAGGATAAAGTAGCACCAGGATCAAGTAAGGCAGATACATAAATAGAGAAAATTTTCAACATACTGGTCACCACGTCGGGGAAGTCTCTTGCTCACCCCTAGAGCGGAGAGCATAGAAGCAGTTCTTCTTTGGAGCTTCATTTGAACCACTTGCTTGAGTTTGATCACTACTCTTGTCTTGACCCCTCACATTTGGGCAATACCTAACCTTGTGCCTTCTTTTACCACAACCAAAACAATTGTCCGTCCCCTTAAGGCAATCATCGTAGTGCGTCTTGCTATACTTTCCATAAGTTGGCTTCTCGGTTGGTGAATTATTACCTTTTAACTTCTTCAACTTAGGGTTAGACACCCTATCACCACTAGCCTTTGGGAAATTGGAAGGAACTTGACTTGAAACACACTTCTTAAACCTAGTCTTGTCTTGTATCTCAAGCTTATTCTTTGAAGAACCTCCATCAAAAGATCTTGCCCTCTTAGCATCTCTATTCTTCCTCCTAGCCCTTGCTCTTCCACATGCTTGGCATGCACCATAATATGAGAAATGTTCATGTTTTCGTGTAGCATAGCCGAATGACACTCCTCTTTCGAATCATCCGACACCACCGTCACAAAGCGGCTCATTTCATCTCTAGGATCAAAAATTAAAGAAGGAGCATATTTCGACAATTTAGTGAATTTCAAAGAGTATTCATGAATACTCATACCTCCTTGGCAAAGGTATTCATGAAACCAAAGAAGGATCATATTTCGACTACAAGAACTTCACAACTTTTCGTCAAGAACTTTAAGATTTTCATTCAAATAAACTCTTTTGTTGTATTGAATCAAACTGGGGTGTGGGTGAAAGGAACCAACATTGAATGATCTCATATACCTCGATAGGGATCACTCGACGACGAAATTCACGCAACGATCATAGTATGTTTTGGAAAATTCTTGATCTTCCTCTTCTTTTCTCTTTTCTCCCAAGCCCTAAGTGTTCTAAGTTTTTCGAAAACTGATTTTGGACTTGGTTTTACCCCTAATATAACCTTAAAACGAATTAGGAAATAGTAGTGTCACATTCAGGATTTACCCTTAGACGTAACCGACGTCGTCGTCCTCTTTAAGGACTAGGAATAGTCTCTTATCTTACATCATCACATTTACAAGTCGAATGTAGCAGAAAATTTGGAGGTTTACATAGGCATACATACACCTAATATATATATCGAGTATACATAGATCCTTCGTATAGGAAGGTTAGATAGCCTTCTACTTTGATAGAAAAATAGTCTCAAAGATTGTCTTATCTCATACCATCTAAAGATCGTAGCAATTTGGGCATATCCCTACATCAATGTAAAAAAGCCACACATAGGCTTATACAAACCGTACTCAAATGAAATTGGAATGAATATAAGAGTCTTAGAAAAACAAGCAAATTCGTAAGCAAGATATTGGCATCACCCTCAGAAAGTGAGGACCTACCCACTTGGATGGTAGAGAATATCCAAGTCTTCTTCAAGTCGGCTCGAATTAGACTTCAACGATCGGAACCTAAAATGTTTGGGAAAAAGAAAGAAAATGGTTTTAGTACGCCACTTGTACTAAGTATGAGACTACATGCACATATATGATCAAAATATGCTAACAAGGGACATTTTATAAAATATGCATTTTTCCCTTAAAACTCGTTGTGCACATTCAACAAGACCATACCAATCAACATTTCATAATTATTAAGTCATAGGCATGTTCCTCACAATACAACAACTTCCAAGTCTAATCAAGTCAATCCTTCATATCATATAGATAGATACATACTCAATTAACTCCTTCCCCAAGTCTTATTTAACAATAATCATAAATAAGAGTATATTTCATTATAACAAAGCAAGACAATTACTCACGCACTCATATCAAGTCAACAAGTGCAATGACCAAGCAAAGCCCCATAACATTACTCAATCAAGTAACCCAACAAGAATAATGACTAACACCCTACTTCATATGACATGACATTTAGATATGCATTTCATCTTACTTTATCAATATAAACCAACACGTACTCATAAGTGAACTAGTCAACATATAGTATCAATAATGCGCAAGTCCTTCATATACATATAATAAACCATCATAAACATAAACATACATATGAACATCCTCCCAAGACTCCCCTCAAGGCTAACTAGTGCAATGCTTAGGTAGAGTCCCATACCCCTACCTAGACCAAGCTAGACCCCTTAGGTTATCCTAGTTAGAGTTCAATCCTTTAATTCATTTTACCTTTAGGGAACATCTTGATCTAACCGACATAGACCACATGAGCTAGTGCGGAATTCGGTGTCATAAAACCCTACACCGAGGGAAGGCGGACTACATGCCAAGGTAGTACTAAAACATAAAACATAGCAACTATGTGGATCCACTAGCTAGTATTCCTATGGGGGCAACATAGTTCAAGAACTAGGAGATATAGTTTGGACCCTATTTATGCTCTATGCATTGTAGTCCCCAATCTCAAGAGTACTTCAGTGATCCTACCTTCCCTATGTGATAAGGGACACTCCTAAATCGAGTTCACTCGGTGCTAAGCTAGAGTCCCTTCTTGAAATGTCTTTAAACCTTTAATTATCAATAATAGCTTAGTTTAGGTCATAGGGTCTACCCCTTGTATAATCATCATCATCAATAGCTCAATAAGAATTGTATGAGTATAAGTCCTTTCATTACAATTCATATAAGCGAGGTTAGCACATTAGCATTTCATATCATAATAATGCACATTGATAGTTATCACCATCCATATAACACATACACCTTGATCAACCTCACAACATAGTCAAGACATTTCAATTCAACATAATAACATCCTATCAATCCTAATACAAGGCTTACTCTAATATAACATCATGACTTAACCACAATTAATAACAATTGGAAGTAAAGATAGAGATCATAAGACATACCAAGTCTCCTTGATAGTTCATCATTTAGACCTTGCCATAAAACCTTAATTCAATCCAATTTAGATGTACCACATCATAATTCAATAATCAACATGATAACAATACTAGAATATTCACGACACCATAATTCAATACTAAGTCAAAGCTTAAGACAAGATACTTATGTCAATTCTCACAATCCTAGATCACTTCTCAAGAAACTAGCATCAAAGACTACAATTCATCTTAGTTTGTTTACCATTAGTGTAACAACATCATTTAATAGTGATTTAACCAAAAATCAAATCAATTGAATCAATCATAACCCAATTCTCATCAAGATCAAACCTAGGGTTAAGGGTTAAGGATTATGCTCTGCAATTTAGATCAAACCATTACAAATTATCATAATCAAGTAAAAATACATGTTATCTATTCATTATATCCTATATAAAACATAAAAAAAACTCAGTTCATAACATCAAATTCGTAAATAAATAAAACCCACTTGAAAACCCAACTTTTAGAAATACTTTGAAGGAGCCCTTTGAGGAAAGAAGTCTCAAAGGTAAATTAGATCTCATACCTCAATGTTTGATGAAGATTTGATGATGAAATCGTCCCTTTCCATTGCCCAAAACCTCCCCCTAGCTTGTCTTCAATGGTGTCTTCCAAATAGAGAAAGAAAGAAGAGAGAAGGAAGAGTGTATTTTGTGAGGTGTATTTAGACTAATGAGAGTTGGGGGTCTTTATATTGAGGCTTAATTAACTTAATAAGATTCCCTTAATCCCCTAATTAATCACCTAACCCCCTAACTAATTAAATGAAACCAACTTTAAAATGTGCAGGAAAGTTGCAGGCCCATCGACAAGACCTCGACCGACGGGTTGTTGCTCCATCGACGGCCAAGCCTGCATTCTGTGCTACACAACCACCGCTCTTGTCAAAGACTATGAAAATGGGGTTCTTCATCAAAATTCTAAGTGTTAGTCGACGGTTGAGAACGATGCCCCGTCGACCCACACACAGATCATGGACTGCCTCGTGGTTACACACTACCCAGGCAGTGTTTAGACCAACGTGCAAGGGTCCTCCTCAAGGGACCTTCCACCAATTTTTATGAATTTACGACTCCTAAAAGTTAGTCGAATAGGCTAAGGCATGCTAGTACCCCTTAGAACTAGTTTCTGAATATCATGGACGTTCTTGGACGTTTTGGGTCCCTAACTTCCTAAATGACCTATATTTATTAGAATAAGTCTTAAAACAGTTTTTTAAAACCCTAAGGTGAAAAGTCAACTTTACCTTTACTCAAAATCCGGATTGGATTTATCTCAGTTCAACAGCCCAACTTCCGAAAGACATATCTCCCTCATACGACATCGGATTTTTGCAAACTCGGCGGCGTTGGAAAGATAATCCCGAGGGATTTGCATCCATATAAAGAAATCATCCAAACTCCTCCTGAGCTGGAAGTTATGGCCGTTTGAAAATGACAAAACTCACTTTTGAAAGCTGAAAATTTTCCATATTTCCCTACTTACTCCCAAAATTGATTATTTTTTGTTTCTTGGCTTATTCTTAGTTAATTCAAGTTATCAGATGTTATATATACTCCCTATATTTTCAACACTTATGTGGGCTAGAGACCCGAGTCATCATGATCATCCTACCGCATCAGTGTTTGAGGATTACACTTGGGAGTACGTGAGTTAGTTGTTAGTTGCTCTAGTACACTTGAAATATTCTTATACATTGTCTTTATTTTACTCTAGAATTCGAGACATTAGACTAATTCTTTAATTGAATTTGTATTATATCTAGTGACTTGTAGACGTGAACCAGGTTTGGGAATGTTTTATTTATATTATGGATTTTGCAATATGTTATTCTTAGTTCTTTGTTTTCTCTCTTATTTCTGGTTTTACCCTTGTAGAAGGTTGTTAAGCTGACCTATTTTGGTGGGATAAGACAGGTTCCAGGATAACCCAATTTTGAATGGTGACAAAATCAATTTACGGCTTTTATCTTTCGCAATGTCTTTACATATTTCCAATTTGATCAAATATATAATCTAGTTTAGTATACAACTTCGTAGACTCCCGTTGGGCCAGAAAATCATATCAAAAACTCAACCTCAAACCCCTATGTCAAATTTGAAATTTCTTTTGAGTTGGTTCACCCATAAGTTGGGAACTCTCACATTGAAAATGAGTCGTTAATTGACCCCCAAATTGAAAGAATTATATAAATCTCAATTTTGGGGTAACCCCCCCCCCCCCAATTTCAATCCTGAAACTAAACTAAATCACTAATTAAATAATGAAATAGCAGAAAATTATAAATGGAAGTTTAGATGTTTATACTCACAATGAAATCTTGAAATTCCTTCCAAAATCTCTCAAATCCAGTTTAATGCTCCAAAAACGAGTTTAAAATGATTAAGAACCGTTTGGATTGACTTAAAAAGTATATTTTAAGTTGAAAATAAGAAGTCAAACTTAAATGATTTTTAAGTCAAAAAATAAAAAATAGGGGAGACTTATTTTTGATTTCTACCTTATTTTAAACTTTGTCAAACACTAACCTATTTTAAGTTAATTTATATGTTTGTCACACAATTTTAGAAATCAAACTGACATAAAACTAGATTTGACAAACTTATAAGCCAATTCAAACACTCTCTAACTCATCTTGGGAAAAGCTTAATAAAGTTGTTAGGTTCTCTTTCATTTAGTTCGTATGATTTAATTTATTTATATGATTTTGATTTGACACAAAATTTAAACAAATAAAAATAAGCAAACTTTAAGGGTGTGTTTGGTATGGAGGAAAACATTGTATTTTTCAATTTTTCCAAGTTTGGTTGGCTTAAAATGTTTGGAAACAACTCATTTTCCTCAAATTTAAGGAAAATGACTTTCCTTCCAAAATTAAGAAAAAAAATTTCAAAACTCTACTTCATCTTTTAATTTTATTTCTTACCTTACTCATACCTTGTATACGACCCTCCCAATTAAAACAAAATAAAATAAAATAAGTTAAAATTTTCAAATATATTTTTATTTCTACCTCCAAACCAGCCCACCCCCTCCCCCAACCCAAAATGAATAATATTATGAATTATTGTGATAAATGTTTCAAATTTTAAGATTTGTTTGCCTCACCCAACCCCACTATCCCTATCCC
>NC_028648.1:12120950-12195492 GCF_001406875.1 Solanum pennellii | reverse complement strand
CCCCCCCCCCCCCCCCCCAAAAAAAAAAAATTGCTTTTGAAAATTTTCAATTTTTTGTGCCACTACCCCCGGCTCCTGCCGCCCCATAAAAAATTTTAAAAATTTATTCTGGAAAATATTTTAATTTTTTTTAAAAAAAAAAAAATTATGCTATCCCTATATCCTTTCCCCCACCCCCACCCCGTCAACATTATTTTAAAATAATTGAAAATATTTCCAATTTAATTTTTTAAAAACCTTCACCCGTACCCCCACCCAGGCATTCCTATCAAAAAAATATTTTTGGGAAATATTTTTTTTTTTTAAAAGAAATCATTTTTACGCCCCCACCCCGCCCACCAAGTCATCCCCGTCAATTTTATTTTTTTAAAATAAATGCTTTGAAAAAATATTTTAAATTTTGAAAAATTCAATTTTTATGCCACTTGCACCCCCTACCCCTCCCCTCCCCCCAACCCTAGTTGTCAAATTTTTTTCTTAAAAATATGTTTTTGAATTTTTTTCTCTTGGGTCGAATTTCGAAACAGTCATCAGGATCTTGTCCTCGTTCTGTATCGGGGTCTGATTGTTGATCAATTTTAGGGGTTGATTTTCGGATCATAAATTAATTTTCTAAAGAATATTTTTTAAGTTCCAAAAGATATTTTCTGAAAAGTATTTTTCATTCACTAATCAAACATTAAAATATATATTATCTACCATCCAATAAGACATGACAAAATAAGTTAGAAATGCACTTGTTTTCCATGGAAAATATTTCGTTCGTACCAAATACACCCTTAAACTTTTTAATGATAAACTAAAGTTTTATACTTTTTTTTCTTTGATGTGAAGTAAAGTTAGACATGACAAAATAAGACGTGACAAAATAATTTAGAAATGCACTAATTTTTCATGGAAAATATTTTCGTTCGTACCAAACACACCCTTAAACTTTTTAATGATAAACTAAAGTTTTTTATTATTTTTTTTTCTTTGATGTGATGTAAAGTTTTATACTCAATAACTGTATCCTCTTAAGTATGAATCGTCCTTCATCTCCATCTGTGTCGTCTTGTATGTATTTGCACTACTGATTCAAGTAGGATTTGGGAGTTGACTCTTGTCTATCGATCTCCCCTTAGACATAAGATGGGTGTTATTAAAGCAGCGATTGCTGATGGGTTATTGACGTTTTTATGGGTTTTTTGCTCCTCTAATATTGGGGTTTCTACTTATTTCATAGCTTCTTATTTTGGTATTGTCAATGAAATTCCATCCCTTTTCATTACTACCCTTATTGTTTTTGTTATTTTCTTGGTGTTTGATTTTCTTGGTTATGTATTGGGTGGTGCTGGTTTCAATCCAACTGGAAATGCTGCCTTTTATGCTGCTGGTCTTGGTGACGATTCTCTTGTCTCTGCTGCTGTTCGTTGTCCTGCTCAGGTTTTGAGCTAAAATTTCGGTGACTGAACTAAAATTTCATGGGTTAGGTTCAAGATGATTTGAATTGAGTCATTCTCAATCAATTCAATATTTAGCCTATTTTGAAAGAATTGAATTTAATTTAATTTCTATTTCAATTTTTATTTTAAGGCTCTTTATTTGCATTAATGTAAACGCATGTTCTCATATTGAAGATAGCATATATCTATCTATTTGTAACTTTTTTTGTTTTTTTCTTGAGTTAAATTTCGGGTTATAAAAGATATATAACGAGATGTTAAAAATATTGAGATTAAGTTGGTCAAATTGGGCCGATCATGACTCAACCCACTTTTTAGCCCATTTGATTTCAAAAAAAAAATTGAGTGGGTCGTGATCCAACTCGATTTCTATTTCAATCTAGTTTAATATTTTGAATTTCAAACATATCCGTTCATTTGTCACCCCAGTCATTAGTGAATCTCTGTGTTATTTTATTTAGATATTAGTTATATAGTTATTTCAACCGTGTATCTGTAAAATAATACATAGATTTTCCAGTAATATATACATGTATTAGCAATATTACATAGAATTTTTCATAATTTATACATGTATTAGTTATGCAAGTTTCTAAATTGTCAACCAAGTCATAATAATTTTATATTTGAATAACTTATTTCCTATGTACCTATGAAATGTCGTATAAGTTATTTGGAAATTTATACATATATAACTTGTTTCTTATCTAGCTACCAAACGACTCTGGAACTTTTAAATTCATGTTCTACTGAATTGGTGCTAGAAATAGAACTGTCTGATTTGATAATGAAATTTAGATAACAGAAAAGAAGGTGAATGGAATAAGCCCAATCCATTTTTTATCATTACAGGTAGCAGGTGCAGTTGCTGGTTCACTAGCACTCGTGGAGCTTATGCCTAAACACTATCACCACATGCTTGACGGGCCTGCTTTGAAGGTGGATGTACAAACCGGAGCTATTGCAGAGGGTGTCTTGACCTTCGTAATCACATTTATGATCTTTGTCATTGTACTAAGGGGTCCGGAAAGTGTACTTCTCAAGAATTGGTTGCTCACCATGGTAACTCTACCATTGGTACTGGCAGGTTCAAACTACACTGGACCTTCTATGAATCCAGCCAATGTAAGTAGTGACCTTTTTCTTGCATCTTGGAAACATAACATATTATTCGACTTTTACATGTTGTTCTTTTTATGGAACTGTTTTTATGATTTATAACATTTAAACATGTATGTTTGGTAATTTCTTTCATATATATATTTTTGTCTGACCGTCTTCATTAGTCGACCCTTTATTTTCTTCTGCTTGGTTTCTAGACTTGAGCTGTCGACATTACTGATGAAAAGAATCAGTCTTCCGGTGACTGTTCAAAGGGTAGGGTGGAAAAGAGAAAATGAAGATTTTTGATGACAAATTCTTTTCAACTATCTAAGTATTTGTATATTTTATGAAAGATCTTCACTTACATATCTGGGATTTCAGCTTTTGTCTATGCATAAATATAGCATATGTCGAAAAAAAAAAGACAATTCTAATTTATAGATATGGATGATTTTGAGCTTTTATTAGAAGCAATAAACTAGATACTGAAGTAGGATAGGAATGCTCTCAAGGAACATCCAATCTAACTTCAGTTTCATAAATCATCTGAAAAGGCCCTCTTAGAAGATTTATTGACTTCCCCATTGTAAGAATAGTCAGAATTTAATTCCCTTAGGGCTCGTTTTATACGAGGGATAAGAGATCACTAATCACGGTATTAACTTTAGGATGAGTTTATCTCATGTTTGGTTGGATAGAGTTGCAGGATAACATATTCCAAGACTAGTTATCTCGGGATTGAATTGAGGGTCTAACAATAATCGGATTTTCTGCTCTATGATTTCTTCATTTCCACTTTCGCTCTTCTTTTATTTCTTTTTAGCACCTTCTTTAGTAGCGCCCCTTCTAGCTATTTAAGGAAAAAGTTATCGAACAAGAAAATATGACAACCCCGTGCTTTAAAGGAGAATCATTACTGGGAGGGAATTTATATTCTTTTGAAGCTATTCTGTGTTCTTTCGAGCTCTAGCAATCTTGAAACTATGCATGAAGTCTCTGTGATCACAAACCTAGTGATAAATTGCAAGCATTCATGAAAACAAGGCTATATACTTTGTGCTAATTTTTGGCTGGACTCGTGACTGGCGATTTTAGAAGTCCACGTTATTGTTAATGACATCAGAGAACCAGTGGTGTTGCTAATGCAGTGGTTACACTCAGAGAGACTTCCCTAATGAAAGTAGTGAACAAGTTTCATAAGTGACATTCCACGTTAATTCTTTGTTTTTTGGAATAATGTTGTTTGCTTACTTACCAAATACTAGAAAATAATTAAAAACACTTAATTTTTTAGAAAGACATTTTCCTTCGTGCCAAATACACCCTAAGATGAACAATTGTTACTCTCTCTACAATCTTTGATTTCTAGTTTCTTTAGGAAATTATTACATAGTTAAGCATTTCTTTTTGACTGTCCAACTTTAATATTTTCTGAAATGCTGTCTTGTGTCCGTGTTACATCCCCATAGCCTCCCCACATCACACCATGAATGAATTGCGGCAGTCTTGAGAAACCTGCTTTAGACTTTGCTCTGCATCTCAATCTTTCCATAAGAAATCACTATTCTGTTTTTCTAAAGGAGATGATCATCGCAAAACGGATGTCATTTCTCTAATATTTCTCTATTAGGAAACAGAGAAGTGAAGAATGGTGCAAATAAAATGTGCCTATCCATGTGTGAACATTAACCAACTGAACCTTGATTATGCTTGTATTTGCCTCATACTATCATGGAATAAAGTAATTATTGAAAATGGATTTAATTAGACGGCAGATATTAGCTAAATATGTTTAATCTATGGATTGATCATATTTCTATTATTTCCCTCGTGCTTCCCTTCGTAAGTTGTAAACATGTTCTCATTACTTATTTGTATTTTCTGTGGCCTGTAGTCTAGTTTCAAACTTCTTCATCAATGTTAGGTATCTTTGTTTACAATGTGGGGAACATAAGACCGGGAATGAGTTCAATCAAGAACTACGTCTTTCATTTTACCCTCATTTTCTATGAACACGTTGTATTAGAAAATATAGTTACATGACTTAAGTGAAAGAAAAAAGTCATAATGAATTATATGACGGTTTATGAAATTCACCTAAACCTGTAGCCATTTGTTTCTTTTCGTTGTTTCCTGCTTCACTTGTTAAATCGCCCCATAACACGCAACTATTTGTTATTTGCAGGCATTTGGCTGGGCTTACCTAAGCAATACACACAAGACATTGGAACACTTTTATGTTTATTGGATCAGTCCCTTCATAGGAGCAATTTTGGCTGCATGGATTTTTCGTGTTCTATTTCCGCCTCCAGTAGAGCAGAAGCCTCAGAAGCAAAAAAGGAACTGAATAAAATTGTTCTGCTTCAGTTCATTCTCCAGCTCCTTTTTTGTTGTTGTATTGTTCACCATAAAATGATCTATACCACATTCAGTGTTCATGTAATATATCATTTTATGAAATTATAAAAGATAGTAGTATTTTTCCCTTTTCAGTGACCATTTTTAAATTTTAGTACTATCATTCAGGTATTGTTGAGAAATGGGTATTGTCATTTAAGAATGGTTATTGGCGTTGGAAAGAAGATTCAGAGACGTTTAATTTAATAGTTAATACGACACGTAACACCAAACTTTCTTGCTAAACATGCTTTAAATAATGATCATTTCATTCCGTCCAACAACATCCAGGGAACGCTATGGATCTGCTTCAACATAATAAGTGTCAAATGCCCAACAATAAGGTAAATTTTGACAAAATTGAATTTTTTTATTGGGACTTCTTGATTTTTGTTGATGATATGAACAAGTAGCTACTAAGTTTTATTGTATTGAGGCCTCCTTTTTTTTTTTTAAATGATACACCACCACCAAGACATTATTACGGGTTCGGCTGTCTCATTTTATGTGGCATTATTTAATTTGATACGATGTTAAAGAATAAGATGACTATTGAAATTTGTGATCTAAAAGATAATTCTATGGTTGTTAATCATTTTATTAAGAGTATTGTTTCTTATCATAGTAAGATGACATTCTTTCTGGGATAGACCAATAAAAAAGAGATGTCACATCATTATTATTTTTGGGAAATGGATCAATAAAGGAAAAGACAGTCACACAAAATGAGACAGCTAAAAGAATTTTTTTACCTTTTAACTTTTAAGTAGCTCAAGATTGTTGTCCTACTACGCATAAATCATCATAAAATGGACAAATTTATAAGGATCTCATTTTCCACCTTCAATTAAATATTGGTTAAGACCCAAAAAAAAAAATACACATAGAACAAGAAAACAAGAAAGACAAGTCTTCTAAAATACCAAAGCTAAAGAGAATCCAATCCATCATACTCTCTATAAGTAGAATGAATGTATGTTTTAAGTATTGGCACCAAAAAATAAGATGGATATTCTAACAATGAATCCAATCTCTATATTTGCAACATTTCCTTCTATTTCTCTATCTTTTCTTGTATTGATAGTTTTCTTCATGAGCAAACTAGGAGAAAAGCAAAAAGGGAAAAAGAAATACCATCCAATTGTTGATTCTACGACGAAGCAACTCATAAACTTTCATCGTATCCACGATCACATGGCAGATCTTGCTGCAAAATACAAGACTTATCGACTTGAGAGCCCATTTCGGAGAGAGATATACACTTCTGATCCAGCTAACATTGAGTACATTCTAAAAACCAATTTCGACAACTATGGAAAGGTAGTATCCACATAAGTAGTGTAATATAGTTAAACTGTTTGACTCACGAAATTTGAACTGTGTCATATAAACTGGGACAGATGGATTGACTCCAAAAAAATGTTTGTGCAGGGAGATTACCATCATGAGATTCTAAAAGACTTTTATGGAGACGGTATGTTTACTGTAGACGGTGAGAAATGGAAAGAACAGAGGAAAGTTTCAAGCCCTGAGTTCTCGAAAAGGGTTATAAGGGAAGTTAATTGTGTTATCTTCAGCAAAAATGTAGTCAAGCTTGCTAACATCTTAGATGAATCCGCAAATTCAAAAGAAACAGTAGATATTCAAGTGAGCTACTTCAGCTTTATTAAACAAATCATGTCTTCTATAACGTCATGCTAGCTACGTACTTAATCAATAACCATCATATGTATATATATATATATATATATATATATATATATGTCTATTTTGTAGGATTTGCTTTTGAAGTCAAGTTTGGATTCAGTATTTCAAGTTGCTTTCGGGATTGAACTTGACAGTGTATGTGGTTCATGTGAGGAAGGGGCTAACAGATTCATCAAAGCACTTGATGACGCGAGTGAAATGAGTCTTTTGCGATACATTGATATGTTCTGGAAATTAAAGAAGGCATTGAATTTTGGTTCCGAAGCAAAGTTGAGGAAAAGTATGGAAATCATAGACGAGTACATGTATAAGCTTATTCGTAGCAAAGCTGAACAGCTTTCACAACAATGCGATCCCACTGTAAGTTGTGATCATTTGAACTTTTCGTCCTCTTTCTAAACAATTAAGTTAATTTGTTGATTGTGAACATTTTACAGGAGAAAGCAGAGAACATTATGTCAAGGTTCTGGCATTACTCTTCGACGAATCCAAAGTACTTGAGAGATATACTGATAAACTTCATGGGTGGTGGTAAAGACACAACAGGAACGACACTCGCGTGGTTTATTTTAATGCTCTGCAGGTATCCACATGTGCAGGAAAAACTGGCTGAAGAAATCAAAGAAACAACGAATACGAAAGGAGGCAGCGGAACAATTTCAGATTTTGCAGCCAATCTGAAAGAGGAAGCAGTGGATAAGATGCATTACCTTCATGCTGTTCTTTCCGAGACTATCAGACTATATCCAGCCATTCCTGTGGTAAACATAAAAAACTTATTGTTGAAGTATGTAATCATCTCATCTTTCTTTCCGAGACTATCATACTATATCCAGCCATTCCCGTGGTAAACATAAAACTTATTGTTGAAGTATGTGACCATCTCATCTTTCTTTCTGAGACTATCATACTATATCCACCCATTCCCGTGGTAAACATAAAAAACTTATTGTTGAAGCATGTGACCATCTCATCTTTCTTTCCGAGACTATCAAACTATATCCAGCCATTCCCGTGGTAAACATAAGTAGACAAAAAATACTTCAACACTTATTTATCACCTCACATGCGGACCTGATTTTTCCAAGCCCGTGAAAATTTTTTTTGATATGGGTGGCGGTGAGATTCAATCCCAGTATCTCTGTCTGCTCTGATACTTTGTTGAAGTTGTGACCATTTTATCTAAAAGTTTAAGCTGTTAGAGAGAGCATATTTTTATTATTTAATTATATTCTCAACACTTATTTTCTTATCTCAAAGTCCCCTGCTAGTTCTAACACGGGGTTTACATTTCATGAATCCAGAATGCCAAAGTATGCCTTCAAGATGATGTATTTCCAGACGGATATAATGTGAAGAAAGGAGATATGGTAGCGTACCCACCATACGCGATGGGTAGGATGAAATATCTGTGGGGTGATGACGCTGAAGAATTCAAGCCAGAACGATGGCTCGATGAGAATGGCTCCTTTAAGCAAGAAAGCCCCTTCAAATTTACTGCCTTCCAGGTCTGTTAACTAAACATAACTATAAACATGATGTTTGAATATGCAGAGATAATATCTCAAATGGTCACTTAACTATGCATTCTTTTTCATAAAATCATTCTACTTTTTTTAACTCAAAAGTCACTCCACTACGAGCTCTTTTCACAAAAAGACACTCAACTATTAGCTCTTTTCATAGGAAGTGACTCATCTATGAGCTGTTTCCACATAGAGTGACTGAACTACGAGGTTTTTTCAATAGAAAGTCACTCAACTTGTGATTTTTAACTCAAAAATCACTCAAAGTATGAGTATTTACTTACAAAGTCATTTAACTTATTTAATTGATTTGATATATGTGGGGAAAAAACCCATAATTCAGTACTTTTGAGTTAAAAATCAAAGTCGGGTGACTTTTTGTGAAAAGAACCTATAGTTGAGTAACTTTTGAGTTAGAAATCAAAGTTGAGTGATTATCTGAGTTGACTAACCATTTGAGATATTATTTCGAATACATTGCATAATGTTCACTTCCAATTGTTGGCGCACATATGCAAAACAAAAAAGGGCTTAAAATATACATGCATCATGAATTAACTAAAATCACATGACTCATTTCACTTTAGATTCTGGATTCTCCTCTCACATTCATCCAACGACATAATCTTATTATCACCACACGTTTAAATTACATCTGACGTGTGAAATATTATTGTTTGGATATACACTCACACAGGCTGGTCCAAGGATATGTATTGGAAAGGAATTTGCATACAAGAACATGAAGATTACTGCTGCAGTTTTAATGCAATTCTTTGTATTCAAATTGAGTGATGACACAAAGCCTGTGAACTACAAAACTATGCTTCAGCTTCATATAGATGGAGGATTACATGTTCGTGCCTTTCGTAAAATCAGCAACTACTAGAAGCTAAGTCAAGGATAATAAATGGACTACCACATTGCAGCTGTATTAAAAATAATGCTTTCTCCGTTTCAATTTGTTTTTCCGGTTTTAACTTATTAAGAGTTCAGCAAAATAAGGAACAATTTTGAATTTTGTGGTTTTATATTGAAGATATGTGAAATATATTCAAATATATTTTAATCTTATGTTATTGAACATGTCATGTGAAAAAATAGAAGTAAAGAACGGTCAAAGGGCATAAATATAAGAATAAGGCAATACACCAATTAATTATAAGAGTTGGCTACAATTTATGCGAATACAATACCTCAAAAATGATAGTTAGCGGAATTAACAACAATAAATTAATTGTTTGTACATATGTTTTTTAGATGCAATTACTAGTAACCAGGGGCGAATCTATGTGTAAAGGAGGGGTGCCACCGTACCAGTGAACTTGTTGAAACTTCGTATGTTTTATATATATATATATATATATATATATATTATTACTCTTATATATAAACCAACAAGAGTAGGACTAACACAGCTATGACAAGTTGTACCAAAAACATTCTAAATAGTACTCTAAAATTGCTACTTTCTCCCCTTCACGAAAACATGTGGCAACACCATCGTTCTTCAGGAAAACACCTGTCAGCACAATTGTTAAGCACGTGTGCTTTTCCATTCCCATTCCATCACAATATCATTCAAACCCTTTCTCCACAAGCTCTTCTCTCAACTCTCAAGACTGTGCATCCCAGCTCTTGCAGCTCCGATTATATGAAACTGGTGGTTTTTTCCCTTCTTTTTCGATCTCTTTTTCTTCTTTTTCCTGCTGTTACTTTTATTGTTATTATGTTGTTATTGTGATTAGATTTTCTTTTTTTGGTAAGTTGTTCTCCTTTCTTCCTTTTTTCTTCCACTAATCTGAAGGTATATACATAAAAATAAGAAATAAATAGATGCAATAAATTGGTTTGATATAAGAGAATAACAAAGACATATTTTGTATCTGAAAAATATAGATGCAGTACATTTTAAATTTGAATGTATAATATTTGCATGTGGATATTAGGGATCTTTTAATCAAGTTCTCAGCTTCTGCTGAGTCATTCAACTGTGTGTTCAAAGTCCTGAGTGTGCTTTGGTTTTATAGCTTCCATATTGCTCAAATTAAATTCTTCTTTTCTCCTTCTTTATTTCTCAGTTTGAGTTGCATGTCAATACTTTCCTTTTGTCTCTACTGTATAGAGAGTGTTTTGTTGGGAAAACGCGGACAAACACAAAATACATATGGTCAAAGTAATGGAAATAAAATGATAAAATAATGACACCAAGAACTTTACGTGGAAACCCTTCTTAAATAAGGGAAAAATCACGGGTCAAGAAAAGCGACTGATATTACTATATTAAGGAATTTACACTGTGTAGTCACGAATACAATACTCAAGTGACTACTATACATTCAAAAGGAACAACACTCTTTTGGTTTCCATCTTATTAAAATATCGCTCACACTCTATTTTTCTTCACAGACTATTTTTCTTGTTTAGTCTATGGGATACCTCACTTTGTTCTCAAAATAGATTTTATCTCTGACATTGTGTATTCTACAAATGAGCAAGAATGTTCTATTTATAGAATGAGAAAATCATACCTATGTCACTAATGACGTAGGTAAATATAGTAAAGTCAAAAAAGAGTTGCAAGTCTTATCAATTTGACAACTATCAAATCTTTATTTTTAACTTTTATCACAATTGAATAGCAAAAGTTTACCAAAAAATGGGATGGACACAACATGTTTGATAGTATGCCTACATTAGCTTTTCCACCTTCAATAGAAATTTCTAATCAAAATTTATGTTTATTGCGTTTTGATCTTTTCTGTTTAAAAGTTTGTCCTTTCTTTTTTCTTATTTGTTGGTGAAATCTTTCAGAACTTGTTGTCTCTCTTCTGTTGTTAATCACTTTTTTGTGGGTGATACTTTTTGCAAACCAGCTCCGTATTGGTATGCAGGTTACAATTATGTTGCGTGCATTGATTAAGAATTTCTCTTCACTGTTGATCTGTCACCTTTTTTGTGCTCTCGGCTCTCCTTTTCCTCCTTTTGAGATGCCGTGCTTTTCAATTTCATGTAAATGCATTATGCTTTTTCCCAGAAAAATGCTTAATACACTTTGCATAGTCATTTCACTCTAACTTAGTCTATGACCAGATGCCCCTTTTCCCTTCCTGCAGTAAATAATCAAGTATAATTGTGTTGTATGCATACATTGCTATTATCATCAAGATCTTACATTGACAAAAGGATTTGGTGTATTTTTAGAATATGTATACGACACTTTATTTTTAATTGCGTAAGAAGCAAAATATTGTAAGAACTTAGACATTAACAAAAGAATGTGCGTCTTTGTTTAATTAGATGTCACAAATTGAAGAGAACTTTAATTAGTGTGGCTCTCTAACTCTTCCTGCCCATATTATTGTCAAGATATCTTGGGTGGACACATGGTACTAAGATTTAATTTCGATCGAATAACGATTAAAACTCTTTATTGGACTTGCAGAGTCCAAATTGTGGACATGAGTCGAGAGCGAGAAAGTCTGGAGAAGAAAATCAGATTTCATATTTTGATTTTGGAAGATACAGAGGTACTTCTCCTATGTAATATCATCTTATTTTCCTCACATAATTATATTACTTGCCTACAGCTCAGAAAGCTCTGTATGGTGATGATATTGGCCGTTATGCAAACAAGCTTACACTCTTTAAGATATCTAATTTCAGCCGCAAGAGTAAAAATTTCATCAACTTCAATCAAAATAATAACACGTAGATTTTATTGGATACTTGACAGAGAAATTATAGTTGAACATGTCAAAGTAACCGACAAGCTTGAGAAACCCCTGTTGTCGTTGATCAAGCTATCTATCACAATTTTTTAGTGTATTTCTCATATGACTTCTGATTATGTTGTAGTAATTGGTGCACTACCCCTTCAACCTATTAGTTGCCTAATATTGAAATTTTATACGTGGATTTCCTTATTTCGCATTACCTTTTTCTCATTAGATATTTTAGATTTTACAAATGTCTACTTTTGTTTCCGGCACCAACTTCTACGTATTGACCATTCATCTGAGAAAGTCATCCTGGATAAGCTCTAGCATCACTAAAAAATTATGACAGTTCTTTCATACACAAAATTGAAACAGGTTTTCAGCGTAGCATTAATGCGAGGAACACTAAAAAATTTATGTCGCTCAACATAGGAAAGGTGGAGATGAAGCAATCAGTTATTGAATCTACTTCAAGTGTCGGGCTTTTAGTTGAATCACTGATGCCAATAAAAAAAGCCGTAAAATGTGAGTCGTTTAGTGATCCTTCAATTTTTTCCAATGCAAATGATTCCCCAATAGATTTATGTATCTTACAAGTAGACATGCATCTATTCTCGGTAAACAAGCATTATTATGCAGTTGCTCGGAATAAGTTTTGTTCCCTCATCTTTTTCTTATAGATTTGTAGTTATTGACCATTTTCAATCTGCCTCAAATGACATCCTCTTAGTCACGCGTTAATTAGGAAAAAATTAATTAACAATCTTTTAATTCCCTTTTGTCTTCTGGTAGATAAGTAAGCAATGTCTCATTCTCTATTGGATTAATTTCCAATGTATTTCTCCAGTAAAACTCACCATTCTTACGATTGTCATTTTCTATCATTTAGATGTAAATATGATTTTATTTTTTCCCATCAAGATATGCTTACCTTTTCTTTTTTTTTTAATTTTGCTGATCTTTGTTGTAGGTTCATTCTCCCATTTTACTATGCTCTCAAGTTTTTTTTTCATCTATATTAGATTGAAAGTTTGTATATGAAATTTGTAAATAACACATTGTAGTATTCTTATTGAGATTGTTGTGAATGGACAATCATTCTTGGTGCTCGAGATCAACATCGAATTAAGTTGCTACATTTAATATTTAAGTTGATAAGTAGCAAACTGTGAGAGAAAAATAGGTTTATGTGAATTATGTTGCAATTTTCCAAATCTTTTTATCCCCTATCTCCACTTCTGCCCTTACAGTCCTGTGTTGTTAGAATTTGTGCGTCCACTATCGATCAATGGATCAGGTCCCTTGACACACAAATAAGGATATAACAGAATGTAAATGCAGTTTAACAACAGAGGAGTTTTACGTGGAACCTCCTTGCTCAAGGGAGTAAAACCACGACCTGTCCCACAGAATTTTTACAACCGTTTCACTAATCTTCACAAGCAAAAGTAAATCGGTTACACAAATGTGAGGAAAAGTTTTTAATCTCACCAACAAGCAATAACTCTATTGCTTGATGAGCCTAAGTAGATGTTATTCTACCCACTAAGCTATCACTCTAGACAACTTAGAATTTTCTAAGAAACACAATATTTACCCACTAAATTAGTTCAACTAACTAACTTAGAATTTCAAATAAAACCACACAAATAACTTTATAGATTTAGGATCAGCTTACAATGTAAGACCGAAAGAATATATCCTCAAACAACTACACAATATACGCCTGAGTTTAGGTTGTTCTTGAATGATTCTTTTCCTTGATTTTCTTAAGCCTTTGCAAGAGTTCTTGAATGTGCTTTTTCAAGTTGCAAAAACTAAAGAGCAATGTATGGAATGATGACATTGTATAGACAAGTCACTTTCCTTAAACCCCTGCCATTGGTTAGAAAGGTCTGACGTTTCTGACGAAGTTGGGAACTGTGCACCAACTTTCTGTACCTTCTTCAGCTGGCAGTCAACGAACTATTCAAGTTGAGAACCGGGTACCTTCACAAGGTCCCTGAGTTTGTTACATCATCAAAACTACAAATAACATGTGTGTTTGAATACTGTATAATTGCAGAAAGTATCTTTCTCATTTTGATGCTGCTGGAAAAGAAAAGTCTTTCTGGATTCTCAATATCTACAACTTCACTTGGTATGAAGGACCAATTATTAGGAACTAGGAAGGTGGGAGTAACAAAGATGATAGGTAGGTTTTCCATGTTTTTTGTCACCTCAACGCTCCAAATTCAAAATGAAGTGGATATGTCTTTTTCAGTTATGTTTGTTGAATCAAACTTTTGTTTAAGTAAATATTCACTATTATTAAACTAACTTCACTATGTGTACATATATAAATACATATACTCTTGGAAGAATTTTTCTCTGCCGTGAATTAATTCTGAATGACACTGTCCTGATTCACAAGTACAAGAAAAGAAGTCTGAAAGTGATTTTGTGATGACTGATGAGGCATTAGAGAGGGAAAAGGCGTGGTATATGGTGGTGCACTTCTCAGTTGTAAACTTCACTCATTTCCCTTGTCACAAATTTGAGACACACTCAAAAGACTATACTTCAACCTACTGAAATGACACACGTGGTCAATGGATTCCCCAAGAGATTTTCCCACTTTACCAACACCTGAAATATACCCCTTCTTTCCATCACCAAAAGAGACACCTCCTCCCTGAAGTGCCTTGAGTGAGAGGAAATTTTTGATATATCACCAGTCATATGTTTAGAGCATCCACTGTCCATGTACCAACATTGACTGCTGCTCCTCTCACTCACCTGCAGCAAGAATCACTTGTTAGGCTTGGGAACCCATTTCAATTTGAGTTCCCAGAAAGCAGACAAAGGAGTGATAAAAGTGTTTCTAGCCCAATGAGGTAGTTTTAGATTCTTGTTGACAAAGGATTTTTGAGCTGAATCAACTCCTTTCTTTGAAAACCTTTTGGTTGAGAATTTTTTTGTGGGACCAGGTCTCTCTTTTGAAACCCTTTGCTTTTCTGTGTACTTTGAAAGTCTCTCATGTGACTTTCTCCAGGCAGTACACTCTTCTTTAAATGCCCATTTTTACCGCAGTGAAGGCACAACAAATTATCAGACACAAATACATATTTGCTGTAAGGATTGAAAGGAGGAGTAATATTCAAACTTCCTAAAACCTTCTTGTTGAAATTACTTTGATTTGTTAAGTTTGAAAGCGGCTTAGAAGACTTTGTCCACTTAAGAGATTTTCCAAGTTCATCTTTAAGTTTGACAATATCCTTTTCTAAGTTGTTTCTCTTTTCCAAAGCCAAACCAAAATTAGTCTCAGAGGTTTTCAGTTTTTCTTCTTCAAGCTCAACTTGTAAACCATTAGACTTTCCTTTTTGCTTTTCAGCTTTCTCATTTATCAGATGCAACTGTTTTTTAAGTTCTATTTTGTCAGATTCCAGAACAGCCCTTTTATCTTCAATTTTTTCAGCATTTTCTCATCCATTTTATCTCTATTTTCATTTAAACTTTCAAGCTCAGCATTCATAATATCTCTTTCAGAAGTTAACTCAATAACTGAATCAATCATAACATTTGCTAATGTTCTCAATTTTTTAAGAGAATAGATATGCATATCATGTTTCATATCAAGAAGAGTTACCTTATCCACATCATCTTTAGTTTTTGATTGAGCCATGAAAGCAAACATCTCATTGAATATGGTTTCCTCTTCATGAACCACCACCATTGACACATCATTTGGTTCATCAAGATCTTCTAAGTCACTTGAAGAGTCTCCCCATGCAGCAAGAGTTTTCTTGACCACATAGTCAACAACAGCTTTCCGATCATTCTTATTGAGTACCAGGTCCCTTCGCTTTTCTTCATCACCTCTTGTTTTTATATTCTTTGTTTTCAGCTTTGAGTAATGGACACTCTCTTATAAAGTGTCCATCTTTTCCACACTTGTAACAAGTATCATTTTGATTGGCAGTTCGAGTAATATTTGCTCCCTTTCTAAAACCGTTGTTTTTCCTCACAATCTTCTGAAATCTCTTGATGAGGTAAGTCATATCATCATCATCACTGGAGTCCTCTTCAGATCTGTATTTCAGCGTCAAGGACTTATCTTTCTTGACTTCCTTCTTTGACTGATCATGACTTCAGTTCATCTCATGAGTCTTTAGATTTCCAATGAGAGCATCCATTGTTAACACTTTCAGGTCTTTTGCTTCACTAGTAGCATCAACCTTACTTTCCCAAGACTTGGGAAGGATTCGAAGAACTTTACTGACTTGCTTACTCATACTGATAGGTTCTCCAAGACTTCTCAACTCATTTGTGATGGATGACAGTTTAGTGAACATTTCATGAATAGTTTCACCTTCTCTCATTTTGAAATTTTCATACTGAGATGTAAGCATATCAATCTTTGACTCTTTTACTTGTTCAGTTCCCTCATGGACTATTTTTAAGCAATCCCAGATCTCTTTTGCAGATTCACAAGCTGAGACACGATTGAACTCATCAGATCCTATACCACAGACAAGAAGTTTATTTGCTTTGTACCCCTTTTTAATCTTCTTCCTATCAACTTCATCATATTTTTGCCTAGTCTTTGGAACAAGCCTAGTGTTTTCACCATCTTTCTCTTCAATCATAGGGATGAATGGTCCATGTAAGATAATGTCCCATAGTTTACTGTCTTCAGCCATAAGGAAGTCGTGCATTCTCACTTTCCACCAACTATAAAAGTGGCCATTGAAATGAAGGGGTCTAGTTGAAGACTGACCCTCTTCCAGATTAAGTGGAGCAGCCATTCTAGAAAAGGAATCACTCTCTTGGTGTTAACCAGATATAGAGTAATGGCTCTGATACCACTTGTTAGAATCTATGCGTCCACTATCAGTCAATGGACCAGGTCCCTTGACACACAAATAATGATATAACAGAAAGTAAATACAGTTTAACAACGAAGGACTTTTACGTGGAAACCTCCTTTCTCAAGGGAGTAAAACCACGACCTGTCTCACAGGATTGTCACAACCGTTTCACTAATCTTCACAAGCTAAAGTAAACCGGTTACACAAATGTTAGAAAAAGTTTTTAATCTCACCAACAAGCAATAACTCTATTGCTTGATGAGCCTAAGTAGATGTTATTCTACCCACTAAGCTATCACTCTAGACAACTTAGAATTTTCTAAGCAACACCACAGTTACCCACTAAATTAGTTGAACTAACTAATTTAGAATGTCGAATCAAACCACACTGATTCCTTTATAGATTTAGGATCAGTTTAAAATGTAAGACCGAAAGAATATATTCTCAAACAACTACACAATATACGCCTGAGTTTAGGTTGTTCTTGAATGATTCTTCTCCTTGATTTTCTTAAGCCTTTGCAAGAGTTCTTGAATGTCCTTTTTCAAGTTGCAAAAACTAAAGAGCAATGTATGGAAAGATGACATTATATAGACAAGTCACTTTCCTTAAACCTCTGCCATTGGTTGGTAAGGTCTGACGTTTCTGACGCAGTTGGGAACTGTGCACCAACTTTCTGTACCTTCTCCAGCTGGCAGTCAACGAACTATTCAAGTTGAGAATCGGGTACCTTCACAAGGTCCCTGAGTTTTTTACATCATCAAAACTACAAATAACATTTTCCCCCTTTTTGATGATGACAAACAATACTCCAGGCTCCACTCCAGCTTCAGGACAAGTTCCCCCTGAATTACTTATCCACCCTCCTAGCATAAACTCGAAACCAAAAGAAAACACAATATACATTGTACTAGTTGTATTCCTCCTCTGTGTATTCCCCCTCACAAACATGTCTAGTCACAACAACCAATTAAAATTCCCCCGTTTGGCATCATAAAAAAGAGATACAGTAAACCAACAGTATCAATAATAATATCAGAAAAGATGAAAGCCTTTTGGCAATCAAACATAAAAGAAAGCATTTGACAAGAGATATCAACTAGAACACAAGGGGAATAATATAAATAGCATTCCAAAATTAACATTCAATACATTAACAACAAACTGAAATACAAGGACGAAAAGATAGGCCACACAAAGAAGACAAGAGAAGATCATGGGACGGATATGAAGAGGGAGACTGATGGGAAAGAGACTGAATGATAAGAGTGAGTCTAGCATTAGCATCATCATTATCCTTGATTGCC
This sequence comes from Solanum pennellii, assembly GCF_001406875.1. Classification (NCBI taxonomy): domain Eukaryota; kingdom Viridiplantae; phylum Streptophyta; class Magnoliopsida; order Solanales; family Solanaceae; genus Solanum; species Solanum pennellii. The sequence continues at coordinate 12,177,436 of NC_028648.1, read as the reverse complement.
TTTTCTTGTAAAGCAATAATTTTGGCCCTCAGTTCTGCATTTTCCCTTTCCAGGGCTTGAACCGCAGCAGTACCAGGTCCCTCTGTCTGCGCAGTGAGTAGCTCGGCCTTAAGAATAGCAATTTCAACATCCTTGCCACTCAGCCTCATAGTTAGTTCTTCAAGTTCATGCTTGAGTTGGTCCTGATCTTCAATGAGTTGAGCCATTTTGCTCTTGGGATTTCCTTTCCCTTCAATGCACTCACATTGAACCAAGGTAGTCTCTGAAAAGGCTTGCTTCACTGTACCGACCTTGCCCACACCCAGCGGAATGTGAAAGTATTTGAATACTTCAGTGAGAAAGTATCCATATCCCATACCATGTATCCCTTTTCGCTCAATGATAGTCTTGTACATGTGTTCAAGCATGAGTCTCGAAAGATTCATAGGTTCGAACTTGCACAACAATTCCATCACATACAAATCAGCAGAAGTTGCTGAGGTCCTCTTTTCAGTTCGAGAGATGAGAGTTCTGTTGACAAATTTACAAACTAACTGATACTTACTTTTCATCACTTTCTTAAACAACCCTGCACATTTTGTAGTAGGAAGCTTCGAACACAGTGTCACAAATTCAACAGAACACGTTTTCCCTACCACAGACCTAGTACTATCTCGAGGTACCCTAAGAATTTTTCCCAACAGAGTCTCGTCAAGGAGAAAAGCAATGTCATTTACTCTGGTATTGACACTTCCATCTTCCTGAAATTGAATGTTATAGTAAAATTCTCCCACTTCCTTTTCATGAAAAATGGGAGATTTTTTGTTGAAAAGATGCATCCAAGACTGAATCTCAACCATGTCATGAAGTGAGTCCATTCCAGCAAGATTAATTATCCCCATGTCAAAAACCCTGCCCGCCAGTATAGACTGCTTCCTCAGATTGTCAATAGTCTCTTGTTTGTTGACCTGCTCTTCAATTTTCCCTTGTGTACCAGGTCCCTATGACCTTTTCCTCTTTCTTTTAGCAGTCTCCTTTGTGGATTTTGTTTGCTCAGCTTTCTTGGTTCCTCTTGGTTATGTTTTCCCTGACCTCTTCTTCCTGTATCCCTTTTCTGTTTCTTCAGTAGACACATCTATCACACCAGACTGTAAAATTGGACACTTTGAAAGTTCTAGCACTCCTGTTTTCTGTTATAGACTTAGCACTGTCTTTAGAGCATCAACCATCATCTTTTTGGCGTCAGATCTAGTAATAGGTCTCCTTATAGACACTTCTCCCACCACTTTATCTTTTCCCTTTATAGATGCACTTACATCTCTCCTTTGAACCTTTCACTTTATAGATTGTTCATCACCTGCTGAGTCAGAGGAATCAGAGGATGGACATCTCTTAAAATCTGGAGTTTTATCGAAGATAGGTTGGGTCTCTCTGATATCTTTTTTATGAAAAGGTTCACTTTCCTCAACCCCGACTTCCTCTCGCATCATAGCAAGACTCTCAATCACCAATTCTTCACTCGCAGCAAGAATGTTCTACTCAGAGGTTTTGTTCCTTGGCAAATCTCCTTCAAAAAGAGAATCTGAAAGCATTTCATGATGAGGACCAAGTCCAGTAGGAACACTTGAACTGTTCAGATCTATATAGTGAAAAGGGTTTTCGAGATTATCTAAGGGAGAACTTATTGGAAGATTAGATCTTGACCCTGTGGATGACGGAGAGTAGAAAGCAATTGGTTCAATCTCACTAAGTGCTGTAAGCATTTGCTTAGAAGCAGAAGAAGGGTTAGACGTTTTGTTAACAACAAGAAGAATGTAGCAGTATCAGAGAATGAAAAATGTAGAGATTAAAGCAAATTTAGTCCCCCCATTTTTTTCGACAGAGTGAAGGAATATTGCAAAAAGAATGAAGGATTAAAAGAGAGAAAAAAGGGGGTTTGAAAAAGAAATGAAAAGCTGCCAGGTCCCTATTGATTTATGCATCGCTTGGAAAGTAAGCGATGGTACTAACGGTCAGAATAACCGATGACTAACACGTGGCTTGATCAACGGTCACTTTATCTCACTTTGAAATTAATGTACGAATGCTAACCTCGACTAGGGCCAGGTTCCATAATGCAATTTTATCATCATTCCTCAACTGTTCTAGCCATGTATTTGTTTTGCTAGTCCTTTATGAATGTATACCTGCAATAGGTTATTGACACACAGGATACCTGCACTACAAGTTTAGACATCAAAGAAATTCAATGATTGAATGACTGGAAATAAGTTTGAAGTCATCATGCCCAACTTCAACCTATTACTCTCAAATTGATCTTTGCTAAGAGCCTTGGTGAAGGTATCTGCAATTTGTTCCTCCGTTGGACAATATGTAAGCATAATGTTTCCTTTTTCTACATTGTCTCTCAGAAAATAATATCTAACACCAATGTGCTTGGTTCTCTTGTGGTGAACAGGATTCTTTCCCATACTGACTGCACTAGTATTGTCACACATAAGAGGTATGGCCTTGATGATTACTCCAAAATCCTCTAAGTGTTGTTTGATCCATAACAATTGTGAACAACATGCAACAGCTGCTACATATTCAACTTCAGCTGTTGAAAGAGCTACTGAATTGTGTTTCTTAGTTCCCCATGAGATAATTGAAGATCCAAGGAAATGAGCCATCCCTGAAGTGCTCTTCCTGTCAACTTGATAACCAGAAAAATCAACATCTGCAAAACCAATAAGATCAAAAGTGTCACCTGCTGGGTAGAAAAGGACAAGGTCCCCTGTCTTCTTCAAATATCTTAGAATCCATTTTACAGCCTTCAAATGTGAATCACGAGGACATGCTTGGAATCTAGCACACATTCCAACACTATATACGATATCAGGTCTACTAGCAGTCAGATACAATAAGGATCCAATGATTCCCCTACAGATGGTTTGATTCACAAGAGAATCAGATTCATCAGCTATAAGGTTAGAGTTTCTTCCCATAGGAGTATCAATAGGTTTAGAATCAAACATATTGAATTTCTTCAACAGCTCCTTAATGTACTTCTCTTGACTGATTGAGATTCCATTTGATGATTGCTTTAGAATCAAACATATTGAATTTCTTCAACAGCTCCTTAATGTACTTCTCTTGACTGATTGAGATTCCATTTGATGATTGTTTTATTTGTAGCCCCAGAAAGAAGGTCAATTCACCCATTATGCTATCTCAAACTCCTTTCCCATTAATGATGAAAAATCTTCACACAAATGATCCGATGTAGCTCCAAAGATAATGTCATCCACATATACCTGTATAATAAGCAATTCCTGTTCTCTTTTGAATAAGAACAAGGTATTGTCTATTTTCCCTCTTTTGAACCCATTTTTCAATAGAAACTTCGACAATCTTTCATACCAAGCTCTGGGAGCTTATTTTAAATGATACAGAGCCTTATTCAATTTGAACACATGATCAGGTAACTCAGCATCCTCAAACCCAAGAGGTTGTTTAACAAACAACTCCTCTTTTAATTCTCCATTTAGGAAAGCACTCTTGACATCCATTTGATATAGCTTGAATCCGATGAATGCTGCAAAGGCTATGAGAATACTGATAGCCTCCATCCTTACAACAGGAGAAAAGGTTTTATCATAGTCTATACCTTCTCCTGATTGTATACTTGAACAACTAATCTGGATTTGTTTCTAGTAATCACACCATTTTCATCAAGTTTGTTTCTGAAAACCCATCTGGTTCCTATAACAGTTCTGTCAACAAGTCGAGGAACCAGGTACCACACCTTACTTCTTTCAAATGATGGAGTTCTTCTTGCATTGAATTAATCCAATCAGCATCACCTAATGCCTCTTTCATATTCTTAGGCTCAGTTGATGCTCGCTAAGAATGCAACTAGATTTCTTGTTTTTGATCTAGAGTGAATTTCAAAGTTCAGAGGTGAGATGAGATTATCAAGTGGATGTGATGAGCTGTGTTTCCATCCTGGTCTCAAGGTCAACTGGTTCAGCTGATCAGTATGATCTTCTTCTTAAAGGAATTCTTTATTTTCTGGAGAGTTTGAGATATTCTGACTTGAGTTTAGAATGGTACCTGGTTCCTCTTCACACTTCAGCATTGTCAATCCCCAAATGTTCATTTACATCAGCTTCACTTCCTTCAATTTTTTGAGAATTAAACAGCTCAATTAACTCATCTTCATCATTTGATGTAGCACCTTTCAAATTTCCATCTTCATCAAACACAACATGAATACTTTCTTCAATACATTGAGTTCTCTTGTTTAAAACTCTATATGCTTTACTTGATGAAGAATATCCTACAAACACTCCATCACTTCTAGAATCAAACATTCCTAGATCATCCTTTCCATTGTTAAAAACAAAACATTTGCATCCAAATGCCCTAAGGTAGCTCAACATAGGTTTTCTGTTGTTGAGTAATTCATAGGGGCTCTTTTTCAGTGAAGACCTTATCAAACATCTGTTAGTAACATGACATGTTGTGTTGATTGCTTCAGCCCAAAAACTTTGAGGAAGATTTGACTCAATTATCATGGTCCTTGCAATATTTACCAAGATTCTGTTTTTCCTTTCCACTACTCCATTTTGCTGGGGAGTCTTTGGAGTAGAAAAATTGTGACTAGTGCCATTTTTCATACAGAATTGATCAATTTTTGAGTTATCAAACTCAGTTCCATGATCAGACCTAATTCCAGTAATCACTTGATTCAACTTTTTTTGAATCATTTGAAAAACACTACCAATTCTTCCAGTGTTTCTGCTTTTGATCTTAAGAACCTTGTCCATGTGTACCTTGAGTAGTCATCAACTATCACTAGAATGTATTTCTTTCCACTTCTACTTTGAACCTTCAAAGGTCCACATAAATCCATGTGTAGCAGCTCTAATACTCTCGATGAAGTTACTTGCTTCTTTGGCTTGAAGGATGATCTGATTTGTTTTCCTTTGACACAGGCTTCACAAATTTTACTTTCACAAAATTTCAACTTTGGCAGACCTAGGACCAGGTTCTTAGAAATCAGTTTATTCAATAAAGATGAGCTCACATGCCCTAGTCTTCGATGCCACAGATCAGCATTTTCATTTTGAGCACTAAGACATGTCAGATCATCTCCATGAGATGTTTCAAAGTTAGCGACATACATGTTTTTACTTCTATGAGCAGTAAGAATCACTTTCTTTGTAGTTAGTTTAACTATAGTGCACTTCTCAGTTGTAAACTTCACTTCATTTCCCTTGTCACAAATTTGAGAACTCAAAAGACTATACTTCAACCTACTGAAATGACACACGTGGTCAATGGATTCCCGAAACGATTTTCCCACTTTACCAACACCTGAAATATACCCCTTCTTTCCATCACCAAAAGAGACACCTCCTCCCTGAAGTGCCTTGAGTGAGAGGAAATTTTTGATATATCACCAGTCATATGTTTAGAGCATCCACTGTCCATGTACCAACATTGACTGCTGCTCCTCTCACTCACCTGCAGCAAGAATCACTTGTTAGTCTTTGGAACCCATTTCAATTTGAGTTCCCAGAAAGCAGACAAAGGAGTGATCAAAGTGTTTCTAGCCCAATGAGGTAGTTTTAGATTCTTTTTGACAAAGGATTTTTGAGCTGAATCAACTCCTTTCTTTTAAAACCTTTTGGTTGAGAATTTTTTTGTGAGACCAGGTCTCTCTTTTGAAACCCTTTGCTTTTCTCTGTACTTTGAAAATCTCTCATGTGACTTTCTCCAGGCAGTACACTTTTCTTTTAAATGCCCATTTTTACCACAGTGAAGGCACAACAAATTATCAGACACAAATACATATTTGCTGTGAGGATTGAAAGGAGGAGTAATATTAAAACTTCCTAAAACCTTCTTGTTGAAATTACTTTGATTTGTTACGTTTGAAAGCGGCTTAGAAGACTTTGTCCACTTAAGAGATTTTCCAAGTTCATCTTTAAGTTTGACAATATCCTTTTCTAAGTTGTTGCTCTTTTCCAAAGCCAAACCAAAATTAGTCTCAGAGGTTTTCAGTTTTTCTTCAAGCTCAACTTGTAAACCATTAGACTTTCCTTTTTGCTTTTCAGCTTTCTCATTTATCAGATGCAACTGTTTTTTAAGTTCTATTTTGTCAGATTCCAGAACAGCCATTTAATCTTCAATTTTCAGCATTTTCTCATCCATTTTATCTCTAGTTTCATTTAAACTTTCAAGCTCAGCATTCATAATATCTCTTTCAGAAGTTAACTCAATAACTAAATCAATCATAACATTTGCTAATGTTTTTAATTTTTTAAGAGAATAGGTATTCAGATCATGTTTCATATCAAGAAGAGTTACCTTATCCTCATCATCTTTAGTTTTTAAATGCGCCATGAAAGCAAACATCTCATTGAATATAGTTTTCTCTTCATGAACCACCACCATTGACACGTCATTTGGTTCATCAAGATCTTCTAAGTCACTTGAAGAGTCTCCCCATGCAGCAAGAGCTTTCTTGACCATATAGTCAGCAGCAGCTTTCCCATCATTCTTATTTAGTACCAGGTCCCTTCGCTTTTCTTTATTCACCTCTTGTTTTTATATTCTTTGTTTTCAACTTTGAGTAATGGACACTCTCTTATAAAGTGTCCATCTTTTCCACACTTGTAACAAGTATCATTTTGATTGGCAGTTCGAGTAACATTTGCTCCCTTTCTAAAATCTTTGTTTTTCCTCACAATCTTCTGAAATCTCTTGATGAGGTAAGTCATATCATCATCATCACTGGAGTCCTCTTCAGATCTTTATTTCAGCATCAAGGACTTATCTTTCTTGAGTTCCTTCTTTGACTGATCATGACTTCGGTTCATCTCATGAGTCTTTAGATTTCCAATGAGAGCATCCATTGTTAACACTTTCAGGTCTTTTGCTTCACTAGTAGCATCAACCTTACTTTCCCAAGACTTGGGAAGGATTTGAAGAACTTTACTGACTTGTTTACTCATACTGATAGGTTCTCCAAGACTTCTCAACTCATTTGTGATGGATGACAGTTTAGTGAACATTTCATGAATAGTTTCACCTTCTCTCATTTTGAAATTTTCATACTGAGATGTAAGCATATCAATCTTTGACTCTTTTACTTGTTCAGTTCCCTCATGGACTGTTTTTAAGCAATCCCAGATCTCTTTTGCAGATTCACAAGCTGAGACACAATTGAACTCATCAGATCCTATACCACAGACAAGAAGTTTATTTGCTTCGTACCCCTTTTCAATCTTCTTCCTATCAGCTTCATCATATTTTTGCCTAGTCTTTGGAATAACTCTATTGCTTGATGAGCCTAAGTAGATGTTATTCTACCCACTAAGCTATCACTCTAGACAACTTAGAATTTTCTAAGCAACACAATAGTTACCCACTAAATTAGTTCAACTAACTAACTTAGAATTTCAAATAAAACCACACTAATAACTTTATAGATTTAGGATCAGCTTACAATGTAAGACCGAAAGAATATATCCTCAAACAACTACACAATATACGCCTGAGTTTAGGTTGTTCTTGAATGATTCTTTTCCTTGATTTTCTTAAGCCTTTGCAAGAGTTCTTGAATGTGATTTTTCAAGTTGCAAAAACTAAAGAGAAATGTATGGAAAAATGACATTGTATAGACAAGTCACTTTCCTTAAACCCCTGCCATTGGTTGGAAAGGTCTGACGTTTCTGACGAAGTTGGGAACTGTGCACCAACTTTCTGTACCTTCTCCAGCTGGCAGTCAACGAACTATTCAAGTTGAGAACCGGGTACCTTCACAAGGTCCCTGAGTTTGTTACATCATCAAAACTACAAATAACATGTGTGTTTGAATACTGTATAATTGCAAAAAGTATCTTTCTCATTTTGATGCTGCTGGAAAAGAAAAGTCTTTCTGGATTCTCAATATCTACAACTTCACTTGGTATGAAGGACCAATTATTATGAACTAGGAAGGTGGGAGTAACAAAGATGATATGCAGGTTTTCCATTTTTTTTGTCACCTCAACGCTCCAAATTCAAAATGAAGTGGATATTTCACTTTCAGTTAAGTTTGTTGAATCAAACTTTGGTTTAAGTAAATAGTCACTATTATTAAACTAACTTCACTATGTGTACATATATAAATACATACACTCTTGGAAGAATTTTTCTCGTGCCGTGAATTAATTCTGAATGACATTGTCCTGATTCACAAGTACAAGAAAAGAAGTCTGAAAGTGATTTTGTGATGACTGATGAGGCATTAGAGAGGGAAAAGGCGTGGTATATGGGGTGATGATTCAACTTTGCGAACGGGATGATCTTTAGTTTAATCATACTGGATGTGGTATTGATTCGTTTGATGTGGAAGCTATTGAAGTTCTCAATGCTCAGACTAGTGACTTTGGGATGTATTGATGTTTGACTATATTTCGTGTTTCTGCATGAGTTCTCCTTCATTGTTGTGTGTTTTTAATAAATAAATGCCCTTTTTCGGTTGATTTCATTTTACCTCTATCAGGCAGATGAAGTTCGACATCAATAAAGAGAGAGACTTTCTTCTAAAATGCTACATCACATCTTTCATGCTTCTGGTTATGTGGAAGGTGAAAGGTCCAGGGACAGAACTCCGGGCACATAACTCCAGGGGGGGCACTCTCTAGGGACATAACAATATTCTGTCACCGCGAGCTTAGGACATTGGTTTGTTGCGGTCGTAAGGTATTATAGCTCCTAATAATTTCTGTCACCCATTGGCCTTAGATCATTTTAATTACCAATTATTTTCATGACAATAAATAGAAACAAAAAAATATGAACAGTAGTAGTAGAATGAATTATCATGTAGGGAGTTAGAAAAATCCTTATATGATTTGTGAACTCTTTTAGTGTTTGTTTTCTTTACTAAAGAAATTAAGATGAGAAGCTGAAATTAGTCTTCTATTACTGTATCAATTCTTAAATGGAGAAAGTTAATCACTTCAATGTGAGCTGTAACATAGATTAAGTGTGGTATTAGTTGCTAAATTAACCTTTGGCCTTGTTTATCTACTCAATTGCGGAGATAAGGTGGCAGATTTTATTTCATAACAACATTTTTAATACACTGCACTTTCAGGACAAGTTTGCACGCAAGACACTTTGATCTTTGAGCCTTGTATGATAGTGAAGGTTAGCGAGATTCGGGCTGCCAAGGGTCCCACATTCTGGTGAGTTCAAGATTGCTTTTAAAAATTATACATTTCATTCGAGATTCTTCTCGTTCATATGTGCATATTTAATGAAAGATGTAATTGCTAAATTCATTGAGAAGATTCACTGTTAAAGGCAGAACGGAAATTCTTACTCTTATGTTTCATGGTTGGTGAGGAAATAGAAATCATGAGAAACGTTGAAGTTAGATTGTTTATCTGTTAATCTATATGCGTCAATTTTCTTCGTTCTTTTTTTTCCTTTCAAATATGACTTGTATTCCATTTGGTGAAGGTACATCAATATTTTGGCAGTAGTCATTTTCGCTTCTAAGCATGTTCAGAAAATTTATGCATCAAGCTAAGTTTGATCATTTCTTGCTACATTACATCTAATTAAATTGGATATGTATATTTGAATTTTTATCCTAGATAAGCCTGCAAGTCGTTTATTCTATTCCCTTTTTAGCCGCTGTTCTTCTAGATTCTCATCTACAATGTCGATTATATGAAGACCGAAACACTATCACATACCCATTCGTAGACGAGCCTTTTAGAATATTATAAATAACTATAACATATATAAAATCTTTGTTTGCTTCACCAACTATTTGATCCACATGAAAAGTACTGGTGTACTAACAATTTTTTTCTCATCGACATTTTTTTTGGTTAAAATTGATGTTATTTTCATGTCAATATTGGGCCCGTGCTCTAGCCCTTCTAGTATATATATATATATATATATATATATATATATAATTTGCCACCACAAGTAACATGTATGTTCATGGTGCCAACGGTATTCGGTTAAGTTTTTGGCATCCTTGCCTATCCTAGAATTGCATATTTGTATGTTAAATTTTAGGATAATTGTATGAAATAATAAATTATTAATTCAAAATTAAATGCTATAGTCATAGTCTATTTTTTTTTAGTTAAAAGTAAAAATCTCATTCTTTGTCATCTGATTCTGTATACAATTAGTCATTTTCGGTATACAAACTCATCCAGTGTACAAATGTATAGAATGCGTTTGTGTTTGTATAAAGCGAGAAAAAAGTGTATATACAAATACAAATACATATTTTTTCATCGTATATACTTATAATTATACAAATAGAGATCTTCTTTTTCCCTGTTCTCTTTTGTTTTCTCTCTTTCTCGTTCTATACAAATACAGATTATACAAATTGCAATGTATAACTTGTGTTGTATAAAGCGAAAGAGAGATTTGCTTATAATTTTCACATATACACTTATACAAAGAACACATCCATATAAAAATTACGACAAACGTTTTTTATACAAATTATCCAATTGTATAAATAAATTTATATAAAACTGAACAATTGTTTGTATGTAAATTGGATGTATCTAGCGAATTATACAAATCAAAAGTTCAATAGAAAACATAAATTTGTTATGGTGGACAATGCAAATTATAACTATAGCATACAAATATAATTTTTATATTGTTATATGTCAAAGTTTCTCTAAATTTTATGCTACATTTTCCATTTCTTTTTCCAAAAAAAGGTTGAGCAAAGACTCAAACCCAGTAAGCATTTTATTGGGTCATCTGATATCAACTAGAATCAAGGTGTAAAAGTATTATGTTTTGGTGGTGGGTCGTCCATGTAGACCGATCCAACTCGACCTAATTCTGTTCGATCCAATTCATTTTTGTTCTATTCGATTTAATTAATTAATTAATTAAATGGATAATTTTTTTTAAAAGATAAGAGGAATAGAAAGGCAAAAACAATTAACAAACAGAAAGAAAAGTTCGTTACATAAATCAATCTACACAGTAAAGAGACTCTTAATTTGTGAACAAGAACAGTCTTGATTTTCTTGTGATTCAAAAAGAGAACTGGAGTAAATTATTTCGACAACAAAATCAATAACGAATATTTCACTGCACGTTATCAAGTACGCATTTTATTGTTATTTTGTCTTTAAACTTTCTTCACTGATATCAGAACAATTATCAGTTGATCCCATTATTTGGATGTTGATGTAAACTCATTGTGTTGTTGAAAAGAAATCTTCTATAACTATTTTTTTCTTGAAAATCAGTGAATTTTTTGTCTGGAAGAAGTTAGGGTTTTCTTTTTATATATTTCTTATGTGGATTAATTATGTTTTAATAAGATTCTCATATTGTAGATAGGATTCATTATCCTACGAAGAAAGAAATTTTGTCATTTTTTTTAAAAACCGCTTTTGTTTGTAGTGATGTGTAAATTGGTTGTACAATATTTTAGGTTGCAACTTATGCTATATATCATGATCTGCTTGTTCGTAGCTTTTCGAAAATATATTATATTAAAAAAATGGAATTTAAATCAAGTGGTATATGAATTTTTGTACGTTGGTTGTTTTTGACCTTTTTTTTTCAAAAAACCTGCTTCTATTGTTTGCGGTTTGAAAATTAGTGTACTTTTTTTTTTAGTTTGAAACATAATTTTTTCATGATGTACTCGTTTGTAGCTTTCTGAAAATATATTATAATAGAAAAATAGATTTAAACGAGTGAGATATGCAATTTTGAAATTGGTCTGGGAAAAAACAAAAAAACATTTTTAAATTATTTTTTAGAAGTGTTTCGTGTCCTTTAGGATTACTCTTTTTGGAAAATGAATATTTTTCCTTTTAGGAATATTTTTATATAATATATGTGTTTATATATTATGTTTTTCAAATTAGGTCTTGTTAATTTGTTTAGTTTTTATATTCCTTAAACAGTTGTTTTTTTGTCTCATACAAATGAAAGTGTCATATATGAATGGTTCCACCATTATTGTTTCCTTCTTCCCATTTCAGACATGGTTGAACAAGAACAAACTCGAATTATTTCAACTGGAGTTCTCACAGTCGAGTAAAAGGACAATTTTGAAGAGCACAGAGCCATAGGACATGTTTTTGAGAGAGAGGAATCATACAGATTGGTAACCTGTGGGCGACACAAAATTTGTTAAGGAATCAAACAGTTATTTGAAGGAAAAGAGATAAAGATCTGAAAGATATTATGTCTTTGAAGATCAATCCTCTTGTCTCTTTGTTAGACTTCCTCATATCCTTTAACATGAAATTTGATGAGGTTAATGAAAGTGTTATTCAATTTGAGGAGTGTCTTGCATACGGCGTCTTGTATCATTCTTTACCAGAGTACTCGAAGCTAGAACTAATCAAAACCTATTTCGAAATTGGGGATAATGAACCACTATGGAAGTATGTGGTCAATATATGAGTTAAGTGGGTAAAATTTCACAACATAAACCTATTTTAGTATTGAATTTTGTTGTTTATTCTTTATAAATATGTGATGCATATTTTGATTATGCTTTAAATATGAATATTTGAGTTTTATCTTTTTTTTAATGGATTAGTAGATTGTTATTCTATTGCGCATTATCATATAATATTTGATTATTAGACATGTAAATCTTTGTGATTATGCTCTAAAATATATAAGTATATATACACATTAAAATCAGTATCGAATTTTGGTTAAATATATAGTTTGTAAATGATGATTGGATACCTACGCGTCTTTTCGATTTTACATTAAATATGAAATCTTTTTGAGAATTGATTTGCTTGAATGTGTACGTCGCATGCAAAATTGATTTGAAGTATTCTTGCCTAATGAACTTGCAAATATAGTCATGACATCAAAATGCTATTATTGTTGACTTAAACAAAGGTGAACTTAACATTGAGAATTACGACATCTGAAGTCATATGATATGGTATGTATTCGAAGAGAAAAATACTCTGCAAGGGGTAAATCATGTTTTCTATCAACCAGAAGAGGATAACTCTACACAACACAGAAGGAATCTTGAAGGTTACAGAGTTTTTTTTTAAAAAAAGTTGATTCCACTACGCATGAAATAATAGTTAATTCTGTGACTGATGACCTCATACATGATAATATGAATTTCCTATTGTTTATGCAATGTGAGAACATCCACAAGGAACATATGAGGGTACTTCTGTAACCCGCCTCCAATAGTTGATTATCAAATTTGACACTTACAAGAAGTGTCATGATCATACTGTCAAATAACACCTTAGGGTGATGTCAACCATGATAGCCCAACTCAAGAGTGTAGTCCATGTTCTTTTAGATAGGCAACAAGTCCAGGTAGTGATTCGGTCTCTTTTCAATAATTGAAAACATTTGAAGGTTAAATTGATCCATAATGGTAGTACCAAAACTTTTTTAGATGTTGCTTGCCATGTTGAACTTGAATATGAGCGACTTGGTGCTGCCAAAGCTGCTTTTAATGCATTTGTGGCAGAGTCAAGTTGTACAAAATCTTCAGGCTTCAAGCGTAAGAAGAATTGGAAAAGAAATGAGAAAGAAAAAGAGATTGGAGAAGGACCCTCTAAGAAAAAAAAGAAGTCAAAGTTAAATAAGGAAGGGTTTTTCAAGAAGATAGACAAGAGTAAAATGAAGTGTTACAATTGTCAAGTATTGGGGTATTTTGCTCGTGAATGTACCGAGCCCAAAAAAGTGACATTTCTTAATGCATATCTAAGTTCTATAGATGTTTCTAGCACTTCCTTATTAACTCAATCTTATCGTATGTGGATTGTAAACTCATAATCCACCGACCAAGTGAGTTGAGATCGAGAAACGTTTGTGGAGTTTCGTCGAGTTTCATCTAAATTAAGGTGGATCTACGTGGGAAATAATGCAAAACTGAAAGTCAAAGAAATCGACACTTGCGAAGTGGACTTGTGTGATGGTCGTTCCTTGATGTTGCAAGAAATATTGTATGCACAAGAAATTTTATGAAACATAGTGTTTGTATCAGTTCTTTTAGATATTGGTTTTGATTTATTTCTTTGTCGTAATAGTGTTAGAATAACTCTAGATAATGATATATATGTCCAAATGGTTTCACAACCCTCATGCGGGCCCACACATACCTCGACAATCAAACCCTCACTAAATATTTATGTAGTCAGTCAATTGAATTATTATGATTGCTCGGGATATGACATGTCAATTATCACTTTTAACAACTTGTTTATTGTTAATTTACCAGTAAATCATATTTCCTCTATCACCTCTTAGTTGTCATGATTTCATTTTTTAGAGTTAAATAATAAGAATCTTGACTTATATTTTATAATTTATTTTTCATCATATTTATATGTAAAAAAATTGCAACATGTAGTACTTTTTGTATAGTTTTATAATACCTAAATTTTTTAGTTTAAAATGTCGAATTAAACTATAAAAATTAGTTAAATTGACTTTCAAAATGCGTAATATCACAACAAAAAGGGAACGGAGGGAGTAGGATCATAATGATATTTAATCCCAACTACATTCCCCCAATTTATCTAAATTTTGCTTTCATGGGACGAGTACATTCTTTAAAAGCTATAACGTGGTATAAGAAAAATACAACATTGTTATTTTTGCTGAAAATCACTTCACATTGCAGAATGCTATGCATATTATTTATTGTGAATCTCAATTTATGCAGTAACTGAGGCTGTTTTCAGTTTTGATTGATTCTTTGCATCGTGCGAACATGTAATCCCCCAGCTATATGAAGCTGGATCATCGTCTTGTAGATAACTGTCCTTAATTCATCAGTCAACTTGAATATAAAGAATCGTAGTAAAACCGCTACAGTGATCTTGATTTGTCTATAAGCAAATTCTTTTCCTATACATATCCTTGGCCCAGCCTGCGCATTGTGCATCAAAACATGTTTTTTAATTCATTATGTTTGATAATGAAAGTCATTAGTCTTGTTAATTTGTCAACATATGTATATACGTACAGACCTGAAAAAATGGTAAATTTGAAAGGGCTTTCTTGCTTGAAAGAACCGTTTTCATCTCTCTGTGTTATATTCTAGGTGTTTTTATAATCCTCACAAATGCGGGTACCTGGTCCCTGGCAGAGTGCTTTTGTCCAGATATAAATGGGGTACAGTCGTAAAAGCTGTCATGTCAGGTGATAGGTGAAAAGTGCAGTATCCTACACCAATCAGAAGCGCGGACGAGATTGTACGTTTCAGTATCTCACAAATGCAGGGACCTGGTACCGGGCAGAGTTTCCTCCATTAGATACATAATTGGTTACAGCTATAAAGCTATCACGTCAGAGGTTGGTGAGGCGTTAGTGTACTACACCAATCAGAATGGAGGAGGGTGTTTGTCCAACGAATAATAACTCTTTATGTTTGATACTTTTAGCATGACAAACACCGTATTATATTCATTCATCCAAAAAAGGAAGTCAGCCAACAAGCCTTTTCAAGAACTCACAAAGAAGTTTGCAAGGGACCTGGTCCCCGTAAGACTGCGACGTGAAAAAGTGAAAAGACAGCTGTAAGAAAAGTTGCCACCGCTGATGCGGTAGGTGCACCACTTTTCCAACAGCAGGCCTTCAGCTAATGGAATGGTTTCAATGAATTTGTGGTGAATTATATTATCTCTTTTCATCAAACACAAATTCAAGTTTTGGCAAACAAAGTTTTGGATTTCAGAAAATCCAAAAGCTCAAAAGAAAAGGCCATCTTCAAGAAGTGTCATCCTAACTACAACAAGGATCTAATAGAATTACAAGCTATATAATTGTCTTAGGGTTATATCTTCCGTGCTTACATTGTAAATCTGTTCCTAATCTATAAAGGATTCAGATATTTGTTTTGGGTTTGTAAAATTCTAAATCAGTTAAGGTTGACTGATTTAGTGGGCAACATTTATTTGTTGCTTAGTCAAATTCTAAGTCATCTAGAGTTAGGTGGTTTAGTGGGCGGTGTGGTATCCGCTTAGCAAATTCTAAATCATCCAGAGCGTGGTGGTTTAGTGGGAGGTGTTGTATCCGCTTAGGCTCTTCAGGTAATACGTAGATTACTTTACAGTGAGATTAATAACTTTTTCTCACATTGGTTGTAATCGGGTTTCACTTTTGCTTGAGAAGATTAGTGAAGACGGTTGTAAATCCTGTGTAACAGGTCGTGGTTTTACTCCCTTGAGCAAGGAGGTTTCCACGTAAAATCATCGTGAAAATTTTAGTTACAGCCATTTACTTTCTGTATTTGTTTCAACAATTGTTCTTGTTGAGTCAAGGTACTTGGTCCGTTGACGTATAGTAGATGCTGACCACTGTCTCTGCTTACATTCTGTTCTTACTGTGTCAAGGGACCTGGTCCACTGACTGTTAGTGGGCGCATCCATTCCAACAAGTAGTATCAGAGCGTTGGATTCTCTATATGGTTAACACCAAGAGAATAGATCCTGAAGGAATGGCGTCCTCACCAAGCATAGAAGAAGGTAAATCCACCATAAGTGTTACCGATGGTGGAAGAACAGACTGCACGATTATATCATCGCAAAAGATAGTGAGCTGCGGGACTTGGTTCTTGATGGTCCTCACATTCCTACCAAGAATGTGAAGAAAATATGTTTAATTCAGGAGGTTCCCAAATGTATAAGAGAGTATGATGAAACATATAAAAAAAAGGAAGTCTGTAGCATTAAAGGTTTCTCCAAATGATGCTTTGGAAGACGAAAAAGATATGATTTATTTGACTGAAAGGTTTAAAAGAATATTCAAAAAACATGGAAGGTTTCAAGAAAAAGGAAACGAATTCCGTTATACGTGGTGAAAGGCTAATGCTGATCGGGTGGTGAAGAAAGTTCTTGCAGTCTTGGAAGATTCCTCAAGTGAGTCAGAAGAAGATGCAGAAAACCATGAGGATGTCTCAATGATGGCCGTTGAAGATGATGAAAATGTCTTACAATTCAATTTTCTCATTAATGGCAGAATCTGATGCTGAAGAGAATCTAAATGAGGTAACTATTTTTGACCTTAAAGATGATCTAGATACTCTTCCCATTATAAAATTAGAACTTGTTGCCCTACTTATAGACACTGTTGATGAACAAACCACTCAAAACTTAATGTTGAATGAAAAATTAAGTTTGTGTGAGGATGAAAATTCTGCTCTTAAATCTCAAATATTTGAATTGAGCGTCAACATATGTATCCTTGAGACTGGTAGTATGGAACCCAATGAGGGACCTGGTACCTCAAAGGGTGAAATGCGAAAGGTCAGTGTCTTTGAGGAGGAACTGGAACAAAAACTTAAGACTTCTGAGTCTAAGTTGGTCGCCTTCATTGAAATTAATGCTCAACTGAGGAGAGATCTGACCAAGGTAAGGGAAGAGCTAAATCTTTCTTTGAAGTGGACTGACTCCTCCCAAATTCTCTGTAACTTATCTAGTCAGATTTTCAATGGCAAGAATGGGCTGGAATGCAGACTGACAGAACCCCCTCATAATCATCACAGTAAATATGTGTCTGTAGCTGACAATCTCTTGTGCACTCACTATGGGCGTAATGGTCATCTAAAAGAAAATTGTGAGAAGCGGAAAAGAGCTAAAGAAAGGCATGTGAAATTTGTCCATTCTGAAAATAATCAAGAAAAGAAAGAAAGGGGACCTGGTCTTCGTGCTAAAATTTTCAGATCCGACATTTATGTGGAAACGGAGCGCAAGGTACTTATTCCTCGCTATCGTTTTAGCAAGAACACTTTGCCACCTTGGACAGGAAGGTTTCTTGTTAAGCCTTTTGACAGCTATTGGGAACTCTGTTTGAAGTGGGTTCCTAACTCTAACGAGTAATTCTTGTGCATAAGAGAGGAGGTAGTCAGTGTTGGTTCATAAATACTAGATGCTTAAAACACATACTAATTAGGTCACTTCAAGGTGGAGGTGTCTCTTTTGGCTAATGGAAATAAATGCTGCATTCTTGGTGTAGATGTGTGATGAATGAAATGAAGCTAAGCTCTTATCAGATAATTATTTTTTCACAAACTTTCTCTCTCAGGCGATGATCTTGACAGAAAAGAGATGCAAGAACATGTTTATTGTTGATCTGTTTACTGCTCGTTATGACAGTCTCACTGACCTCAATGCTCGAGGTGAGAATGTTGAGGTATGATTTAATAGACGTGCTCATAAGTGCTGCTTTGCTGCACAAACCTGTGTCACGGGACCTGGTCCCAGTCTGCATAAAATGATATTTGCAGATGACAAAGGTTGAGACGATGATGTTAAGGAGAAGTAGATCAAACTATCTTTAAGCAATCTCAAGAAACCTGATGCAGATGATGTACCTAATGAGGGATCCGGTCTTCTAGACATTGCTGAACAAAGATGATGCAGTTCAAAGTGATAATGTGAATTCTAAAGGTGATAATGAAGAAGCAGATCAAGCTCAGTTTGAAAAAAGCAAAATCTGACAGTCGGTTCCCCAACAAGTTGATCGGTTGTCCAAGTTGATCCTCAATAATGAGTTCAAGAGAGATCAAGAAAATCTCAAAAGGTACCTTTGGTTGTCAAGAATTATACATCATTGAGCTTCTCAAATGACTTAACATACTTTAAGTCAAGACAATGAGAATGAATGGTGATGTCATCATGGAGTTTTGCAAAATGAAGCATCAAGTAGCTGACATCTTCACCTTAGGCTTCAGTAAGGACCAACTTGTCAAGAATATGTACGTACTCATAGTGGCTAAGCTGAAGTAAAGAAGATACCACAACATGATCAGGGAAATTACTGTCTGAACATATGAAGGGACCAGGTACCTGTTCAAAGAAGCTGCTGAAAAGGGTTCATGTTTTAGGTGCCTCGACAATTTATACTTTCTTGGGCACTAACTTGAAGCTGGATGCTAATGAACTGGGTTCAAGGACTCTACCCATGTACAAAGAAATCACTTTTAAAGGCTGCTAGTAGAATCCGAACATAGTTGAAGAAGACAATGGACCCGGTCCTATTCTGTCCATCAACAGACTTTTTTTTTTTGGAGTATATGGTGTTGATTTATTGTGCTAGGTATCAAGCTGATGGAAAGAGTACCTCAAGAGTGGATTATGTTATAGGCTGATCACTCACTCAAGGGAAAATGAAAGGCAAAATGCAGTTGCTCTTTCATCAACTTAGGCGAGAATGTAGCAAATGCAGCTTGATGGGAACTCTTGTGGACCAGGAAACATCTTGAAGCTTATTAAAATCTGGCTGAATTAATCAAGATGATGATGGAAATGCTAAAACCTTCTTGTATGGATCCTGCCTGAAGCAATCGACTCCTTCATGACTAGCAAAGGGAACATGTATCCTTGCTTTTCAGTTATGTGTGTTTTAGCAAGTTCAGTTTCATACATTTTGTAGGTATACACATATAGAAAAAGGGGATAAAGGAAAAGGGAGGTCATGACAAATCTAGGCAATGACATTCAAACTACAGAGAGGGACCTGGTCCTTTTTTGAAGGTTAGCAATTTTAACATTGCAGTTTGAATTATGCATGAGAACCATTGCAATTGCCACATGTCTGTCATTCAGGAATCTGACTGTTGTCCCATCTTTTGAGTGCCAATCTGATACCTCATTTTCTCCTTCTTTATATTCCATAGTTTTTTCTATTTCCCTAGAAAAATCAAGTCACCTTCCAAATATCACGGTGTTTCGAAATTCTCCTTTCTCTTCTTTCCAAACACACTTCAAATCATTAACCCCCTCTATTATTGCTGGAGAATTATCTAATGAAAATGTTTTAAGTGTGAAGAAGGATCTGGTACTCCATGAAAAATGAAGAAGTGAAAAGATGATGTTCGTAAAGGGTGAAGTTGATATTATGAGAACTCAAAGTTTTCTGAAGAGGAAGATGTAAAAAAAAATTATTGGTTCCTTAATTGTTGATCTATTCATCTCGGAGGCGTTGAGTTTTTTGTTTTACCAATCTTTCTGTTATGAGAAACTCAGGCTGGTGTTGGAAACTATGACAGTTGCTCGTGTTAACTAGAATACTGAAATGGGTTGTCTAAAAGTCCATCTTCTGAAACAACACCATCAGAGGGACCAGGTGCCAAAACCAAAAAAAATAATAAAATAAAATTGGCAGCTCTGAAAGTTCAACATATATGTTGGGCTGCACAACATGCTGAATGTTAAGACATGATTATGAAAATCTTATGCTAAGGGATATGCTCTATTAATCCTATTCTTTGAATCCCTTTCCTCTAAGTCATCCCTTCTTTTCCTATCTCTCTATGCAGTCCTCATTACTCCTTTTGGGCATTGTTCTTGTTTTCATTTGTAATCATATTTGCAATGCTTTGATGGCTGATCTTTTGTTTATGGATGAAAAATGTCATGTTTCTACTGACTTGTCTCATTACTTTATGCCTTTTTACTCATGCTCAGTGTTGCTCAAGTGGCCATGAATTTGCTGGAACATATTTCTGTCAACTTGGTTTACTGCTTTAACCCTTTTTATGATGTCAAAAGGGGGAAAGTTTTTAAGGTAAGGTATGAGATCAATGGTGTTATAACTGCTTGAAAAAGACATGGCCACATCGATAGGGGGAATCAATTTGTAGTTACTTGAAGAGATATGGTCATGCTGACTGGGAGAATATATCTTGCTACCTGACAAGGACATGGTCCTGTCGATAGGGGGAAGAAGATGTTTGTCATCATCAAAAAGGGGGGAAATGCTATGTTGATGTTTTAATAATTTGACAAACTTTGGAGATGATTCAACTCCAGTTACCCTAAGATTTCTTTTTTATAGGGGGAACTGGTGAATAAGTATGTTATCATCAAAAAGGGGCAAAATGTTAGTTCGAATCTGAGTTAAGATGATAGCTCAAACTTGATATGAAGTTTTGATGATTTAACAAACTTATCGATCTAACAAGGAACTAAATCCTTGTTATTAGAACTGCTGACAATGAGATGATTGATAAACTCAGTGTGAGGTATATTTGTGTGCTATCATCAAAAAGGGGGGAAATGTTATATTCTAGGTGTTTTGATGATCCTCACAAATGCGAGGACCTGGTCCCTGGCAGAGTGGTTTTGTCCAAATATAAATGGGGTACAGTCGTAAAAGCTGTCATGTTAGGTGGTACGTACCCTACACCAATAAGAAGAGCGGACGAGATTGTATGTTTCAGTATCTCACGAATGCAGGGACCTGGTATCAGGCAGAGTTTCCTCCATCAGATACAAAATTGGTTAAAGCTGTAAAGTTATCACGTAAGAGGTTGGTGAGCATCAGTGTACTACAACAAACAGAATGGAGGAGGGTGTTTGTCCAACAGATAATAACTATTTATGTTTGATACTTTTAGCATGACAAACACCATATTATATTCATTCATCCAAAGAAGGAAGTCAGCCAACAAGCCTTTTCAAGAACTCACAAAGAAGTTTGCAAGGGACCTGGTCTCCGTAAGACTGCGACGTGAAAAGGTGAAAAGAGAGCTGTAAGAAAAGTTGCCACCTCTGATGCGGTAGGTTCACACCTTTTCCAACAGCAGGCCTTCAGCCAATGGGATGATTTCAACGAATTTGTGGTGAATTATATTATCTCTTTTCATCAAACACAAATTCAAGTTTTGGCAAAAAAAGTTTTGGATTTCAGAAAATCCAAAAGCTCAAAAAGCAAAGGCCATCTTCAAGAAGTGTCATCCTAACTACAACAAGGATCTGATAGAATTACAAGCTATATAATTTTCTTAGGATTATATCTTTCGTGATCACATTGTAAATATGTTCCTAATCTATATAGGATTTAGATATTTTTTTTTGGGTTTGTAAAATTCTAAATCAGTTAAGGTTGACTGATTTAGTGGGAAACATCATTTTGTTGCTTAGTCGAATTCTAAGTCATCTAGAGTTAGGTGGTTTAGTGGGCGGTGTGGTATCCGCTTAGCAAATTATAAATCATCCGGAGCGTGGTGTTTTAGTGGGCGGTGTTGTATCCGCTTAGGCTCTTCAAGTAATAGGTAGATTACTTTATAGTGAGATTAATAACTTTTTCTCACATTGATTGTAATCGGGTTTCACTTTTGCTTGAGAAGATTAGTGAAGACGGTTGTAAATCTTGTGCAACAAGTCGTGGTTTTACTCCCTTGAGCAAGGAGGTTTCCACGTAAAATCATCGTGCAAATTTTACTTACAGCCATTTACTTTCTGCATTTGTTTCAAGTACTGTTCTTGTTGAGTCAAGGGACCTAGTCCGTTGACGTATAGTAGATGCTAACCACTGTCTCTGCTTACATTCAGTTCTTGCTGTGTCAAGGGACCTGGTCCACTAACTGTTAGTGGGCGCATCCATTCCAACACTCTGTCTTAAACTCCTTTGCATCATCACCCCATATGTATTTCATCCTTCCCATTGCGTATGGTTGATACACCACCATATCCCCTTTATTCACATTGTATCCATCTGAAAGTAACAAAGTTTCCCATTCTACCAAAATATGTATGTCCATAATTTAGACTTAAAATAATACATTATGATGTTCGTGAATGAAGAGATCGAGTTTGAATATTTACCAATGGAATAGAAGGATAAAGTCTTAATGTCTCCGAAAGCACATCTTGTAGATAGTGCATTTTATCCATGGCTTCTTCAATTAGATGTGATGCGAAATCTGAAATTGTTGTACCAATATTTGATTTTGTCGCGTCTTTAATCACTTGTGCTACTTTCTCCTGTACTTGAGGATGCTTGCATAAACTCCAAATAAACCAAGCGAGAGTCGTTCCCGTTGTATCTTTACGAACACCCATGAAGTTTACAAGTATATCTCTCAAGTACTTTGGATTTGTTGTAGAATAGTGCCAGAATCTTGACGGCATACTACATATATTAGACCCTAAACTTGGCTTCAAATTATAGCTTTGACCTTCAACTTTCATAATGCACAAACAGACACTTTAATTATCCAACTTTTAAATAAATAAATACATGAGTCCTACATGACAAAATACACTTAGGACGAAAAATGACATGTAGGATGACATGTAGGACATGTGTGTCTATTTGTTCAACTTTACACAAGTTTAAGTGTCTACTTATGCACACCCAAATTTGAAGGGCATAAAGGTGATTCGAAGCCAAGTTAAAGGGTATATTTATGTATTATGCCAATCTTGACAAAATGTTTTCTTCTTTCCTCTGTTGTACAATTAAAGAATTCACATCGATGAATACAGTAATTGTTACTCTTTCTATCTCAATTTATAGGATTTAGTTTGACTTGACACAGAATTTAAAAAAGAAAAATTGTTGAGATGTATGTATTCATAGAGAAAAAAGAAAAATGAGTCGTACAAATTGAAACAGAAGGAGAACTAAATAAAATTGGTTACTGAGGAATCATGGGAAAGTTGTTATGTTTTTGTGTTGATCAAATTATATATATACTTGTGGAGAATTTGAGCACTTCTCTTTAACTTAGCTTCGGATCCAATACTAAGAAACCTTTTGATTTTCCAAAAGAGATCGATGTATCGCCAGAAACTCAATTCACTCACTTCATCAAGGGCTCGGATGAATCTGTTCGAGCCTTCTTTATTAGAACGACACACACTCTCCAGCTCAATACCAAATGCTAATGCTACTTGAAACAGAGAATCCATAGATGACTTCAGAAGCCGATCCTACATAGATTTTTTTTTATGATTACGTATGAAATAGTAATCTACTTGATAATGTACGAATAATGAGTGGAAGATTACTTGAATGTCTACTGTGTTGTTAGAATTTGCAGTTTCGTTCAGGATGTTAGCAAGTTTTGCTGCATTTCTATGAAAGACGATACTGTTAACATCCCTCAAAACTCTTTTGGAGAAGTCTGGACTCGAAAGCTTTCTCTGTTCTTTCCATTTATCTCCATCCATCCTGCGAAAACACCATCTCCATAATAGTCTTCTAAAACCTCATTCCCCTGCAGATTTTTTAGACATATAATTTTATGTTTTGAGTTAAAAATATTTATACGTTAATACAATTTTAATATACACCGTAGAGAACAATTTATAAAACATATAATATAATATAAGCTTTATTAACTTTCTTAAAAAATAAGCATTATATGTTTTAAAAGATTTATTATACATCTATTGATAATGAATAATTCATTTTTAATATATAGGCAGATTTATCATTAAATTACCATATATTGCTATAAAGTATAATAAATCAACACTATCACTAAAATCAGTAATTATTTATTAAAAAATATTCACCTAAATTACTGTCTTTTTTAAAATTATACTAATATTTAAAGATATTTTGATAGATTCAAACATGTCTTTAGTTTAAAATCACAAGATTTTATTGTTTTTAATTGTCAAATTAAAAGTTGACCAACAAACTGAAACCGAATGAGTAATTTATCGCGTTGCAGAGAGCTATGTTGCTCAGACTCTTCAAAAATGTCGACAGTTGCGTATCGAATTCTCCAAAAATAGTTTATTTTTAAAGAATCCGACATGAGCGCAAAAACATTTTTGAAAAACCTGAACAACTTAGGCGGAGAGACATACCTTGCCATAGTTATCAAAGTTTGTCTTCAAAATGTACTCAATCGGATCAGAAGTATAAATTTCTCTTCTAAAGAGACTCTCCAATCTATAAGTTTTGTATTTTGCAGCAAGACTAGTCATATGGTCATGTATCCTATCAAAGTTCATTAATTGCTTCAAAGTGCTATCACCAATTGGATGATATCTTTTTCTTTTTTTCTCGACATTACTACTGCTCATTAAGAATAATAGTACACTAATTATGACAAATGAAAGCCAAACCACTAGAAAATCCATATATGAAAATCTAGTTTAATTTTTTGTTTTATGGTGTAGGACATTTTAATAAAATAGGGTATTTATATACTGAATAATTTCTTGATTTCATCTTTAATGTCAAAGGAGATTTGTCTTTAATCTTCTGTCTTTGTCTTTAGATGAAATATCAAACCGAATATTGCCTTATTGAAAAAAAAAAGTCTTATCTTTGTATATCAAGAGGAAGAGGTAGACATAGACAATAAAATCCATTAAAAATTGAGTTAATAAGCCATCCAAATTGATTCCTTGTCAAAATACTTCGATTTTTTCTTTAATTTGATAGGTTACATATAATAAAGAAAAGAAATGATTTTATTAAGTATTAAAATATTTTTAAAAACAAATAAAATAACTAAAACATAATAAAAATTAGTTTGCACTGAATCATGACCAGTTTTTTTTATTCATTACCTGACCTGAAATTGCAAAAATCTCTACTTTACATTATCAAAGTGTTCACTTCTTTATCGCCAGGTTTCATTCGATTTGTTGTGGATTGGATGATGGAAAAACCAGCAAGCTACGGCAGTCGGATCATCACTTTACGCGATATCGATCGGATACATCACTTTACGATGTATCGAGTCATTAATTTACATGATGTATGGATACAACATTTTATGTGATGTATAGAGATCATACGCGATGAATCGGACCTTGAGTTATGTATCTAAACACAAACTTGATGTATGCGTATGTATCCAAAATCGAAAAGGGATGCATCCCGGATATT
This sequence comes from Solanum pennellii, assembly GCF_001406875.1. NCBI lineage: Eukaryota > Viridiplantae > Streptophyta > Magnoliopsida > Solanales > Solanaceae > Solanum > Solanum pennellii. The sequence goes on along the minus strand of NC_028648.1, from coordinate 12,151,816 downwards.
TGCGATATATCTAAATTTCACCAAATTTAAGGATTTTTGTAATTTAAAAAAAATTTGAGATAAGATGTAATTAATTAACTCTCAACACTATAAAATTTGTGTAAAATCTACCATTTAAATTGTGTATTGAGTTTTGATCCGTTTATCATACTACCCATCCAAATTTGATCCACCACTAAACAATATTTACCTCGGATGGTAAATGTAGAATATCGTATCCAACTTTGTGACAAAATGAAAGAAAACAAAATATACGAAGCATACAACTCAAAATCTGTACATCGCTGTAATTATATATAATTTATAATATATCTTACTGTTTTATTACTGTTTCCCATTTGATCCATTTTTTTAGTGGACTCGTTCTCAATTAATAAAAGAGTAATTAAGGCAATCGGCAACTTATAAATTTTTGGAAAATATTTATTTTATGGAGAAAAACACCAAGTTTAAAGTAGTCATAAGCTAATGAATATGTAATAAGAAATCCATTGAATTGATTAAAGCTTAAGTATCCAACCCTTGTCGGGAATCTATGGACCATATTGTCGCTATTTTGGCTTCTTTGCATACTGAGCACACCTTAATTATTCTCTGTAACGATCAGATTCCATTGTTATAGAAATGCCAATGAGAGAAAAATTAGGGCCAATCTTGTGTTAGGATTTTTTCAATTTTGTCCAGATTTGGAGGAAATCAGAGTCATCAAGGCGTTGGGAAATTTGGTAGCAATCGGATGGAGTAAATATGAAGTCAATTACATAAGTTAGATAACTCAATGAGGAATCCGTACGACCTTACGCAATTAACTTTGGATAAGCAAATATCCGGAAATTGATCTTAGCATTAAGGGCATTTTCTGAGTGTATGGGGTTAAGGGTGTGTTATAAAAAGTTGAAATTGAAATATCCTTAAAAATGTTGTCTCGCTTTGGGCCACTGTAGCGGGATTAGTGCCGCTGCAGCCACGCCACTACAGCGGGATGGGTGCCGCTGTAGCAGACGAGACGGGACTTAAAATTGTAGAATTTTTGGGGGAGTTCACTGGTTCGAAAATGCCGCTGCATGGAATTTTATGCCGCTGCAGTGACACCGCTACAACAGGATGGGTGTCGCTGTAGCGGGACAGGCGCAAATAATGTCGTAAATAAAATCCATAAACGATCTTATTTGATACTTTTCAACTTTTAGAGTTAAAGAACGACCCCTGATTTATTCCAACTTGTTTTCACCATTCATGAAGCTAAAGGTAAATTTTTTCGATCAGTAAAACATAATAGAATGGGTCAATATTTATGGGGAAGGGTTTCTTGATATATTCATGTTGTAATTAACACTAACTTGACTAGTTGGAATCATGATTTTGATCAAGGGTTCATAGAATTGTTAAGTAACCTGGGCAACTAGCGATTGTTTGTTGATTCTCGTGTTATTGTGATTATTTATAGACGAAGAACAAGTAGAAGAATCCGTAAAGGGAAGAATCATGTTTCTTAATGTTTCAAGCTTGTTTCGAGGTAGGTGATAGTTGTGATTTCATGATTGTGTGATGTATTCATGTTCTTGCTTCATTATGATATTGTACATATATGAACGTTGCAATATTGATCACGTTGGTTGTGAGATAGATGAATAATATATCAATGAAATTATGTTGTAAATGTATGATCCTAATGATGTACTTGTGTATGTGATTCTGGTGTGTTGATGGGATCGAATTGTCACGTTTCAGCATAAATATTGGATCGAGTTGCCACGTTTCGGCAAGCTAACTAAAATCGGGTACCACGCTGGTGCACTAACCGTTTGAGTTTTGATTCCGTGAGAGCATCAATTATGTGTTACGCATGTGAAATGTATTCTAGAATTGTCAAGTTGATAATGTTGTTTATGTTGATATGTTTATTCAACTTGTTTATATTGCACTAGAGGGGTAGCAGCGCGATCCTACCAGTACAGGGTGGTTGTGTACTGATTTTGCACTTGCTCATATTTTTGTTGAGTACAGGGTATCTTCAAGCGGCTATTGAAAGACCTCGCTTAGGAAATTAGAGACTATCACATCGACTTCAAGGGTGAGATGCATCTCTTGGGCTGCCATGGAGTCCTCTTTAGTCTATGTCCACCGTTTTCGGACTTAGGCCATTGCTTTAGTTAGTTGAATAATTCATTAGTATTTTCTTGTTTAGACTTGGTTATCGTTAGTAGTTTTTGTACATTGACTTTCAGATCTTAGGTTTATCTTCTGCAAATTTTAGTTGTTTTAGGTCTTTTGTTTAGTAATGAACTTCGCTTTTCGTTATTTAACTTGCTTCCGTAACATAAATGCCTTAGTTTTAGAATAATTGTTTTAGTTGGAAAGTAGTAGTGGTTACCCCATCGGCTTGTAAGTGTGGGTGCCAATCACGATGGGTTTGAGTCGTGAGAAAGTTGGTATTATAGCCTAGGTTCGTTGATCTCGATGTATCGAAATGAGTCTAATAAAGTCTCATGAAATGGTATGGGGATACCTTTACTTTTCTTCGAGAGGCTATAGGACTTTAGGAAATCTCCATTTTTCTCTTGTCTCCTTCGTGCTATGACTTGATTCCAATTGGTATCTTTCGATTCAAATTGGTATCTAACTTCTTTCATTTTCTGTCCACAGATGGTTAATACTAGGTATAACGGTGCTAGACCCGTAGCTCCCGTTAATGATTCAGCTAAGGAAACAACAACTAGAGATCGCGGTCGAGGCAGAGGTAGAAGAAGAGCTAAGGGTAGAGGCCATAGGAGAGTGGCGCTTGCTGTGAAAGAGGTGCCGATAATGAGAATCCTCCGCCACATAATGAAGAGATAGAAGAGAAAGCTGAGGTTGAGGATGTTAAGGATATTGAACAAGAGGAAGGAGTGTAGGCTGAAGCTACCAGAATCCCTCCCATCGTGTCACGATCCGAGACAACACCCTGGACGTGGCCGGCACTCGAAGACCATTGCTGGTCCCCAAGCGAACCCTCATCCTGGCTGGCTACAAGCGGAAAACTCATTGAAGCATACTAAGCTTGAAAAGTGAAACAAAATTCATAAACTCAACTTTAGAAACATTAACTCAAATTAACAACTTTGAATAAAATAATATATTCAGCTAGCCATAAAATAGGCAGCTTTAGTCTTTAAAATATTTAATAAGATAAATGAATAATACAAACTTCTTCACTAAACTGATTATCTATGAAGCCTCTAACTGATAAGGATGGAAGTCGGGACAAGACCCACGACCTCCTAACTAAGCTGAAAAGTAAATGAAATCCTCCAGAAACAAGGAGACTCACCATGACTAACTCGAACTCTGGAATGTATCAACGATGCTCTTGTTGATGATCCTGAATACCTGTGTCTGCATCATCAAAAGATGCAGGCCAAACGGCTCAGTACATGATATGTACGAGCATGTAAGGGGAATTCTAAAGCATAACTTAAGCTTGATACTTGAATAAAAGATGGAAACATACTTACCTATTCTCAAACTTGACACTCAAAGTATACTCAAGAATAAGATACTCAACTCACATATTAAATACTGAATTCAAAGATATGATACTAGACTATGGATACTCAACTCAATATACTTAATTTTTGATATTTAACTGAACTCATTTCGATATAAATCAGTTTAAAAAAAGTGCAATATAAAGAAAAGTTGCTTAAAAATATGATGTTAACTAAAGATAATAATATCATAAAAATATATCATGCCCTATCTCAAACTCTACTTTTGCAATGAATGAATGAGTTCTATACCCCCCTTCATACTAAGAAGAACACCTTGCGGAACCATGAAACTAATATTGTGGGAGTTTTTCTAGCCGAAAACCATCACTATGAGCCTATGTAATGGTACAACGTATTACCTCACGTTGCAAGAGAACCATTCTACACCTTGCCATCGATATAGGACCTTACTCAACTTAGTGGATCCACTTGCTCTCCTTACGTGATCATCTAAAAAGTATGACCCGCCAATTCCCATGGTGGATACATGGTTTACATGGAGACTTGAGTTAATATGAACTCTCATCCCCACATCGGTGCTCAATACTACTCCCAAAATGTACTTTAGCTCATTCTTTTAATTAAAACTTTCTTTTCTTTGGGTTGAGATAATTTGTTGAACCCTTTAGCTTTAAGAATACCCTCTTGGAATCAATTTTCCCTTTTTGTTCAAAACTCTTTTGGAACTTCTAGTTCCCTTTTTATTCAAGAAAAACGTTTGTAAACCTTTAGGGAATACTTAGTTCCCTTATAACTTTTGAGAATGAACTCAACTCTTGTTCTTTACTTATCTTGAAACTTGACTCTTAGGGAATACTTAGTTCCCTTACAGCTTTGAGATGTTCACTCAACTCTTTACTCTTTCTTGACTTGAACTTTAAGTCTTTAAAACAAAGTGAAAACGTTTGTGAAAGACTTTATAAAACTTTATAAACTTTAGGGAAAATACATAAAAACCATCCTGAAGTTGGTCCGAAAACTCACTTTAGCAGTTAAACTAGACGGGCATTTAGATACCCCCTTCAAATCTTTGAAATGAATTAAAAACCACCCTAGAGTATGACATGGCAAAGAGAGTGAGTTCACTCTCCTAATAGCGTGTAAGGAGTTAAAAAAGAAAAAAATATTATAAAATCATACAAATTATATATTTTTATTGGTCAATATATAATAAATATTTTAAATATTATTTTCTTAATATATTAACTTATGTTAAAACATATGAATAATTTTATTGGCCCATAAAAACTTTAGCTTTTATTCTCTTTATTTTATTGTCTTCCCCATTGAAGCATCATTTTTTTCTCCATCTTCACCTTTAACTCTATTAACTACTTCAATTTCACAATCTCTTTATTAATCTACAAAACCGAACACCACCATCTTATTATTGACGTCAATTTTATACATATTAATTTTATCGATTTTCACCGGAGTGAAAAAAGTTGCTATTTTACCGGATTTTACGGAGGTAGAATCAGTGATTTTTTTTATTTTTGATTTTTCAAAGACGATGGGAGTGATGTTAGATCCTTTATCTCTCCGGTGTTGGATGTTTACCAAATAAGACGCGAAAGGAAGAGAAACGGGCTTATTGTTGTTGTTTTGTTGCTCCGATAAGAGCTTCGAAGCTCACTATTAATGGTGTTTTAAGGAAGAAAGTGATGCGAAGTGGTGATTCAACTGTTTGTTGGTGTTTTGGAGAATCTAGTAATGGAGTTTCGGTGGTGATTTGACAGTTACGATAAAAAGAGTTTGGATGGTGGACGAAGTTGGAAAATATGCAGAGAAGAAAAATGAACATCGAAGAGTTAGAAATGGTGAAGAAGAATGAGAAGAAAGAAGTAAGGGGGTGGGTGGGGGATGGGTATGGGGTAAAATAAAAATGGGTCAACATTTTTAATTTTAATTTTAGAAAATGCACTTTGAATTAATTAATTAGTGTAAATTAATTTTAAGAAGTGTTAAAAAAAATGGTGAAAATAATTAATGATGTGGTGCTGATATGGCGTTGTTGTGGCACTTACATGGCTATGATGTGGCAAGTGAGAGTGGGATAATAATCTCAAGGTGATTTTTAATTCATTTCAAAGATGTTAAAGGGGTATTTAAACGCCCGTATAGTTTAAGTGCTAAAGTGAGTTTTCGGACCAAGTTCAGGTTTTTTTTTATGTCTTTTCCCTAAACTTTACTTTACTTGCTCTTAACTTCTAGACTTAACACTTAACTTCCTTGAATTGAAGTATGGATTCAAGGTTCATGATTTCATGTGGATGATTTCATGATTTCAACTTGGAGGGTTCATGCGAAATTATGAGCATCAACTACTCAACTCGAAATCTCTAAGATACTTCTTAACTCAAGATTTTTTGACTTATCAGGTTCAAGCGGAATTATGGACATGAACAAGTTGACTTGAAGGTCTAAGTAACTAGATGGAACTCATCTATATGAATATTCTCATTCTCTTATTTACTTCCTCAAAACTTAGTTCAAATCAATGATGGATCTCAAAGAATTCACAATTGAACTTAAAGACTTTCTTGAACTCTACTTTTAACTCTCTCTTTAATGTGAATTATGAATTCAAGAGTTATAGTTCATGATATGAAGGATCTAGGTGATATTGTAGACTCATGAATACATACTCTTCACTTTTATACTCACTAGCTTGAGTCTTAAAAGAAGTTACTAGAAGTTGTGGAAGACTCCTCAAAAGGACTTTCTTAGAACGTTTGAAAGAATTCTCAAAACATAACTCTCAACTCTACCTTGAATTTGAATTATGAATTCAAGGTTATGATCATGTTAGGACTGATTTTAGGTGTTTAGAAGTAGCTTAGATTAGCTAGAATCGAAAAGGAGTGAAGGTGCACTTTAAATGAACTCAAACGGAGCTACCGGAGGCAAACTACACTAAGCAGACGACCCTGAGGCTATGAGTGGAGCGGAATCCCAACCCTTGATGGACAGAGATGGATTTGGGGCGCTCAGCCAGGCGCCCCGTGCCAGGCTTCAACCCAGAAATTCTGCCGAGCATTTTTGCTCGTTTTCTCACCCTAAATCGCCTAAATTAGAATGGTTTCTTTTCCAATCACTTGGTTTCCATTATTTAACTTAATTACACTCTATTATACTGGAAAAAACACTAAAATTAATCAATTTGATCTCAATAAATCATCAAAACTCCAACACAACAAGATTTAGATTGAACTTCAAGAACACCTTTCAAGAACTCATCAAGAACTCTAATCTTTAAACTTTAAGCATGAAATTTCGTTGACACAAATACATGATTGGCATGTGGGTGAACTAACCCAACACTATGTAATATTACAAACCTCTTAGGGATTATACCCATGGCAAAAATCCGCAACTAGACTCAAGAACGTCGACGAACGCCTTCATCCTTGCCTCTTTTCTCCTTATTTTTCTTTTCTTGCTTCTTCTTGAACTTCAACTAAAAGACTAGGTGATTATTAGGATTATAAAATTGAAACTAAAAGGATTAGACCCCTAAAATATGACTAAAAATGAGTTAAATTAGATTGGGTAAGGAAAGGACCAAAATACCCCTCACTATTTTCGACTAACTTTTCTTAACTGGACAACCAACTTCAAAATGTCATATCTCAATCATCTGAACTCAAAATTTAGCAAACTCAGCGGCTCTGGGAAAATAATTCAAAGATTTTTCTAATGGTGTCTTGTATCACACCTAACTCATCCTGTAGTAGGAGTACGTTCATTTGAAGTTGACCCAAAACTGATACTTAGCTTAACTTGCAAAATTTCAGATTTTTCTATTTCCAATTTAATTATTTTTTTTGGAATTCTTTGTGCTAAATCTAGTAAATTGACCTTAATACTTTAAGATATTTTAAATTCCTCGGAAAAATTTACTCACCACGAAGGATGGTTTGAGTCTTAGCTTAAAAAAATTCGGGGTGTTACACATCGATCCAGTGTTAGCTCAACAGATCATGTCATTGTTGAAAGGGTTAGATGGCCTGGTAATGCTTCCACCCACTCAAGCCCATACCAATCCTCCAGTAGCTAGGACTGTGCCATGATGGGTGAAGTGGGAGATAATGATTCCTTCTTTCGTCCTTTGTTGGGCTCTCTGATGTCCGGTAATGATCATGATATGTTGACCAGTTCCTAAAGCTCAAGCCTCTGGTATTTCGTGGTTCTGAGACTAAAGATGCTTATGAGTTCATATTGAATTGTTATGAGAGGCTGCATAAATTGGGTATTGTTCACCGACATGGGGTTGAGTTCGCGTCCTTTCAACTTCAAGGTGAGGCCAAGCAATGGTGGAGAGCTTACTTGGAATATAAAAATTTTCTACATTACCTCCACTTACTTGGATCCATGTCCATGCTTTTTTTTCTAGAGAACCATGTACCTAGGACTTTGAGGGATCGCAAAAAGGATGAGTGTATGGCATTATAGTGTCACGACCAGGAGCAGCCCCTAGATGTAATCGGTGACGTCGTCCTCGGAGAGGACTAAGACTAGCCTCTTAGCATTCATCATTACATTTCAAAGGTTAAAAATGCGGAAAAAATTAAAACTTTTATAGATTGAGGTTTACATAAAACTCTCGCATACTACTTAGGGAGTTTACTTAGACTCCTCGCATAGGAAGCTTACATAAGCTTCTTGTTTATACAATATATATTACATATAGGAATTTAGTCTAAATACGGTCTCACACTTAAACCATCTATAATGAGTAGAACATTCGGGCATAACCCTTAATACAAATTCATAATCGCCACTTATGGCATACAACAATATCATCAAGAATAATAGAGAAAATAATGTCTTTTAGACTATAGCAAATCCGACTAGGCTAGATAGAATGCACCATCCTCAAAGATTGGGGAGTCACCAATCAACTTGGGAAAAAAGAATCCAAGTCTTCTTGCGATTTGGCCTTGATACCTCAACAAATCGAACCTACATTATTTGAGAAAAGGGAAAGAAATATGGGTTAGTCCATCCTCCATCCACTTGTACTAAGTATAGAAACATATGCACATATAACATTGAAATCATGCTTAAAGGGACATTTAGTTCAAAATCATGCTAAATCACTTTTAAAAGCTTTCATGCACAATTAGGAACACATATAAGCCATTAGGCACAACGTTACTCAATACAAGTTCATATCCAACATAAGACCAATATCATGATAAAGTCAAGTCAACATGGATACTATCAAGATAAAGTCATATCAACATGAATAATAGCATATCAAGATCATATAACCAAAGCAACTCCAACATCATAACAAAACATGCACAAGAGTTCATATCATCATATCATACAAGACACTTATTCACAACCCCTTCCTAAGCCTACAAGTGCAATGTCCATATGAAGTCCCAAAACCCCACATAGTCAAGCAAACAAGAAAAGAGATCATAAATAATGCCTAAATTCATTTAACATAGCATCATGAGTAGTCATCATCATATATAGCAATATAGACCAATAACATGTTCATAAGTGAAACTAACATCACATAGGGTCATCAACATATAAAGTCAACATTTTCATATCATTAAAGTCATAAGAGCATAAGAACATTCTCCTAAGACTTCCCTCAAGGACAACTAGAGCAATGCATAGGTAGAGTCCCATACCCCTACCTACACTAAGAAGAACACCTTAAGTCATCCTAGTTAGAGTTCACTTTATTACATTCATTTTACTTTCGGAAAAATTGCCTTAACCGACATAGACCATGTAAGCTAAACATGAAATTCGGTGTCATGAAACCCTACACCGAAAGAAGGTGGTCTACTTGCCAAGGTAGGACCGAAAAATTAACATAGCATTCTTGGTGGAAGCTAGTCTTCCTATGGAGGCAACATAGTTAAGGAACTATGAGATTTTTCTTGAACCCTCTACATGCCCATTAGCAATTGGATCCCTCATCCATGAAAATGTTTGGTGAATCTCCCTTCTATGGGGTAGTCAACACCTCTCATTGTCAAGTTCACTCGGTTCTAAGCTAAAGTCCCTTTTTGAAATGTCATTAAGTCTTTTTTAGCAATCATAGCTTAACTTAGGTCATAGGAGACTAACCCCCTTTGTATAGAATATCATTTAGCTCATTAGACATAGGATGAGAAGTTCCTTTTATAACACAACCATCATTAGTGAGATCAACATATCATCTAAGGAACATAAGAGAAATCATCTTCAAACTTGCAATAACTTAGCGTTATCATGATCTAACATTCAACATAATCATATCATTTCCATTATCAAAGTCATCATATTATATCTTCCTTATTCAATTGCATCACATCATCACCGATTACAATCCATCAATATTGAAGTAAAGAGTAGAGGATCACAATGTCTTACCAAATAGCCTCCATAGCCTTCACCAAGAATTTCACCCTCAACTCATCCCAATTATCCAATAACTCACTAATCATCGTCATAATATAGTGATTTAATCAATAACATAATCAATTCTAACAATCCTAATCATCTTCAAGTCCAATTCATAACTAGGGTTAGGGTAAAGATCCAATTCATCACAAACGAAGCCAATGATCAAGAAATACAACAATTATACTATAGAAAATCATATTCTATCCTTGATTATCAAAGGAAACCAATAACAATTAAATTTGGAAGACCAATTTCGTAATAAGAAGGAAACCCATGTTTTTGACAACTTTTGAAATCAATTCGAAAGAGTTTCTGGGGGAAAGAGATCCCAAGAGTGAATAGTTCCCATACCTTAAAAATCCTTGAATATTTATGGAGAAAAATTTGAATTCTTGCAGCACTAATGCCCTTGAACCTTGTCTTCAATGGTGTTTTTCGGGGAAAGAGAGAGAAAGTAGAGAGAAGGTAGAGAAATTTGAGTTTGGGAATTGAAGAGTGTTGGGTTAGTTTAATGAGGGTTATGTATTATATACTCACTTAACTAACATAATTAACCTTCCCATAACTCCCAATAAATTAAATAACAAACTGAATAATCAATTCACTAACTAAGAAACTTGACAGTGAAAAATAGACTCAACCGCTGACTCCTCGACCTATGGACCGTAGGTCCATTGACGCAGCCATACCGGCAAGGCGTCGATTGTGACATAGACTGGAATTTTTGGGAAATGTATAAGTTTATACCTACGGAGCCATTGAAGGCTCATTGATCAAACGACATCCCGTCGTTTGGCTCATAGATGGACAATGTCATTTGACAGCTTTTAAGTCAATTTGGAAGGGTCCTCCTCAAGGACCCTTAGTGTGGTCCTTGGGGAGTCGTACTCATACATTTAAACCCTAACATACTCTAATACTTGTTTAACACCTTCCGACCAATTTTCGTTAATTTTTGACTCTTAAAACCCCATAAAATATGCCAAGGCACACTAGTGCACATTTTACTATTCACCGGACGTCATGAATATTTCTTGATGTTTTGACTCTAACACTTCCTAAATGTTTCAAACACATTATATTAGGCCTGTTTTCTTTGAGTAAGGCTCTAGATTAGGTCTTGGACTTCCGGAGTGTTACATTATCCTCACCTTATGACACAAAAATCTTTTTATATGGAGGGATGACTCAAGACTAGCAGCCCAAACAGTCAACAACATATAACAGCATGAGTTACAACTCAATTAACATATCAATATGGCATTTACGCATAGCAACTCAAATCACAATTTACCACACATAAGAGCTCAACATCACAACATGAGGAATTTCCTTCTCAATATCAACATGAACTCAACTTGATCATCAAGTCACTTATGCCAAAACTTCTTACAACACAGTAACATGCTCAATACCATTTCATGAAGGCAACAATACACGAAACACATATAAGTGCAATTTAAGCAAAGAGACTTTCACATGAAAACTTATTTTAGCAAGAACCCTTTTATCATAATCATGCATATTTTAGCAAAACAAGTCAAATTAAAATTTACACAGTTTTTTAAAGAGGATTATTACTAACCTCAACTTTGACTAGAATTTTGAGGAAAAAGATGAGGATAACGGAACTTCATGTCGGCCTCGGACTCCCATGTTGCTCCCTCAACTAGGTGGTTTCTCCATAGGACATTTAACAGAGGGCACCTCTTTGTTCCTCAACTTCTTGACTTGGCGATCTAGAATTTCCACCGGAACCTCTTCATAGGAAAGACTCTCGTCCACACCTGACCCTTCAATAGGAAAAATAGATACGGGATCACCGATGCACTTGTTTAGCATGGATACATGAAATACCGGATGCACCAAAGTTAGTTCACTAGGTAGTCTCAACTCATATGCAACCTTTTCAACACGTTGTAAAATCTCATTGGGACCCACATACCAGGGACTTCACTTCCCCTTTTTGACGAATCTCATCACCCCTTTCATAGGTGAAATTTCAAATACAACATATCACTTACTTTAAATTCAAGATCTCTTCTTCTATTGTCGGCATAGTAATTTTGTGGACTATAGGTTGTTTTCAATCTATACCTTATCACCCGAACCTTCTCCAAAGTGTCATAGATTATTTTGGGACCAAGGAGTGAAGACTCACCAACCTCAAACCACCCAACCGGAGACCTACATTGCCTACCATAGAGTGCTTAAAAAGGTACCATGGAAATACTCGAACGGTAGCTATCATTATGGGAGAACTCAATCAATGGTAGGTGATTGTCCCAATTCCCTTTGAAATCTATCACACAAGATCTTAACATGACTTCTAGGGTTTGAATAGTACGCTCTACTTGATCATCTGTTTGGGAATGAAAAGCAGTGTTTAGCTTCACTTGAGTACCCAACCCTTTTTGAAAAGACCTCCAAAAACGGGAAGTGAATTGTGCACCTCTATCCAACATGATGGACAAAGGGATCCCATGAAGGCTTAAAATCTCATCAATGTAGATCCTTTAATAATCCTCCATCGCATAAGTACACTTAACAGGGATAAAGTGAGCAGATTTTGTCAATCTATCCACTATAACCCAAATTGAGTCATTTTTCCTCAGGGTTTGATGCAACCCAATAACAAAGTCTATATTAATTTCTTACCACTTCCAAGTAGGAATACCCATTTCTTGGATTAAAACACTAGGCTTTAGATGCTCGGCTTTTACTTGCTGGTAATTTGGATGCTTGGACATAAATTGCAATATGTCCTTTTCAAGCCATCCCACCTATATATCTCTCTAAGGTCACGATACATTTTGGTAGCACCCGGATGAATAGAATATCGGGAACCATGTGCTTCTTAAAAAACCTTTCCTATCAAATCATCAACATCCGGTACACACAATCTACCTTGGTACCTAAGCACACCATCCTCCTTGGGAGAATGATTCATTAAACTTGCAAAGTACCGACTTCTTCAACTCCATCAATATTGGGTGAAGATGTGTCTTAGACTTTACCTCAACCACTAACGATGACTCGGAGTTATTATGAACCATAAGACCACCATTTGGGGAATCTTCCAACAGAACACCCAATCTAGCAAACCTATGAACATCTTTCACTAGGTCTTTCTTCCCTTATTCTACATGAGGCACACTACCCATGGGTCATGCAACTTAGAGCATCCGCAACCATATTAGCCTTGTCGGGGTGGTAGAGAACACTCATGTCGTAATCTTTCAACAATTCTAACCATCTTTCTTGTCGGAGATTGAACTCCTTTTGAGTAAACACGTATTGAAGACTCTTATGGTCTATATAAACATCCACATGAACACCATACAAGTAATGCCTCTATATTTTTAAAGCAAATAATACGACCATTAATTCAAGATCATGAGTTGGATAATTCTTCTCATGTACCTTGAGTTGTCTAGAGGCATATGCTACTACCTTCCCATGTTGCATAAGGGCACAACCCAAACCCACTGGGGATGCATCACAATATACAACAAAGCCCTTAGTACCCTCCGGTCAATTCAACATCGGAATGGAGGTAAGCCTATCTTTCAAAATTTTGAAGCTTCTTTCACATGCCTCGAACCACTGAAATTTCACACTCTTTGGGTCAAGGTAGTCAAAGAAGAAGCAATGGATGCAAACCCATCCACAAACCTCCTATAGTACCTGACTAAACCCAAGAAACTTCTAATGTTGGTTGGATTTAATGGTCTAGGCCAATCCTTAACTGCCTCGGTTTTCTTTGGATTGAACTCTATACCCTCACTTGAGATAATATGACCAAGAAACGCCACCGGTCTCAACCAAAACTCACTCTTTCTATACTTGGAAAATAGTTGGTGTTTCTTAAGGACTTGTAATACCACTCTCAAATGGTCCATGTGTTCACCCTTATTCTTCGAATATGCCAAGATATCATCAATGAAGACAATCACAAAGGAATCTAGGTAATTTCGAAACACTCTATTCATAAGGTCCATAAATGCCGCCGGGGCATTCGTGAAGCCAAAGGACATTACTAGGAACTCATAGTGACCATACTTAGTTCGAAATGTCGTTTTAGGTACATCCTCACCTCTCACTGTAAGTTGGTGATACCCCGACCTCAAGTAAATTTTTGAAAAGTAGCTTGCCCCTTGGAGTTGATCAAACAAGTCATCAATTCGAGGGAGATGATACTTGTTCTTAATATTGTCTTTATTGAGTTGACAATAGTTCATGCACATCTTAAGGGACCCATCCTTATTCTTAACAAATAACACCAAGTCTCCCTATGATGAAAGACTAGGTTGAATGAAACCCTTGTCTAATAAGTCTTTGAGTTGAAGATTTAACTCTTTAGATGGCCGGAGCCATCCTATAAGGAGGGGTCGAAATGGGATTCGTATCCAGTAACAAGTCTATACCAAAGTCTATTTCCCGCTTAAGTGGAATCTCAGGCAATTAGTTGGGAAAGATTTCGGAAAGTCCTTCACTACAGGGATTGGCTATATAGGAGGAATGTCGGACTCAAGATCTTTGAATCTTACAATATGGTAAATACACCCTTTAGAGATCATATTACAAGCTTTTAGAAAAGAAATGAGACGACCTCTAAGAGTTGATTTACCCCTCTTCCATTCTAAGACGGGTTCATTAGGAAAGTTTAACTAAACCACTGTTGTTCGACAATCTATGGAAGCAAAATAAGTATGAAACCATTCCATTTCCAAAATAACATCAAAATCAACCACAACAAGTTCTACCGAATCCACTCCTGTAACCCTATTGGGCAAAGATATAGGGCAACTCATAAAGACTCTTCTAGCCACAACGGAATCACCCACCAGGGTTGTAACTGAAAATGGTTCAATCAAAATATCGGGTAGAACATCAAACCTTTTAGCTACTAGAGGAGTTATAAATGATAATGTAGTACATGAATCAAGTAAAGCATAAACATCAATAGAGAAGATTTGTAACATACCAGTGACCACATCGGGGGACTCTTCTTGCTCACCCGTAGAGTGGAGAGCATAAAAACGGTTCTTTTTTGGAGAATAAAAAGTAGAACCACTTGATTTAGCTTGACCACTCCCCTTCTCTTTACTCCTCACATTAGGGCAATCCCTAACCTTATGAACTTCTTTTCCACAACCAAAGCAATTTCTCGTTCCCACCAAGAATTCACCCTGTGCTTCTTACCACATTTTGCACAAGTAAGTTTGTCACTTAGTGAATTTCCACTTCTTCCCATTTGAGACTTAGGGTTAGAAACCCTATCCTTGTTTGCCTAAGGAAATTGGAAGGAAATTGATTGGAAACCCTCTTATTGAACCTACGTTTGTCTTGAATTTCAAGCCTACCTTTGGAAGTACCTCCCTCATAAGACTTGGTCCTCTTAACCTACTTATTCTTCTGCTTTATTCTAGTCTCCGGAACTTGTACAACATGAACCATCAACCGAGAGATATCCATATTGTCATGTAGCATCGCCGAACGAGACTCTTAAACTAAGTCATCGGACACTCCCATGAGAAAGTGACTCATCTCATCCCTAGGATATACCAAGGAATAGTGAACTTCAAGGAGTACTCTTGCACACTCATACCTCCTTGACAAAGGTTGATGAATTCATCCACTTTCGCCTCTCTTTTCTCCCTAGGAAAGAAACAATCAAGGAAAGACCTTCTAAATGTTAGGATCGGAAATAAGCAGGTGTAAATACGGAAGCTAGCAAAGCAAACCTCGAAAGACCACGAGTAAGAAGACAACGAGAAATATACCAAAAGACACAAAGATTTAACGTGGTTCGGTCAATCGACCTACGTCCACAAAGGAGATGAGCAATCCACTATAAATATGAGAGTACAAAATACAGAGGGAAACAACCTCAACCAATTCACTCGGAATACATGGGAGGTTCACACAAGTGATAACGTATCAAGCTTGTGACCCATAAATTCTCCCCCTAACCAAAACTCTCAAAGCCTTTAAGACTACATTGTGAATGCTGATTAAGTTAGAAGGAACATTCCTCTATTTATAGAGTCCTAAACCTTTTCCTACAAGAAAAGGATTAGTCAATTCAAAACCTTTTCCTAAAAGGAAAACCAATTTATGGTCAAAAAATCAAGGCAAATAAAACCCAACAAATCTCCCCCTTGGCCTGAATTTCTGACAAAATAAATTTGTCCACCTTCTTCACTTAATCTTCAACAACTTGCTTCTCCTCTCCATAATCTCCTTTGCAAAATTTATGTCTCAACACAGAGAACCTCTTTGAAATAATTTCTCCAACAAAATCTTCATTACTGTCAAAAAAGGTTGCTGCTAGAACTACACCCGCCAAGATGAACACCTCTTTCTAACCTGGTTCTATCATCGATCATCGAACCACTGAACCTGACTCCATCATTGAATCTGGCTCTGATACCACTTGTTAGGATCGGAAATAAGCAGGTGTAAATGCGGAAGCTAGCAAAGCAAACCTCGAAAGACCACGAGTAAGAAGACAATGAGAAATATACCAAAAGACACAAAGATTTAACGTGGTTCGGTCAATCGACCTACGTCCACAAAGGAGATGAGCAATCCACTATAAATATGAGAGTACAAAATACAGAGGGAAACAACCTCAACCAATTCACTCGGAATACATGGGAGGTTCACACAAGTGATAACGTATCAAGCTTGTGACCCATAAATTCTCCCCCTAACCAAAACTCTCAAAGCCTTTAAGACTACATTGTGAATGTTGATTAAGTTAGAAGGAACATGCCCCTATTTATAGAGTCCTAAACCTTTTCCTACAAGAAAAGGATTAGTCAATCCAAAACCTTTTCCTAAAAGGAAAACATATTTATGGTAAGAAAATCAGGTCAAACAAAACCCAGCACTAAATACCACCCAAGTGATAGTACCCCCTCTCAAGGCCCTATTATATTTCCATTGGGTGTATCATGCTTGATCTACATCCTTGAGTTGATAGGAAGTTAGCCCGGCCTTTTCATTTGAAGTCAACCCCATAGCATAAAGAAAATTGTAGACCTCATCAATGAAGTATTGGGGATCTTCATTCACTTTTGACCCATAGAACATAGGAGGTTTCATCCTAGTGAAGTCTCTCAAATAGGAAGACGTGATATTAGCATTTTGTTGAACACGGGGTCCAATCTCCCTATTTGGTTGAGCCACCATGTCTTGAGATTGAGTGGCTACCGCATGAGCTTGGGTAGTCATGGCTTGAGCCAAAGTCACACATGCCGACCTTATCTCTCCATCCATCATGGGTAGAGGAATGACCGAAGCTTGGTCTTTTTGAGGCACTTGGTTTCCTTGTGGAGGGGCTTAGTTCTCTATGGGAGTAACTCCCATATTAGAAAAATCTTCCTCCATTCTTCTTGCAGCCGTCCTTCTAATATTCATCTCCTATATCCACAATAAAATAATTATAAGAAAAGGAACACATTGAGTTACCACTCATAAGGCACGACTTTCAAGATTATCGATAAGTGAGAATTCCTAAGACTCACATTGCCTCTAATTCATAAGTGTGGCGCGCTTCACACGCATGAACAAGACTCTACATAGACGTGGTTTAGTAAGACATCAACCTTAAGATTATTTAAACATCATGTCTGATACCAAGTTTGTCAAGATCGGGGAGCATCCCCTAGATGTAACCGGCGTCGTCATCCTAGTAGAGGACTAAGACTTGCCTCTTAGAATTCATCATTACATTCCATATGTTAAAAATGCGGGAAAACTAAAACTTTTATATATTGAGGTTTACATAAACCTCTTGCATATTACTTAGGGAGTTTACTTAGACTCCTCGCATAGGAAGCTTACATAGGCTTTTCGTTTAGACAATATACATTACATATAGGAATTTGGTCTAATATACTGTCTCACATTAAACCATCTATAATGAGTAGAACATTCGGATATAACCCTTAATACAAATTCATAATCACCACTTAGGGCATACAACAATATTATCAATAATAATAGAGAAAATAAGGGTTAAGGGTAGATCTCCAAGAGATTGAGGCAATTAAGAATTGGGTACGACCAAATTCGGTTACTGAAACTAGGAGTTTCGTGGGACTTGATAGTTATTATCGTCGTTTTGTTAAGAATTTTTCTTCAGTTGCTACTCACTTGACCAACCTGACAAAAAAGGAGGTACCGTCTGAATGGACAGAGAAATGTGAGGAGAGCTTCCAAAAGCTTAAGACTCTTTTGACCACCGCACCCATCCTAACATAACTGGTTAAAGCTAAGGATTTCATTATTTAGTGCGATGCTTCATATTCTGGTTTGGGTGTTGTGATGATGCAGGATAAGAATGTCATAGCTTATGACTCGCGTTAATTTAAGGTGCATGAGAGGAATTATCCTACTCACGATTTGGAGTTAGCAGCCGGTGTTTGGTCTTAAGATCTGGTGACATTATTTTTATGATGTTAAGTATGAGATATTTACTGATCATCATAGTTTGCAACATATATTCACTCAAAAAGATTCGAATTCGAGACAACTGAGATGGATGGAGTTACTCAAGGATTATGATGTGACCATTCAATACCATCCGGGCAAGGCTAATGTGGTGGCAGACACTTTGAGTAGAAAAGCGGTAAGTATGGGTAGTTTAGCTTACTTGAGTGTAGTCAAGTGACATTTGGCCAAGGAAATCCAAGCCTTAGAATCTAAGTCCATGCAGTTGGGAATCTCCGAAAGAGGTGGGGTGTTATCTAGTATTGAAGCTAAGTCCATGTTCATGGAAGAGATCAAGGCCAAACAATTCAAAGATGGGAATTTAGAAGAACTTAGAACGAAGATTGCAATTGCTAAGTCATAAGAGGCCACTCTTGATGCGGATGGGGTACTCAATCATAAGGGTAGAATTTGTGTTCCTCGAGTAGCTGACATGATTAAAAAATTACTAGCGGAGTCTCATAGTTCGTGGTATTGTATTCATCCGGGAGTGACGAAGATGTATAGAGATTTGAAGCGAATTTATTGGTGATCGGGGATGAAGAAAGACATCGCTGAGTTTGTGGTGAAGTTTCAGAATTGTCAACAAGTGAAGTATGAACATAAAAGGCTTGTTGGACTACTTCAAAGGATGCCAATTTCGGAATGGATGTGGAAAAAAATAGCTATGATTTTTGTGGTTGGTCTCCCCTAGTTCCTGGGGAAGTTTGTATATATTTGGGTTGTGGTTTATAGATTGACTAAGTTAGCTTATTTTATTCTGGTAAGGTTATATTACAATGCGGTACAACTAGCTAAAATCTATGTGAAAGAGATAATAAGGTTGCATGGGGTGTCCCTTTCGATCATCTCAGATCGTGGTACCCTTTTCACTTTAAGTTTTGGAAGAAGTTACATGATGAATTGGGTATACAACTCAAATTTAGTACAACCTTTCATCCCAAAACGGATGGACTATCAGAAAGGACTATTCAAGTGTTGGAGACATGTTGATTGCTTGGGTGATTGACTTTGGAGGGCATTCGGATAAGTACTTGCCACTATGCGAGTTCTCTTACAATAATAGTTATCACTAAATCATTGATATGGAACCACTTAAGGCGTTATATGGGAGGGAATGTAGATCAACCATAGGTTGGTTTGAAGTTGGGGATGTAAAACCTTTGGGGGTCGAATTAGTGAAAGATGCACAAGATAAAGTGAGAAGCGTTCAAGCTAAACTTCTAGCCGCTCAGAGTAGAAAAAATAAGTATGCAAATCATAAGGTGAGAGACATGGTGTTTCAGACTGGCAAAAATGTCCTTCTGAAGGTATCACCCATGAAAGGGGTGATGAGACTCAGTAAGAGGGATAAGTTGAGTCCCCAATATATTGAGCCCTTTGAAGTTCTTGAACGCATAGGGTCGGTGGAGTATAGATTGGCGCTACCCCTAACTTGTACGGTGTACATCCTGTATTTCATGTGTCGATGTTGAAGAGATATCACGATGACAATGACTATATAATTATGTGAGATTCAATTGTGCTAGATAAAAACCTCCAATATGAGGAGGAAACGATTGTTATTCTTGATTGTGATGTTCGTAAGTTAAGAACCAAAGAAATTAAGTTCGTGAAGGTTCAATGGAAACATAGTCTAGTCGAGAAAGCTACCTAGGAGATGGAGAAGGGCATTCAAGACAAGTATCCACAATTGCTCACTGATTCAGGTACTATTTTCCTTTTCCTACCTACTTTTCTAAGTTTTGTCAATCGAGGACGAGTTATGAGTAAATTGTTATCTATTATAACGTGGGTTCTGTCATTATATAAATGCCAACGAGGGAAAAATCGAGGACAAATTTTTTTCCGTAGTATTAGGATTTTTTCAACCTTGTCCAAATTTGGAGGAAATCAGAGTCATCAAGGTGTTGAGAAATTTGGTAGCAATTGGGTGGAGTAAATATGAAGTCGACTACATAGTAGGTTAGATAATTCGTTAAGGAATCTGTATGACCTTACGAAATTGAATTTGTATAAGAAGATCTCGGGGAATTGATCTTAGAATCAAAGAAATTTTGTGAGTGTATAGAGGTTAAGGGTGTGTTTTAAAAAAGGTGAAATGAAATTCCCCTAAAAACGTTCTGTCTCGCTTTGGGCCGATGTAGTGGGATTAGTGCCAGTACAGCGATGTCGCTACAACGTGATGGGTGCCGTTGTAACGGGACAGACACGAATAAAGTCATAAATGAAACCTCTAAATGATCTTTTTTTGCAATCTTTGACTTTTAGATCTAAAGAACGACCCAGGCTATTCCAACTTGTTTTCCACTATTCTTGAAGCTAAAGGTAAGATTTTCACTCCCTGATTAACTTTTCTATTCGTAGAACGTAATATAATGGGTCAATATTAATAGAGAATGGTTTCTTGATAGATTTTATGGTGTAATTAACCCTAATTTGACTAGTTGATATCATGGGTTTGATCTAGGATTTATAGAATTGTTAAGTAACTTGGGTAACTAGCAATTGTTTGTTGATTTCCGTTTTATTGTGATTTTTCATAGACCAAGAACAAGCGGAACGAATTTGGAAAGGGAAGTATCAAGTTTCTTAGGATTTCAAGATTGTTTCGAGGTAGGTGATGGTTGTGATTTCATGATTGTGTGATGTATGCATGTTCTTGCTTCATTATGATATTGTATGTATATGAACGTTGCAATATTGTTCACGTTGGTTGTAACTGATATAGATGAATAATATAGCCATGAAATCATATTGTAAATGTATGATCTTGATGATGTACTTGTGTATGTGATTGTGGTGTGTAATGAGATTGGATTTCCACGTCCTGGCAAGCTAACTTGGATCGGATTGCCACATTCCTACATAAATATTGGATAGGGTTTGTCACGTTTCGCCACAACTATGGGATCGAATCGTCACGTTTCAGCAAGCTAACTGAGATTAGATACCACGCTGGTGCACTAACAGTTTGAGTTTGGATTACGTGAGAGAACCAATGATGTGTTCATGTGAAATGTTTTGATGAATTGTCATATTGATAATGTTGATATATATGCATTTGATTATAATGTTTGTTCGATTTGCTTATATTGTACTAGTGGGATAGCCATGTGATCCTACCAGTATACTATGGTTGTGTACTGATTCTGCACTTGCTCTTATTTTTATTGAGTACACGGCATCTTCAAGTGGCTATTAACAGACTTCGTTTAGGAGATTAGAGACTAGCGCATCGACTTCAAGGGTGAGTTATATCTTCTGGGCTGCCATGGAGTCCTCTTTAGTTTATGTCCATCATTTCCGGACTTAGGCCATTGCTTTAGTTAGTTGAATAGTTCATTAGTATTTCATTGTCTAGACTTGATTATCGTTAATATTTTTGGTAATTGACTTTCATATCTTAGGTTTATCTTCCGCAAATTTTAGTTGTTAGATTTTTTGTTTAGTAATGAACTTCGCTTTTCGTCATTTAACTTGCTTCCTTAACTTAAACACCTTTGTTTTAGAATAATTATTTTAGTTGGATATAGTAGTGGTTCTCCCACTGGCTTGTAATTGTGGCTGCCAATCACGACGGGTTTGGGTTGTGACATTCTCAGACCGTTTGATCATAAGGTCACTAATGCAATCGCTTGAGAATCTTTTATTATTTTCATTATCTCATTATTGAATATTCTAAAGTTTTTCAAATGGTTAAACCTTCTATGTAATGCAAATTTTATGATTGTGTGTATTAGTGTGACATTTTAATATTAATAAAAATATATCATATGTGACATTATGTATCATATTATGTCCATTGGTGGACATTGTAAGTATGTCTTATTACTCTCATCAATTGTGTATGAATGTGATCATTAATTGGTGCAACTCTTCTAAACACCAACTCTTCATTTTGTTAGGTTGTGGAGCCTGATTAATATATATATATAACTGTTTATGCGGTTTAACCTCCACGGTGAGGTTGCCAGGGGGTTATGGGGGGCGGGAGCCCCCCATTCGAAGGCGGGGTTCGGGGCAGCGGCCCGACCTAAATTTTGGGCTTTACTTTTTATTCTCCATTTATTCTCTGTAACCAAAAATACTCTGATTTATTAATATAAATATACTCCACTGCCGTGGAAGTTTACTCATGGGGTGTTACCACGAAATATTGAGTTTTCTGTTTCTCTCTCTAGATCTCTCATTTCTTTCTCTTGAAAGTTCTTGTGTTCTTCATTCATCAAGTGTGTGTGCATGAATTCGATCCCAACACATTTCACCCATTATTCTAAAACTCTTTATTCTTGTAACTTATATAACCTTTAGGTCATTACTTTATTCTATTAATTACCACATAATCTTTCTTTTCATTGTAAGGAAGAATTTCTCCCCTATAAATAGAGATGGTATTCCTCAGTATTGCAAAAGAAGAAATATGAAGAGAAATAATGTAAGAAAACATGAAAACTTTATATTGTTTTTATATTGAGGTTAGTGTCGTGAAAGAGAGAATTGAGACAATGAAAATAAATCTATGTTTTAAACTATATTCATTGTACGAAAGAGAGTAATTATGTGTTGGAACATGTGCTTATATGGAGTTTTGGACTCTTCAACTAATCAAGAGTTATTTGAGTTGTAAGACGTTGCAGGACTATTGTATCATTGAGGGAACAAGTCAAGAGTATTACTTCTATATCGGTGTAAATTATGTATGTCACAACCCAAAATAGGTCTGTGACCTGTGCTAAAAGGAGAGAATCCCAAAGCAAGCCTTAACATAAATCTACAAAAAAATTAGGCAAAAATTTCATTTGGTTTTGGGCCTATTTTGAATTTCCCCATCTCAGAAATCCACAATACAAATAATAACAACTATAAATCAAAACATAATATCCAACGATGATTTGATTGTCACGCAATAATACCAATTTTATCTCCAAATACAAAAGAGAATTTCAAAACTAATCACTTGACTACAATACGAAGGAATAATCATGACTCAACTAAAAAGAATGACAAATGGAGCGGCTCTAAAAGTTCTTAAAGCACAAAATAAATCATAGCGAAACCAATACGTCTCTTCTAACACGAAACAATGTGAGGCTCAACAGATGCTATCAATTGATACTCTCTAATTAATTATGTCTTCTCCAATGTCACTTGAGTTCTCGGTAAAACATTTAGCAATGAGTGAGATGCTAAAACAGTGTGTAATAACACTTAACCACAACCACTTTAATAAAGAACAAGTCAGAAAACATGCTAGTATAATAATCAAATGATGAAATCTATGCCCTTTCAGAAACGACAACAACAATCAATCTTATTTGTCTCATTTAAGCAAAATCAATGTTTAGTATGAAAGAAAGAAGGGGAATTATAACAATCCAATACGTTATAATTCCCTCAATGTTTAGTATCCTGTCTTTATTTTATAACAAAGGAAAAATTGTTACAAGTAATTCAAAATTAGGGACCTCAGCAAAATATTGTTGTAAACCATGAGGGATGTTAGTATTACGGAATTTTTCCAAATGTGGGTCCAAAAAACCACTTGTGTAGGCGCGCCCTACTCCGTCGGCCTAAGCCTCATTACGAGAACAGATGCTTTCTAACTCTCTATGTGGAGTAAAAGTCACATGACCGTCATGAGAGGAGCTCATATAAAAATTCTATGGAGAAGTAATTTAATAAAGAAGAATACTCCTTACAAAATAGTAGAAACAATACACTAAAACAACAATTATTGTAATTAAACTTTGGTCCATGCGCAGCATGGGCATCCTTCATCTAGTTTTTTTGGTATAAGATACAAGAGTTGAGTGTAGTGGAGAAATGTATTGTCCATATGACATTGAAGCAGCGAAGCATTAGGCCATAGTTGAGGCCTCTTTCCTGTAAATTAAGCTGAAAATGACATGTTTATTTTCTCTGGAAGTTAAAAGCCTTGACCGAGAAGGCAAAAATGAAAGCGAAGAGGATACAAAATGCGATGATAATGATGGCAACGTATGGCACAAAATCACTCTCGAATC
The DNA here is from genome assembly GCF_001406875.1 of Solanum pennellii. Lineage (NCBI taxonomy): Eukaryota > Viridiplantae > Streptophyta > Magnoliopsida > Solanales > Solanaceae > Solanum > Solanum pennellii. The sequence continues at coordinate 12,127,341 of NC_028648.1, read as the reverse complement.
CAAAATAACTCTTCACGAATTGTTCGAGTGTTAAATTTTCCTCAAGTTCATCCGTTAAGTCCCCGAACTGAGAAGCAACTAATCCATACAATGTCCATGAGACAGGACATATATAATAATACCATCTCCACCACACTGGAATCCTCTGCAAGACAAAAAAGCTAGAAATGAGAATAATTGAAATTAGGTATAATTGTTGATCATCTGTGATGTGTTGAGTGAAGAACTTACTGTTTTGGGAACAACAAAACCCGAGAAGAGGTTCCACATCGCGTAAAAGAAATTCGATATTATTCCAGCAACACTCAGGTTTGGAGTAACAGCTACTGTCATCATCCCATAAAGTGTGAAATATAACAAGGTGAAAAACATGAAGAATTGATACCAAAAGAACTTGGCTATTGTCCATTCAAATCCTATCATGCCATACGCTATCACGCCAAACACAACAGTTTGAACTAAAATATAAGGAAGCTCAATCACAATCTGCAAAACAACAATAAACTTATAAGAGGGAGATCTAATCACGCAAGGCACTGGTCACGTATACCTACATCGAATGCTTAGTTACCTGACCAAAAGCATATGGGAAAGCTGAATACATGCCAGCAGCTCTTTCTCTATAGAAGACTGTTCTCTCAATGGAAACAACTGGTTGTGCTACGGAAGCATTTTGTATACCGAGAAATAGAACAGATGCATACATGGAACCTGCTGCATTAAAAAGATCTTGCTTCCTTGTCCTGATATTCCACACTAACACTATTTCAGGAATCAAATTTCGACATCTTTTTTTTTTTTGTGGATAAAGCAACAAATAGGTTACCTTCTAGAGCCAAGATCCCAGAAAACTGTTCCAAACATGAGGGCGGTGAACGACGTAAAAAGAATTCTCACAGCAGTGTATGATGGATTTCTCCAGTAGGACCAATGCTGTTTCCAAAGGCAAGCTACGCATTGGTTGAAGAAAGATCGCGAGTACTTAGTTGAAAAATTCAATTCTTTTGAACCTGGGGTTGATATACTTGCTTCTCTGAACAAAGATTTATTGTTTCTGAATTTTCATCAACACAGTAATGATTCGTCAGTTTAGTAGCATCCCGTTTCAAAACTTGTTCAAAATAACTCTGCTCATAAGTAAAGGGAAATGTAGCACTTTGACTACAAGTGGAATCTTTTTTGCCTAAGCTAACCAGGGATTCATTTACGCGGTACCAGTATAAAATGAAATGGGTCCAAATAGAGAGGAAAAGATTTACATAGCTACTAGCTCCAACTAGTTTGAGATTTAGGCATAGTTGAGCGAAGTCCGTTTGGTTATCAAAGAATACCTGTATAGTTCTGAGCTTTTATATAGTACTGCAAAATTAACGCCAAGGGCAGCTTCTTGTGCTTTCGATGTGATCTCTAACACCCAAGTGGCTGGATTATAACCATCCTTGATTTTGGGTACTCCGTTTATTCCCTGGGAAAAGGAAAAAGTGTCCAAATCATACATAAACATTGTGAGATGGAGTAAAAGCTAACCGAGCAAGGACGTCAACAACTTGTTATCAGTACTACCTCAAAGTATTTGATTAACTCGGACGAATGGTGGCCTAATGGACCGACATAGATTTCTTCACCTCCTTGTTTTAGAAGCACCAACTATGCAGAAACAATTTTAAAAGTCAAGTAAAATGGAAACAGATATGTCAAGTGTTTGTAAGATAAACTGCTTAGTTAGATTAAACTAATCTACTTTGATCCACAAGCTAATTTTACTTGTTGTAAATTTATTCTCATTTAACAGCAGTACTTGTATTAGCTACAGAGCTTGACAGAAAAAAGAAACGACGGAATGGTTACCTCGTCAAATGCATCAAAGATGTCAATGCTGGGTTGGTGGATGGTACATACGACTGTTCGACCAGTATCAACTGTGTTTCTAACGGTTCTCATGACAATTGCAGCGGCTCTAGCATCGAGTCCTGAGGTTGGTTCATCCATGAATATTATAGATGGATTGGCAACAAGCTCAACAGCTATAGTAAGTCGTTTGCGCTGCTCAACCGAAAGACCACTCCCACTGGGTAATCCAACAAGGGAATCCTTCAGTGGGGTTAGTTCCACAAGATCCATCACCTCTTCAATGAACATCTGGATACATTTCATTTTAATATGTCATCACCTAGCCTAAATATTGAAACACTTCGATTGTCCTTCAAAAATAAATGATAATAGGCGTTTCTCTAAGCTGATTTCCTGTGTATGATCTCGTAGGATAATCAATAATTTTTCTAGAGAATATAATAGAAATACTTCCTCCATCTCATTTTATGTGAAGATGTATGACTAGATACAAAGTTTACGAAATTAAGAAGATTTTTCACATGTAAGCTCAATATATGCTAAGTATCAAAGTTGTGTTTTTTAATGAATGGTAGTGAGAGTTTCGCGGTTTTTCAGTTTCCCTTTCCATATAAAAGATTGAAGTTTTAGAAATGAGGCTCTAAGTGCTGCAAAGTCACAACAATATGCTATTTTCGAGAGCATTTAACGGAAGGCTGGAAAGACTAGAAAATGTAAGAATAATTTTATCAGAAATGAAGTCTGACATAACAATAGAGTACCTTTCTATTTGCGCTGTCAACTTCTAGAGGCAATCGAAGCCATGCTGAGAATTGTAACGATTCATGTACTGTAAGATTAGGAGAATGAATATCTGTTTGTTCACAATATCCTGCAATTCGTGCAAATGTTTCTTGCTTCTTCGGATATCCTGATATAGTTATGCTTCCTTCCATATATCCATGCGCCTTTCTACCAGCCAAAACATCCATCAAAGTAGTTTTTCCAGCTCCACTAATACCCATTAGAGCTGTAAGGACTCCTGGACGGAAAGCACCACTAATTCCCTTCAAAAGCTCTAACCGCTCCCCCAAAACACCTTGAGGTTTTATATCCTACGAGAGTAACGTATCTTGAGTATATATGAATCCAGAAGGACTGTACTGGTTTCAAGTACATTTTTACTTCAAATATTAAGCAAAAATGCAGTGTCACTATTTCCACCACATCCGAGATATAGACATGCTTATTTCAATAAAATTGTCCATCCGATAATTGATTAGTAGCTAATCTCATTACTCAATAGGACAGTACTTTTTAGCATAAATTATCAAATTAGCTATTTTAAAAGATGCTCATTTTCCTACAAAGCAACAAAAATATTCAAAAACAGAAAGCATTTGAATAGCGTGTAGAGTTTCATACGTTTTGGAAGAGTTAACATTTCATCTCTTTAAAAGAAAAATGATACTTGGGGCAGTTTGGTGATCTCTCCATGAAAACTAAATAAGGATAATTCCAAAAGTAATATGCAAAAATATATACCTGAGGCACATCGACTGCATATCTGATATCATCAAAAACAAGTGAAAGAGGTTGAAATGGTAAAATCATCCCTCCCTTCTTGATTGTCCTGGTTTCTCGAATAGATGCATTTCTTTGGCCCTCATTTTTCATTTCTGCATAATTCAAGTACCTGTTTTATATGAAGCATCACTGGGTTTTTTATGCTTTTTGTTTTTGTTTAAGGCCAACTAAACCATAAGCCATTTTATGGATTTTAGGTGTCTAAACATTTTCTAACAACCTTAGACATTATTTTGCCATTTCATGCGTACTATTTTACTTTAGTTTGTATAAGATTGACGAACTATAAACTTATCATCTTTATAGCAAATGGTGTAATCCATCTTGCACATCAACTCAAATGTTAACAAGTAATATTGAATCATGTAGACAAGAAGTACCTCCTGTTGATGAATTTATGTCTATATTCCGTATCTTTGTCTTCCTTTCGGCAACTGTTTCATCAGGCAAAACCGCACCAGATTTTCCAAATGCTGCATACAATATACTTGATTTCAGAAGAATGTTAGAAGCTGATAGATGGAAGTAATTGCAACTCAAGTCAGACAAATAGCACATACGCTTGAGGTAAGTTAAGGCCAACGTAGCCATAAGATTGAAAAAAACAACGTATCCTAGCACTGCGCCTACTCCAATCCAATACCAGTGTGCATCAGGAAACATTGCACGAGACTTTAAGACTACAACTCCTAGTTTATCTGTTGAACCGGGAACATTCTGCAATAGGAGTACCAATTCAGATGAAATGAAATTTGTGTATGAAATTTCAAAGCAAGAGAAGGATTTCTTACATTTCTCCAACTATTGCCGAGAAACTCATTTACAGTTATGGCATTCTGTGCATACATCATTGGAGAACACCAGTAACCCCATAACCACCATTTTTTCACATCATCTGCAAACAAATAACACAGTTATCAGCACTTTTACCGAATGCAAAAATGTACTCCCTTCTCCATGCTTAGCAACCAGGATCAGGAAATATGGATCAAACTACCCTCAACTTCTGAGACTAATAAAGCTCTAATAAAAGATATGGAAAATGTATTAGTCGTTAACGTTATCATTGTTCTGTTAGATATTATCATAGTTCGCATAGGTGTCACAAAATTCTGCCTTCAGTTACTATTAAGTTACTGTGATGTTTTTTGGCATGATAGCTCAGAAAGATATTCTCACCTCGATCCATTATGAATCCACCCATTACAAGAACAAGAAGTAATGCAAGCGATCCCAATGTGTTTGCGATTATCATTTTCCTTCCAACAGCTGCCATGAAGCGAAATAATCCAGAAGCCATCTGGTCAACACATATCACTAGAAATAACTGCTTGGAAAACCTGCCACAGTAATCCTTTCGTTGCACAATCAGTTAAACAAAGAAAAATAAAAGGAAAATGGATATGCAATAGCTTCAGATTGTGAATATCAAAATCCTAACTAAAGATATGAATATTCTCATTGCGAGAACATGCAAGTGAAAACACAAATTTTATTCAACATCGAAAAGTCTCTGCAAGTACGCTTTCAAATTTACAGAATAAGCATTAAAAACCAAGATCCAAATCCTCGAGATACAGAAGCTAAAATGATACTAGTGTTGATTTATTTACCTTACGATGTTTGGATCAAATCCTATAGCATAATATGTGATAGAAACCCAAATGGAAGACTCGATAATTGAGATTGGGATCTTGACTATCCATGCAGGCAACGTATAAGCCCATACAGGAAAAAAGAGAAGGTTGTGCTGCTTGAAGAAGACCGGAAGCTTCAAGATAGTGAAAGGAACCTCTGAGCACCCATTGAACATAGCCGCAATTACTGTAAAGAACAATGCACCCATAAAGATGAATCCATCTGTCTGTGTCTCCTTCGGCATCTTGATTCGCAGGAACAGTGTCATTGTTATAGAAGCCAATAACAGATGCTGAAATCACCAAACTCTTAACACTTAGTGTAATGATACAAATAACTGTATATAAATAGTTGTTTCAAATGCATCCGCGAAACCTATACGTTCGCTCTGGACTATTGCAATACATAGAACATAAATTAACATGGCGCTACAACTACACCAGGATATTTTCTATAAACACAAAACAAAAAAGACAAGATATATGAAACTTGCTGGATGACTCACTTGTATTATCTTGAACAAGTAGACAAATATATTCCTCTTCATGAGAAGGATTTCTCTAGACATGCAAGCTTTCAAAAGTTCCCTCTTTTTAACGCCATACTTGTTGGTGGTTAGAGCATCAGGATGCTTGTTAGCCTTGTCAAAAGGAACAGAAAGGTCATTTGAAAGTTCGCGTCCGACATGGAAGGACTGAAATGCTTCAAAGAACTCCCTGGACGAAACAAATTTGTATGGCTCATCTTTCCTTGCCCAGTATTGCTCCTGATCTTTCCTAGAGGTCACCTACGTAAGGAAATTTAATGGTTCAGTCGATACTATGGTTTTAGCACGCAAGTAGAAAGCAGTAATGAAGCTTGAGATTTACTTCTTGCAAGAAATCAGCTACTCCCTTTCTCCTAGGACATTTAAATCCGACATACTCAAAGAATTCAAGGACATGTTCACGTGGACCTTGATATACAATTCGCCCATCCGCCAAAAGAATCACGTCATCAAAAAGGCCGTAAGTTTCCGGTGCAGGCTGCAGGAGGGAGATAAGAGCAGTTCCCTTAAGAATGTGAATGGATTGTCTAATAGATTTGACGATTTGGAAGGTCGTTGAACTGTCTAATCCAGTTGATATTTCATCCATAAATAGAGCTCTTGCTGGTCCAACCATCATCTCTCCTGAATCAGGGCGAGAAGAAGAGGAAGGACTTCATCAACAACAATTGACGATAAAACGAAGAAAATCAAACATTTCCTCTAAATGGAAATTTAAAAGGCTTAAAATGATATTGTTGTTAAATCAAGATAGACTACTTTCACAATATATATATATATATATATATA
>NC_028648.1:12021042-12120357 GCF_001406875.1 Solanum pennellii | reverse complement strand
ATATATATATATATATATAGTCAGGATTTTCACTAAGGAAGTTCGAAATACGGAAAGTAGACACACGAAGAGGCCAAAGATGTTCGAAGTCAACTATATATAAGTAACAAAATAGTTTTAACCATATATGACGGTATGATATATAGTCAAAGGTGTTGAATTGTATAGAAATGACAGTACCTGTGGTGAGTCTCTTTAGCTGTCCACCAGAAATCCCTCGTACCATTTCATCACCAACTAGTGTCTCAGCACATATCTCAAGACCTAATATCTGTTAATTAAGAGTTAATAGGCAAGAAATAGATTTGTTTAGGCACTCGTGAGTTTAGGATTACCTTGAGGGTATAATCTGTTATTATATTTGGCTCTTTCCCTTGAACTGATGCTGCCTGGAAAACAAATCATTTTGACAAAAACAGGTCAGTTATCAAAATTCTCTTTTACAACAAAAACTGACTGTTAATCTTCATATGATACCTTCATAAACATGTCAATATCAGGATCTGGCTTTATATTTGCTTCCTTTTCTCTCTTTAACAACTCCTCCAACATCTCTGCATCATTAGTAAACATCTGAATGGACAGAAACATTATGATTTATGACTTCTTTACTTAGCCTACTGTTTAACAAAATCATAATAAGACATTTAATCAGATGAACACAACAATGAGTTCAATCAAAATCATGACAAAACATAGAAAAAGACACTAAATCAAGCTTGTAGAAAATCTAAACGTTTCATGCGTCAAACACGTGGAAATTCTTTTTTTATTTGGATGACGATGAGATTCGATCGCAGACCTCTACCTGCTCTGATACCATACTGAAGTGTCAGAGAAACTTTTATTAGTTAATAATATTCTCGAATTAAAAGTTTAAACAAACTCATTTTGTTTTGAAGTGTATTATTTAAGTAAGATTAGTATTCAAAATATTCTAGTATTATCTAACTCAAAAATCCTAAATAGTTGGAAAAAAACTAAATGAAAATATTATTAATGTAAATAATATATAGTTTGTGATTATAGATAATCCTCTTAAGAAAAAAGATCAATTTGAATTATTCTAACTCTTTTATATCTTGTTTCTACAAGAATTATAGAAGGAAATTTAATCACAAATAAATTAATATGAACATCATAAGCTGTCTTGTAATAAAATCAATATTTATGCATATAAAAATAACATTATACTAACCATAACAAGGTCCAACTCCTTGACATCGAGCTGAAAATTCAAGAGTCTCCCTCACCGTTAGATTTGCTAGATGAACATCATCTTGACTTATATATGCACATGTTCTTTCTGGTACAAATTCATCCATTCCATGCCCATTATAACTTACTTTCCCACAAACCTAATAAAATTATTTTTTTTCAAGGAAAAAAAAGGGGATAAAGCATAGGTTAGTAAAGATATAATTAAGTGTTGATGGAGAAAATTGTCTTAATCCATGCTAATAACGCTAGTAAAGTTTCTTGTAATAGTTTACTATTTGACTCGGACTTGTTCTAAAAAAGTTGAGATATTTCGAATTGTTTGTTGAAATGGATGATTAAGTTAAGGAACTATTTTAACATTATATTGAACCTTGATGTAAAAGTTCTGAATCGAATCTCTTTAAAAAGAAGATACATTTTGTCTCATGGTAGTTTGCTTCAGTTTCCTTACAAAATTTTTGTTATTGAGTTAGTCATACCGTTCATATATTTTTAGAAATATATATGGCATTATCAAATGATACAACTCTTGAATATGAATATGCAACGCGATCACTAATGTACACCAAGTTTGGAAGGAGGAAATGGAGTTATACCAATAGTCAGGATTCAAACTAGAGATTTATAAATTGTTACTTTTATGCAAAAGCAACATTGTAGTTTAATCATAATAAAACATACACCAATATATAGTGAAAAAAATAAAGTGATATATAATTTGACTTTAAGTTATTGCTCTTAAAAGCGTGTCGGGGCAACCTTAGACAAATAAGTCAAAATATTAGTAGTTTATTTGATTGGCTATCTAAACTCTCTATCTTATTTGTAAGAATTTGATTTCTCACTTTATAATCTCCTCCCTATCCCCCCTCCACCCCTCCTCATGTATAATAAAAAAAATTGATTAAAAACAAGATAGTAGATGTCCGGTTAATTTCTTTTGGCTCTTAGAAGCTCCACTCTTAATAACTTGAACTCACGATTTTCTGCTTTCATCATAATAACATTTTTTTGTATTCGGTGTGAACCATGTGAAAATAATAACTCAAAGTTGATGGAAAATGTAGTGGAAGTATGATTTTCCTCATCATTATCATAATCTATAGTTTTCCTCATCATTATCATAATCTATAGAATTTGAAGAAGATTAAAAAATGTAATGTCACTTTATTTTAAAATTTTAATGATTTTGTTGGCTTTGACTTTGAGATCTTATTTTATCATATCTCATAACTTGCTCTAAGCTGGCAGAAATCATCGTGCTCATGGTGAAGGAAAGGTGGATGTTTGTGAGAAATATTTTTTTATAAAATATGAATGTTAATTAATAAGAGAGTAAATTTAATATCATAAATCACAAAGAAAAATTAGTGTTGCCAAGTCATAATTTTTTTAAAAAAATAGGAGTACTTTAATTTCCCCTTAAATATTAAATGTTTAGTATAGAGTTTATTTAATTAATATGTTTACAAAAGAAGTACTCTCATCATCCACTAATAATTGTCATACTTTTTCATTTTTAGAGTCAAATTATAAAAACTTTGATTAATATTATACGACATGTTTTTTCATCATATAGATATGTTTTTGAAATGGATAATACTTTTCATATAGTTTTTGAATATCTAAATATTTTGTTTAAAATATTGAATTAATGTAATCTAATTTAACTTTGAAAATTAATCAAATTGACTTTCAAAAAGCATAACATGACAAATGAAAATGAACGGAGGGAGTATAATATAAATTTCATATTAGCTCACCTTTACATCTGAATTTAGCTTTCCAGCTAAAGCTAGTAGCAATGTTGTCTTGCCGCAACCTGGCGGACCTAAAAGTAGTGTCATTCTGCAAAACTAAACAATATTATTGACCATTCGATTTTCGGTATTAATATTGAAGCCTGATAAAATTTGAATTTGTAATATCATTTCCTAATAAGGTAACTTCGTATAGAGGGGCACTCGGTAGGTGTCTTCTTACCCAGTGTTCCGTATCAAAATGTTGGCATTTTACAAAAGGAAAAATGATAAATATATCCTCAAACTATATGTAGATACAATCCGTCATATTTTTTGGACATTGATACCTTCGCTGTCCAAAAAGTAGAGCATATACATCCTTTATACTAACGGACATATACGTATCATAATCTTATCGATCCATCATTTATTAGATATTGGATCGACATATTAGATTGTGTCACGTGTCCCTATTTAATCTTGTGTTAGAGTTCAAGACATATATTCTCTAATTTATGGATGGCTGAGTCACTAATATCCCAAAAGTATGACGAAAGATATCTGCATAATATTTACATAGTTCTGATACGTTTTACTAATTATCATTTGGGAAAGAAAAAAAAAAGATAAATTTTCAACCCTCACCTTCCAGGCTTGATGATTCCACTAACATCATTCAGAATTGAAAATGACTTCTTTCTTTTTGGGAGAACGTGAAAATAATTCAAGGCACCCTACAAATATAATGATAGATGTTAGAGTAGTTTTAGTTTAATTTAAGCAATATATAATACTAAATTAAAATTCTTTATATACATATATATTATCACGGTATTATATGAGATTATTAACACCTAGTACTTGTTTTTCTTTTTTAATATGTTTGCATAATTAAGGTAAATTACCTCAATCATATTGATTGTGAAGTTGAACATTGTAGGCAATGCTCTTGTCCCCGCATACGCTTCTGCTTCTACAGTTAAATGTTCGAAACGAACTTCGATTTTCGGAAATTCTATCCCAACCCTGATCGATATGAGTTGTGATGTAGGCAAAAATCAAAAAATCTTGTTAACTTCATAATGAAATATTAAATTAATGCTACACAACTAATGTTATTTATTTTTTGGTTAAATTCATCAAATGTTTAACACACACCATTCCAAGAATGTTACAATCTACAAAATAAGAGCTAGAAGATAAAATTCAATATCATGTGGTGGATTTAGTATTGATGCATCAGGCTTGAGAAAATGACAAAAATAGGCTCTTATATTTAGGGTTATTGGTTCTAAATGATCTATCAAATATATTCCTAAGCAATTTTAGTCGTATAACATTGACAAAAATAAACATTTCTTTCTTAATTTCCATCAAATATTTACAAACTATGGCTGCTTGATTTTACGGGAGCTATACATTTTTTTTATTTCTATAAAATATTTATAAACTATGACCACTTGATCGATATGAGCCATAAAAAAAAAGAATTTAATCAGATATATAACGAAAGTCTCATCAAATCTCAATAACAAAAAAAAATTGCACTATACACAAAATAGATTAAAAAAAGTACTTTAGTAAGATTTTTAATATATATCAAAAGTGGTCAAAAATATATTTAAACAATGTTCATATGCCATTTCAACAATCAAATGTGTTAAGAATATTACATACCTATAAAATCGTTGTTTGAGCTTTAACAAGAAGTTGTGATTGTCTTCTTCTTCTTGAGGAATGTTCATTAGTCTATTCAACAAATTCCTTTTCTCTTCCATGCTAAGACTAATTATTCTTTCATCATCACTTCCTCTTCTTATAACATTATCATTATTATTATAAGTTGGAACATCATGCTCATTATCTTCCCATTTCAATACTTCTTCTTCATCCTTTTTCCATCTATTTGAATCACTAATTTCAATACCTTCCATAATTCAATGTTGCAACAAGCTAAGCCTTCCCACTAATGAAACAATTAGTATATATGTTCCTTTTTTCTAATCTTTAAATGATTTTATTTTATAAAATATGTATATATTTTAATAATTTTTTGGTGTATAAGAACTAGTTGTTACACAACGTGCATAAGTAAATTATATACATCTACAATGCCTTCTAGATGCCAACTAGCACTTTCGGTTCATTTCATTTTGTATATAATATATACTACTAAATTTGAATAGTTCTTTTCTCCCAACTTAACTTACTTCTATATATTTATTATTAATTTTAAAAGAAGGATTGTTTGCAATGTCATTAAGCCAAGTAATAAGCTATTGAAAATCATATGATAATTTTAGGATAATATGTATGTTTACTAAGAAAATGGTACGACAAGGATATACCAGTCTTAGTTTAACTCCTTTAATTTGTATCGATATTTGTTAGCAATTGAATATGTTGATTAATGTAATAAATAAAAACGAGATACAGATAATAAAGTATGTAAAAGAAAGCGGTATAAAATGTTAGAGCTTCGATGATGAACGTTTGTATATTGGATCCAATGACTCTAAGACTCAGATATCCAAGAACGATATAGTAAATTAATGCTATAAAACAAAGACGAATTAATGAAATATGAAAATCTTGGTTTCAAGAGTCATTGTGTGTCGATGGCGTATTTCTTGGAATCAAGTGAATTACAATTGTGCCAAAAAATACCAATTATAGGTTACAAAAGTAATACATTAATCAAAAGAAAAATATAACATCCCAGAAATTTTTTGTGCTAAGACTTGATCCATCCTTCGTAGTGAGTAGGTTTTTGTCAAGGAATTTAAAATTTCTTTAGTGTTAAGGTCAGGTGACTAAATGTAAAACCTTGAGTTCTAAAAGAACTAAATTGTAAATAACAAAAATCTGAAATTTGGAGAGTTAAGCCAAGTATGAGTTTTTGGTCAACTTTAACGACCATAACTCCTAGCATTTGATGAGTTAGGTGTTCTAAAATATATCTTAGGAAAGATCTTTGAATTATCTTTCCAACTCCACCAAGTTTTCTAAGTTTCGTGTTCGTATGAGTGAGATATGACCTTTTGAATTTACACTGTCCAGTCGAAAATAGTGAGGGATATTTTGGTCTTTTCCTTATCCAATCCGATATAATTAGTTTTTAGTAATATTTTAGGGGTGTAATACTATTAGGTTCATTTTTATAATCCTAATATACGCCTAGGGTTTTATTTGAAGTTCAAGAAGAGAAAAGAAGAGAAAAGAGGAGAGAATCAAGCGTTTGTCGAGATTCTTGCGTCTTGTTGCGGAATTTCGTCATGGATTTAATTCCTAAGAGGTGTGTCGGTTACCATAGTATTGAATTTGTTCACCCACGTACCAAACATGTTATTTTCAGCGTAATTTTGTTCTTGAAAATTAAGGATTTAAGTTCTTGATGAGTTGTCGGTTAAGTTTTGATTTAAGATTCTACTTGGGTCAATTTTAAACGACCATATCACTTTAGAATATTAAGAGTTACGTGAGTCATGACCTATCCAATTAAACACAATTGAATCTACTTTCCAACTCCATCAATTTCGCGTCAATCCAATTTTTGAGTAAAAAGTTATGACGGTTTTAGTAACCTTACAGTGCTGTTAAGAATTAGTCGACGAAAAAATATTAAAACTAGTTGTTTTTGTCTTTTTTACTTCCTAGAAAACCATAAACAAATTTCTTGACATTAAAGGATAAAAACAGATCATATTTTCATGTTCACTAATGAAAATCATAATCCTTGGTCATAGAGATTTCAAGAATCTCAAAAAAGACTTTCTTGATTGTTTATCTTCAAGCTAGGGTTTCAAGTCTTCTAATCAAGTTCTTCTTCAAGAATCTTGCTCTTCTAGGTATGTAATTGTTGGACTAGTTCATCCTCACACCCTACATCTACTTTCAGATAAGTAAAAGAATAATCTAGGATTCTACCCCTAGATTTCAGTATTGTTGAGATAAGTTGATTTTCAGTTGTTGATTTCATATTCTTTCAAAAGTTATATTCCTAATTATCGAATTTCTATATTGTTATTGAGATCCTTCATATCATGACCATAACTCTTGAATTCATAATTCAATTCAAGAGAGAGTTAAAAGTAGAGTTCAAGAAAGTATTTGAGTTCAATTGTGAATCCTTGAGATCAACTATTAATTTGAATTAAGTTTTGAGGAAGTAAGTAAGGGAATGAGAAGAGTTGTGTACATGAGTTCCATGTAGTATGTAGACCTTCGAGTCGAGTCGTTCATGCCCATAAGTTCTGCATGGACTCCACAAATTGAGTATCTTTGAGAGGAGTAGGATCTGCAAGTTCAAAGTCTTGAGTAATAAGTTTCTAACACCTTTGAGTTTATATTTCTAATCATGGGACTATAACATGTTACCCATGGAGTCCTTGAGTTCAATTGGTAATGCCCACAATTCTGCATAAACCCTATAAGTCGAACAGTCTTGAGATTAAAATTTGAGTCCTTGAGTTGAGTACTTCATGCTCATAATTCTACATGAACCCTCCAAGTTGAACATCATGAAATTATCCATAAACATGATATCACGAACCTTGAATCCATAATCTTAATTCAAGCAAAGTTAAGATCAAAGTCAAGAGTCAAGTCCAGATGTTAAGAGCAAGTCAAAGTAAAGTTTATAAAAATTTCAGAAGTCTTTCACAAACGTTTTCATTTTGTTTGAAAGACTTAAAGTTCAAGTTGAGTAAAAAGTATAGATTGAAGTCATTTCTTCAAAGAAGTATATAAGGACTATGTATTCCCAAAGAGTTTTAAAATGTTTTCATATTTGAGAAAGAAAGGGAACATCGATTCCAAAAGAGAGATTTTAAGAGAAGTTTAGCTAAGTATCTCAAACCAAAGAAAGAAGTGATTTTAAAAACATATGAGCTAAGTATATTTTTCGGAGTAGTATTGAGCATCGATATGGGAATTCGAGTTCATATTAACTCAAATCTCCATAAACTATGTAAACAACATGATTATCAAAAGGTCATACTTTTTAGATGATCACTTAAGTTAAGCTAGTGGATCCACTAAGTTAAGCGTTTTATATGATGGTAAAGTATAGGACAGTTCTGGCAGCGTGGGCAAGTCACTATATCACCATCAGGCTCACAGTGGTGGTTTTCGGGTAGATAAACTCCACAGTAGTAATTGCATGGTTTCTCAAGGGGTTATTTTTAGTATGAATGGGGGAATGAAACTTTATTCATGCATTGCACAAGTAGACTTTGAGAGGGAGCATGGTATGTTTTTTATGATATTATGATTATGAGTTGAGATCATGTTTTAAATAACTTTTCTTTACGCTGCACTTGTTTTAAAATGCTTTATATTTAAATGAGTTTAGTTATATCAGAAGTTAAGTATTTCGAGTTGACTATCTTGAGTTGATATGTGCTTAATTGGGTCGAGTATCATATCTTTGAAGTTGAGTATCTAATCTATGAATTGAGTATCTTATCCTTGAGTACTTCTGAGTTGAGTAAATTGAGTATTTTTTAGTATCCTTGAGTATTTTCTTGAGTTGAGTAAGTTTGAAAAGAGGTAAGTATGCTTCCATTTTTATCAACTTCAAGCTTATGTTATGTTTTAGAATTCCTCATACAAGCTCGTACATTCCACGTACTGAGCCATTTCGCCTGCATCTTCTCATGATGCAGACACATGTATTCAAGATCATTAATAGGATCTTCATTGATATAATAGAGATTTAAAGTTAGCTATGGTGAGCCTCCTTACTTCCGGAAAATTTCGTTTACCTTTCAGCTATATCAGTTGTTAGGATGTTGTGGGCCTTGTACCGAGTTCCATCATTGTCATTTAGACGATTCATAAATAGATAGTAGAATTTCAGAAATCTTCATATATTTTATTAAATATTTTAAAGACTTAAGTTGCCTATTTTATAGCAAGTTGAATACATTATTTTTATTCAGAGTTGTTTAATTGAGTTAAAGCTTTGTAACGTTGAGTTTATTCAATTTTATTTCAGTTTTAAGCTTTTGCATGCTTAAGTTAGTCTTCTGTTTGTAGTCAACCTGGATGAGAGTTTGATTAGGGACCAACAATGGTTCTTGAGCGTCGGCCACGTCCAGGTGTAAAATCGGACCGTGAGAAAAAGTTTTACTCAAGCCCTAAAGTACTACTACAAATAGTTATTATCTATGTGAAATTATCATTAGTGGTGTCAAGTGTCAACCTATATTTCTCTGATCTATAATGATGGTATTTGTATGATAAAAAATATCTAGCATATCCTTCCTTTTGTATATTTCCCCACATCATGAGCATACAATTCCTCTTCTTACTTTTGATGACAATCATTATGATGTCTTTGGAAACTCATTGAGGCCAATTTTGACCTCATCTTACTTTTCCGAATCAACTTCATTGAGTTTTCTATGATAAAAATTTCGATGATAGATCAATCTGACGATAGTCTAATCTATTAGAAAAGACATTGGTCCCAATTTCCTTAAATGCACCTGCCACACATAGACTGGTCATTGGTCCAATGACGGTGTGTCACTCAAGGGAATAGTTAACTCTTTCCTTGCGTCTATAAATTGAAATCTTTATGCTCATTCCAACCTTTCACGACACGCACATACGCGCGTGCGCACACAGTGAGAGCGCTAGCTTTTATTACACTCTCATAACTTTCCATGTATTCATCCCTTGCTAGTTTACGTAAATCTTCTGTGGGGTGGCCCCAAGAAGAAAACACACACATACATACATAGAGAGAGATAGCGCTATCTTTTATATTCCTCGCTCTTAACTTTCCATATCTTCATCCCTTTCTAGTTTAGGAAAATCTTCTGTCATTTAGGGTGGCTCAAAGAAGAAAACACATACATACATATATATATATATAGAGAGAGAGCGCTATCTTTTATTCTTGCTCTTAACCTTCTATATTCATCCCTTTCTAGTTTAGGCAAATCTTCTATCATCTAGGGTGTCCCGAAGAAAAATAAGTGATAGTACTCTTCCAAAACTTTGTGTTGATAACATAGTTCCTCAAGACTTACTTCATCTAGGATAACTTTAAAATCTGACAAAGTAGCCATGTTGAGAAAAAAAGAAAGAGATAAAGTGGTCAACAAATATGTTTTCTTAATAAGGTAGTCGAATATTCCTATTTCCCTATACAACTACAAGTAGTCGAAAGACAAGTTCTGGATAATCGCTCACGGGGACTTTAAAAGTATCACCCTCCTAAATCTCGATTATTCATTTGCTTCCACTTATGTATTCTCCATGGGATTCAAATCTTGCAATTGATAAGGTAATCATCTTATTTAGAAAAACCTTCACGTTGTGTTTGGGTCAACTTGGGCCAAAGGTTTTGAGGGTTGTTGCAAATCTTTGGGCTTTGGCTCTTGAGACCAATCAATCCTTCTCAATAATCCATTTGTTGCTTTTATCTTTTCCGAGAATAGTGTGTGGGGGAATCATTACTCTCATGAATTGAGGAAAAAACTCCATTATAGCGATCCTAGATGAAGATCATTCTTGAGGCTATGTTGACAAATTCATCACCATTACTAACTCAAATTTCACCAACCACTCGCTCCTAGAGTTTTGAAGTCTATCATGTAAGTTTTCACATATTCATATGTTTCCTTCCTTTTCAACCTTCTCTCCATTTCATATGGTGATCTTATATTAAGGGAAAGCTACATTTGAACATCAAATTCCCTATCTGCAAATGAGTTTAGAAGATTCTGAATATCTCTATGTTCGATGACTGAATATGGAGATAGATGACCCAAATTGAGAATAGAAAGTGAATAACCATGATATTCCTCTCTGACTCTCTTTTGTTCTTTATCTTATCATGGTCTTTTTTGTCATTCTCGCATATATCCTTCAGATGAAGGTATTAAAAAAGTTCATCCATATTGAGGACTACGAAAATTACTATCTTCGCCATCAAAATCTAGTAACATGTTAACCATAGTTCATCCTCAAGCCCTACATTTAAAATTATAACGCCTCGAAAACAGACTTGTAAGGACGGGTTCAAGAATGATGGAAAGGTTCAAAGACGGTGAAAGAGTCCACGGTCAGTGACCATCCTTGAACCCATGCCTTGTGCAAATATTACAAGTCAAGGGTCTAAGGAAGGGTTCAAGGACGGTTGATGAGTCCACGGTCAGTGAACCCATCCTTGAACTCAAGCCTCATAAAAAATATCGAGAAAATGATCAAAATGGTCCTTGATGTATAGGGGTTGAAGTATGTTGGTCCTTTATATATATCATCTCATCCAAATAGTCCTTAATGCATATGAAATGATGGTCATTTTAGTCCCTAGACCTAAAAATAAACCAAATTTTTTTTTGTTAAATTTAATGGTGGTTCCACGCTTGGTGGAACCTTCTTCCTCCCTCTTTCTTTCGTAATCTTTTCTCCTCCATCGGTTTTCTTCAACCATTTTTATAACAATTTTCAAATGATCTATTTTTGTTTTTACTGATAAAATCCTCTCATACAGACAAAAAGTTTCTTAAGATTTTTATTTTCTAGCTCTGACCATTCAATTTTAATCCTTTTGATGAAAAATGGAATGAATAAAGATGTTGAAAAAAATACTCGTAATTTTGAAAAGGATAAAACAAAAAGGATATTAGTTACAACTTAAAAGGAATTGATTTATGGCGATATCAAGGAGAAATGGAGTATCTTAACTGATTTACTTGGTTAACTTTTGTTTCAGCGATCTTGATTTCTTCTTCTTCTTATATAAGAAAATAGGAGCTGGTCAAAAAAAAAATTCTGACGAAAGATAAGAAATGAATGTAGTTTGTATTATTTTCTTACAAGGATACGAAGTATGACCTTGTGAAAGAAAGAAGTTGAGGGAGCAAGGTGCCATGGTGATGGTGAAAGAAAAAAATCGAGGAAGAAGCAGTTTACTTATTTTTCATTATTATTTTTTTAAAAAATAGTTTGGCATGTTGTAGGACCTGGATCCACTGTTAAATTTAATAGTTTTTTTTTGGTTAGTTTTAGGGCTAAGGGCTAAAATGATCATCTTTACGTATACTATAAGGACTATTTGGATGAGATGATATATAAAAAGGACCAAAATACTTCAACTCCTATACATCAAGGACCATTTTGATCATTTTTTTGAAAAATATTCTAAGACAAGGGTCTAAGGATGGGTTAAAGGACAGTGGAAGTCCACAGCCAGTGAAACCATTCTTGAACCTTAGTCCTGTGAAAAATATTCCATAGCAAGGGTCTAAGTAAGGGTTCAAGGAAGGTGGAAGAGTCTTAGTCAATGAACTCATGCTTGAACCCAAGACTTGTAAAAGTTATTCTAAGGCAATGATTCACAGGTTCAAGGACTGTAGAATGGTGCACGGACGGTAGACCCATCCGTGGAGATTGACTTAGAGAAAATAAAACTCAGTAGTTATTCTTTCAAGATTATATAAGTCTCTTCCTATACATCTAATACCTAAATTAGGTCGTTTTAATCCTAATCCTAGACCCTATATAAGTCTTTTAAGCCTAAAATTTAACTATTCTAAATCACTGTTTAAATTTCCCCAAATCCTTCCAAGTTCCTTCCCCAAAACTTTCTCTCTCTAAAAACTTGTAGAAGAATATTAGGATTTCAAGATCAAGTCTCCAAATTCACCATCAATTGTAGGCTTTGAACTATAAGGTATGATAGTTTTTATCCATGGAGCCCTTTGCTCCATTGAGTTCCTAAATTTTCCAATTTATAAAGTTAGAAATTCTCAATTGAGGGTTTTTCGTCTATGTCATGGGTTCTTTTAAATGTTGATTTATTTAATTGATTTATGAACTTTTATGCATAATTGATACAATCTCATTATTTTAAGGTTAATCCCGATGAAGCCATGCTTAACCCATATTTTCTAGATATTGATGATTGAAAGTGAATCTTGAACTACGAAAGATGAATTATTGAATTATGCATGATCATATGGATATGAGGTAGATTTATTTGAGAGTAAAAGCATATATGTTGTTGTGGTTAATTGTTGTGAAAGGATTGCTCACATAACTAACTAATGCATGAATGTGAAAGGTTTTCTCACATTAAGGATTCTAAGGTTGAAAGATCTTATTACTTAAAATGAATCAAAGATATAAGGAGTTATTCTAATGAAACCTAGCTTGGATTGATTACTTCGTTGTACCTTTTCATGGATAACATATGACTTAGCTTGGATTGGTAAGATGACGTGCCCTTTCACGAATAATAAAAGACTAGAAAAGAAAATGTCTATTCCGTAGGATTTACTAGCACCGAGAGGATATTGATATAAGAGCTCTATAGAAGCAATCTTTTTATTCCATATCTGAGTGCCCCTATAGGATGCCTGTCTTAGTAGATATTAGCTAGTGAATTCACATAAGCTAGAATTTCATGGTCTTACTTCGGCAAGTAGGACACTCCTTTTTAATGTGGTAGATATCGGATGTTGTGTTGATAGCGTACATGATCTTATATATCGGTTTAAGGTAAATTTCCCATAGTAATGAAGTAAGGCTACTTCATGAAGTATCTCACCAGTGAATTAAAATGATGTCTATTTGCATTGACCATGTTTTATAACTTATGTCTTCTAGTTCTTTTACATTCATGATTTATCTTGGTCATTGGACTCCATGAAAATGTCTCTTTTCTGATGTCTTCAAATGTTTTATACTTGACGATCATACTTGGTACATATTTTGCACTAACGGATACTCTTGCTTATATTTTCTCAAATGTAGGAAATATCTTATAAATTCGCACTTCCGTGGCTAGGGATATCATATAGAAGACTGATGTTCGGTGAGTTCTTATATTCCGAGGAACGAACTTGATTCCCATTTTGTCTTTACTTTAGTTTTAGAATTTGATGCACCGGCTACACCCTGATATACTCTTTCATACAAGATGGCTTGGGGACGAGGTTTAGATTTCTACTTTTCCTATAAAACTCTTCATATGTTGAAACTATATTTTAATCTCTTTATTCTATTTTCTTGTATGCTGAACATTGAGTGGCTTGTGTAGGGCCTCTCTGTTCCTATACGCCATGTTACACTTAGGGGGGCCACCTTGAGTCGGGATAGAAATTTTAGTTAGTAAGATACAAAGCTTATATTTTTTTTACCCAGAGTCTATTGTTTCAAATTCTCCCTATTTCAAATTGTTGATTCTTGATCCTATTATTGAAATTATTACTTTGCATATCATTGATGATTTTTTATTGAGCACTCGTATTTGTTCTACCTCATGGGCCCTTCTTAGTCTAAGTTATTGGATAACCTTGTTATGATATTTCATATGCTTTATTTTAATGAGTGGAATACTTTACAAGTTTCTAAAAAGTCTTTCAAGAAAGAGTTGAAGAAGTATATTTAGTTTGAAGTACAATGTTTTAGAAGAGTTTCAAGAAAGTATGTTTTGCTTCAAGTGCATTATTTTAGAAGAGTTTTGAAAAAGAATATTTTGCTTCTAGTGCATTACATTAGAAATATTTTGAGAAAGTATATTCTGCATCAAAATGCATATTTTCATAGAAAGTATAGACAATTTGTTAAACAAAACGTGTTCAACTTTAAAGAAAGCATATCTCAAATATTAAAAAAACATAGTCAAATTTGAAAAAAAGCATAATCAAGTTTTAAAGTAAAGTATGGTTAGTTCAGATTAGTTCAATTTCGAAGAAGATTATTGAGCATAGACTCAAAGTATCATATTATCATTTTTTCCACTAAAGTGAGATACTTTCCCTAAAGTGGAACATCTTTATAGTTATTAAGCACAATGTATATTTTCTATTGTAGTATTGAGGACTAAGTTGGTTAAGAATTCATGTAATCCTAAATTTAGAACTATGTCGTTGATTCGGGAGACTCAGTAGTAAGATTTTGATAAGAGATCAGAGATTGGATCCATTAGCTATGTTAATCCTTTACCTTGGCAAGGTATAAGATAGCAGTGGTAATGTGGGAAAGATGTTGTGTCACCATGAGACTCACATTATGGTTGTCGGTTTGGAGAAACTTCCTAAGAAAAATAAAATTATATTATTTTTGGTATTTTCTATATTATTGTAAATATTTAGTTAAGGAGTTGTTGTTAAAGCACACGTTATTCAATTGAGTTTGTTCAGTCTATCTTCGGAATTCTTCATTTTACTTGGTGTATTGAGTTTTAGCCACTTGTTTCACTTAATCTAGTTACATACTATATATTCTGTATGCTAACGTCATTTGGCACTGCATCATTTCATGATGCAGTTTAGGTACTTAGGATCGGTAGCAGTTGCATAACTAGAATTTCACTTTCATCCAACTTTATTACTGAAACCTCCTTACTTTCAAAGGGCTCTGATTTACCTAGACTATAAATGGTTATTAGATATTGTTAGTAACATATTCAGGTAGCCTGGGTTCTTTCCTTGTAACCCATCTTCAATACATTAGAAGCTTCATAGACGATTAAGATGAATTTAAGTTTTACTTTCTTTTTTTTTTTGAAAACACCTAAAATTATTCAGTTCTCAAATTTCTAAAAATAGAGTTTTTGAGTTTGTCTTTTTAAAATTGTTACATGAAGTAGTACAGATCAAGGGTCTTCTTGGAACCATATATAGTTTAGAGTAGTGGCCATATGAGATTGTAGGCTCGAGGTGTGACACTCAATATCATATCCTACTTTTCCTCTAGATTAATGCTTAAAATTATGTATATGTGACCTTATGTAATGTCGATGAACAATACATTCTATCTAAAAATGTATTCAAACAATATAGAATTTTTGGAATTTATGCATCCACCAGTATCCATGGAACAAGGTTAAGATTGCACAACAACTTTACGTGGAAACCTCATTGCTCAAGGAAGTAAAACCACGATCTGTCTCAACAGGACTTTTCAAACTGTGTATACTAATCTTCTCTAAGCGAAATTAAAAGCTAGTTTACAAGATGAGATTGACATGCTAACCTCCACTTTAAGTTGTAACACCCCGTATCCAAAACAGACCAAAAACCAGTTTTTTTTAGAAAATCTGCAGGTGCAATCGACGGTGGCCATCGACGGACCGTATCCTAACCCATGGTCCGTCCTGCACATCCGTCGATTGAGTCAGAAACCTTCCAAAATTCCAGTCCAGAAAATTTGACTGAGTGTCGAACGATGGATGGACCTACAGTCTGTAGTCTTCGTCCATTGATCAATATCCCATTTACTCATTCTCTGATACGAATGACGATTGACCAACAAGGATCGTCGTTTGACCTACGGTCCGTATGTCAAACAGTAGGTGAGAAATAGTAGACATTTAGGGGGAAAATGTAGTTGGGTCAACTTCAGATGGTCATAACTCTTCGCACAAAATGAAGTAGGTGTCCCATGACATACACGCAGATAGATAATTGAATTAGCTTTCCATATCCATTGACCTTACTAAAATCAGACCTCCAAGTAAACAATTATGCCCGTTTCAGTTTCAGTATGTTATAAATTGGTCATTGCATCCAGTTAGCTCAGAACTCAGTATATCTTGTTCAGATTATTATACTTGCTTTTGTGCTTGTTCAGTTATGTTTTATTTCAGCTTTATTCTATCCTACATGCTTAGTACCTTTCAAGTACTGACACATACGTGTGCTACATCTTCTCATGATGTAGGTTCAGGTTCTCAACATCCATATCATGCATAGATCGATTTCCGATCTCCAGTTCAACAGATTCAACGATGAGTCCTCATTCTCCAAGGACAACAGTCATGAGTTTTATTTCAGTCTTTTAGTCATTTAGTTTTAGTTTTTGCTAGACTTAGCTGGGGCTTGTCCCAATATCTTTTGTCTAGTTTAGAGGCCATTTTCAGAAATAGTTAGTTTCAGCTTACTAGTGAGTTAATATTTTCTTTGTAATGAACTCCTCAGTTTTCATATATCTCAGATTTAGCATATGGGTTTTTTTTAATCTTTTCATTTGAAGTATGATTTAGCTTCCGCAATAATTTATATTCTTTCGTATGCTCATGTTTCATGACAACAGGGTTAGCTTGGGATCACTTGTGGTCCTAGGTCCCGTGTCCGCGTCTCAGGGTTAGTCTCGGGGCGTGACAAACTTTGTATCAGAAGACTAGGTTCAAGAGTCCTAGGATGTCCGGAAAGCTGCACTAAGTAGAGTCCTTTTCATGGGTGTGAAGTGCACCACATTTAATGGGAGGGAGGGTACAAAGTGTTTTAGGAAAACTTCACTTTATTGTTATTTATCGTGCGTAAGGTATGATCTTATTCCATTCTAACTTGACGTTCTACGTTTCAGATCATGCCTCCTCGTAGAGCTAACACTAGGAATGCGAATGCCAGAAATGCAAACGCAGCTCCTCCAGTCCCAGATCAAATAGTCTCCAATGCTGAGTTCAGGAATTCCATACAGATGTTGGCTCAGAGTATGACTAACCAGAACAATCGGCTTCGTGCTCATGTGAAGGAAATTGGTGGATCAGTAGCAGCAAGGGTCCGTGACTTTGTTAGGATAAATCTGTCTGAGTTCTTAGGATCACAAACTAATGAGGATCCTCAGAATTTCTTGGATGATTTCAAGAAAATCTTCGAGGTAATGCAAGTCACTAGGAATGATC
Source organism: Solanum pennellii (assembly GCF_001406875.1). Lineage (NCBI taxonomy): Eukaryota > Viridiplantae > Streptophyta > Magnoliopsida > Solanales > Solanaceae > Solanum > Solanum pennellii. The sequence goes on along the minus strand of NC_028648.1, from coordinate 12,102,744 downwards.
CGGTTGAGTTGGCATTCTACTAGTTGAAGGATGTCGCTCATATCTGGTACACTCAGTGGAAGGAAAATAGGGGTACAGATGCAGCTCCTATAACTTGGGATTGCTTTAGTGAGACTTTTCTTGACAGGTTTTCCCTAATAGAGTTGAGAAAAGCAAAGGCTCAAGCATTCATGAACTTGGGGCAGGGTAACATGACAATGCAAGAGTATGGGCTGAATTTTAACCAACTCTCCAGGTATGCTCCTCACATGGTTGCTGACTCCAGGGATCAGATGAATAAGTTTTTGTATGGAGTGTCAGATTCAGTGAAAATTGAATGCAGAAATGCTATGTTAGTGGGAGATATGAACATATGTAGGCTTATGACATATGCTCAGCAGGTTTAAGGGGATAAGCTTGGGAACAAACTAAGGATAATAAGAAGGCTAGGACTGGAAACTATGACTATTCTTAGTAGAAATCGAGTGGTGGAAATCGCTCGCAGAGTCAGTAGAAGTTTTCAGCTCCCGCCCCTTCGTCAGCTAGTGTTCCATCCTCCAAGAATAGGTATGAACAGAAGGGTAGAGCACCGGGCTCTAACTATTATGGAAGTGTTTCAGGCACCAAGACTTACCCCATTTGCCCTAAGTGTGATAAGAACCATCCGCGCTAGTGTCTCGCAGGAAAAAAGATGCTTTGGGTGCGGTTAGTCTGGTCACAGGTTGAGGGATTGTCCTTCTAGACAGGGTCAAGGAGGTGGTAATGGTAGAGCTCAGTCTACAACTTCATCAGCACCAACAAGTCTCCCTACTCAGCAGGGTAACTCATCTGGTACAAGTGGCAGTTATCTCCAGAACAGGTTCTATGCTCTTCAGGTTCGCCAAGATCAGGAAAGTTCTCCTGATGTAGTTACTGGTATGCTACGAGTCTTTGACCTTGATATTTATGCATTGTTAGATCTAGGGGCTACTATTTCTTCTGTAACTCCCTACATAGAAGTCCAATTCAGTGTTAGTCCATAAGCTCTCTCATAACCTTTCTTAGTCTCTACTCCAGTTGGTGACCCAGTTATAGCTATACGGGTATACAGAAATTGCCCTGTCAAAGTATCTCAGAAAGTCACCTCAGGAGATCTTGTAGAGTTAGAAATGGTAGACTTCGATGTCATTCTAGGTATGGATTGGTTAAATTCCTATTATGCCTCAGTCGATTGTAGAACTAGGATTGTATGTTTTCAATTTCCAGACGAACCAATCTTAGAATGGAAGGTGATAGCTTAGCGCCTATGGGTCGATTCGTTTCTTACCTTAAGGCCAGAAAGATGATCTCTAAGGTTATTTTTATCATCTAGTTCGGGTTAAGGATTCTAGCTCTGAAACCCCAACTCTTGAGTCAGTTCCAGTAGCTTGTAAGTTTCCAGACTGATTAATATATACTATAAAAGTAAACCTAGTTCTTACCGTAATTCACATAAACTTGAAAAGTTTATATAACAAGAGAAACAAATCGTACAATATAACCACAATTACAAGCAACAAAGAAATAACTGGTACAGAAAGCAAACGAAGCAGTCTTATCAGGTCCTTGCTATTTTGAAGATTGAAATTTTCTCTCTTTAAATGAATGAGTCAATATCGTTGTTGTTTGTTTGATATATACCATGAAGAGTTATTACCCATCAAAAAATTCGCGTCTGATTGGTGAAGTACCCTGCTGCTTCACCAACTCTTTGAGGCCAACAACTTTTACAGTTGTATACCACTTGGACAACTGAACGAGTATTCATACTCTGCAGAGGACCAGGTCCCCGCGCTTGTCAGAAGATCATCAAAACATCTAAGAGTATAAGCACTTATCAAGGACAATACAATACAATACATTACATAATAAAACAATATTATATTTTAACAACAACATGTTTGAATTTTTATGTGATAATCTTTCTATTAACTTTTAAAGAAACATAATAAATTTATCCTTCTAACTTCAGAAATAATTTGCATTTAATCCGTGTTATACTTTTTGTATAAATTTCCTTATTGTTAGACTTTTGGTCAAATATAGTTATACTTCAACTCTATATAAAACATAATAATGATTGAATATTACTATTTTTGAAATATATTAATAATAATTAATAAACTTATGATGTTAATATTGAAGTATTAAGTGAAAGTAGTGTCATATGATAATTTTATAATAGAATATGGTCATATTTATCTTCCTTAGACTTTTTCAATATATTTGCACTAGTCATCTAAAGAAGCATTCCAAAGTGTTCACAATGTTAACCTTTTTTTTTTCAATTTCTTCGACTTTAACTTTCATTCAAAGATCATATGAATTTGTACATTTGTAGTGCGTCAATCCTTATCCTCTAGGAAATTTTAGTTTTTCCCAAGTCCCACATCGAAGTTCAGATTAAGAATTAAAAGATTTCAATCCTATAAATAACTCTCTCCTTCTCACTATTTGAACAACGGGTTTCAAAGCCGAAAAGGCTAAAATATATTTACTCGGATAGGATGTTGGACTCATTGTCCACTGCCTATAACTTTCGAGTTCAAAATTTTTTCTTTCTATTTTAGAGTTAATTAAGACAAAGGTGGAAGCTTATTCATCAATCTCATCGCCCACATTTGCAGCTCGGAAAAAGGTAATAAACCCTTTCCTTTTGAATCTTTTCTTAGCTTTATTTGTTATTTTTTCAGCTATAACTCTTGCTTGTTTTCCTAATAATACAGTAGCCCTATCTTCTATAGTTAAATTCAAATTTTCTCTAAAGACTTTTCTTTAATTAGTGTGAGAGTAAATAGTCTCTTTATAAAATGTTAAGACCCTTTTTGTATGAGTCACTTAAAGATTTGAATGTCAATTTTTAAAATTTATAAGTTCACAGATTGGTTAACTGCCTTTCTTTTAACCCTAATTATTGTATCCTATTCTTTCTATTTTCATAAAAACAAGTCAAAATTGTTTAAACCTTTACTATCTACTGTCAATGAGTTTTAGCTTATTTAAAAAATAAATTCCTTTCTTTGATTTAGTAAATGATATTCTAAATAAGATACGTTTATTTGTATTTTTTGCTTGATAATTGTAGCCAATGAATAGTAGTGATAAGTGTATGATTACCATAGTTTATTATTTACATCGACGAAAGTATGAAATAGAATATTATCTATTTTTCGTATTATCTGCTTAAACTCTTGTTCCTTTATTCTTCTCTCTTGAATTCAAGAACCAAGTGGTATACGTTGACATATATGTATTCTGTATGCTCCTATGTTGATCAGATAGGTCAATTATTTTTAGTTTGTTTTACGGTAACGACGCTCCCTATCATAATGGGTGAGCTAATCATAAAAGAAAATGAGTGAGAAAACTTCTGGGTTGGGGAGTTGAAAATTTTAGGCTAGGCTAGACTGGATGAAATATGGACAAGATGAGGTCTATGGAAATCTGGAGAAAGGATCGGGTGAAACATCTAAGTGGAGTTTGTGTTCCTTATTTTAGGAGTTTGTAGTACTTTTTGGAAGTGAATTCGGGTGAATAGAACTCTCATATCGAACTTAGTGTTAAGGAGTTGGTTTAATTGGGATGTCAAGGTTTTAAGGCGTGTTACAAAATAAGATAATTAGAGGGATTTCCAAGGTTCCGTCCCCTGCAAGCCAACATTGTAGGTGACACGCCACTACAACGATAGAATTAATTCCCAGAAAAGAGGTAGGTCATCTACAATGATTCTGCTATAGCGAGATTAAGCCACTATGGTGGGGCAATTCGCTAATAATGTAGAAACTTCTCCAAAACTGCTCATTAGCATTCAAGAACGTTTTGGATAAGCGTAGGAACAACTTAGGATAATTTTCATCCAGTCTCCATCAAAATCATTTGTAAAGGTCAGTAAATTACTTCCCTAACTTGGTAGTCGATTCTTAGGCTTTATAATTTGTGTTGGTAACTTTAGGAGAGAAATTGGCATGACTTAAAGGTGGAAAAACCCTGGTTTGGGTGGATTAATCATGACATCCGCCTGGGGTTTGGGATTATGATTCATTTTTGGTAAAATTTAGGCCAGTTAAGACTGATTTGGTGTTAAATTATTGTTTCTAGAACACTTTGAAAATGGGGTGAGGAATTATGGGTTCCAAGTCTACATCAATCAGGATTCACCTCGATAGAGCTAGAAGTTCAGATTCAGATTTTTTTCAACAATTGCTTAGCACCTGGTAGGCTACACTTAACATATTGGTCAGACTTGTCTTTAATTGCGAAATATATTGCAGATTGTCGGGAGATGGTTAAATACATTGGTTATTGCTGTTTAGGATGATAAGATATTTGATTATAAATGTTGGTCTGATGATAGTTGTTGGGTGCTATCGAGTTATCCAGTTATGGGTTCTCTTCATGAGCGATTAATTTTATTCATTGTGGTGTACTTGTTATATGTTGGACCATTAGTAGATAGATTGGTTTGTTTAAATATTGGGATAGTTTTGTGTAGACAAAGATTACATGTTAAACATCATAGAGGATGTCCTAGGTATCCTTGTGTTATTTGGGACATATCCGATAAGGGGATTGAGTCAAGGTGCTTTGGTTCGTGACAATTTGGTATCAGAGCCTGGATTATCGGTCTCCCAATACAAAGGAAAAAGTCGAATAGAGTCATAATAACTGGTGTGTTGACGTTTATATTTTATCTTCATAGTTCTCACATATCTCAAAACATATTCATGGAAACAATTATTACTGCACTAATCAAAGAGTAACCCCAGTCACGACAACCCAATTACGTATTAATAGTCTCCTTTCTGTAATACAAAACTCTGAAACTTATTACAAAAGCTTTCTAATCGATATGAACCTTCATCCTTCCACTATACGTCTTTCGAATATTAAATCCTTTGGAATGGAAAAACGATGGAAGTATGGTCCACATATTTTTGCACGTGGGAGAATCTATGAGTATATAGTCTTCCACGGTAGTGACATATATGATCTGCAGGTTATGTATGCTCCATCACCTCAAAGTACATTTATTTATAGCCGTCGCCTGCTATAATATAGCTTCATTTTCCACACTTACACCTAAAACTATTGCCTCAACATCTAATGATGGTATTGGTTTCTGAAATACACTTCCTTCCTTTTTATCCATACAACCTGTTCAATCAAGTCCTAGGTAATTTTCTAAATTGGTATCTTCTTTATCATCTTTTTTAATGTCAATCAATGGATCTGGTTGGCTTTAATGTGTACCAACAGATCTTTTCATATATTCTTTGCTAGAAGTAATTAGTGTGAATGCTACTCCAACTCTAGTTATTAATGAAACAAAATCGAGCCGATAGGTATATCATTCACCAAGAAGTTAAAACTATCACCCATCAGAATCGAGGCGGTCCCCTCTATCTCCATGACTCGAGACCAAATATATTAATTCAGAGTCTTCTCTAGCAACAATAATGGAACCTCTGCAATTACATAGCACTGAAGAAATCCTGGAGTCATTATTGATACTCATAACTAACACGTTGCATGTATATATATCCTCTAATTATTCTAAAGTTCAGTATGCTTGAGAAGATATTAGGTGTATCGAGGTTGTCTTCGGCACATAGAACATTCACTAGGAAGGGAAAATGGAGTTGCTTTATATACACATCAAATCTCAAGAGATTGTTCAGTGGTAAGAAGATATGGGAATCCCCATATCATAAAAAGATTAAGTAGGATTTTTATTTCAAGAAAATGAATGAAAAGTTCATTAAGAAAGATGCTTGAGACTTTACCGGAAAAATAATAAAGCTAAAGTGGATGATGGAAATTAGGAAGAAAAAGAGGTGAATGATGATCACGTTAAAGTGGATGATGTACTTCTCTGGATTCACTTAACATCATTATCATCCATCTCTTTTCCATCCTCATTTCAATAATCCTCTTTGGACTTGTCATTTTTTCTGAAAAAGTCTCAACTTCTTTCTTATTTAACTTTTCATTTATTTCCTTGAAATCAACGTCTTCTTTAAATTGTCTTATGACACGGGAATTTCAGTCTCCTCTTCCATGTCATGATTTATATACTTTGATGTGTATATAAAACATTTTTGTTCTCCACATTTGCCCTTCCTAGTAAATAATTATGTGTCATGAGGTTCTCGATGCATGTATCTCGTCCTCAATCAGACTGACCTTTACAATGATGAAACAATATAACCTAATGCAAGTTTTTTAGTTTTGGCTTTCACTAATGACTTATTGGTTTCTTCAGTGCTCTCTGAAGGTATAGGTTCCATTATTGGTGCTAGAGCAGTCTTTACATCGATATTTGTGATATGCAGTGATTGAGATGGATAGGATTGCCTCTATTGTGAATGATCCACATTTCTCATGGCGATAGTTTTGACTACTTTTTGAATGCTACACATGTTAGTTCAGTAGAATTTTGTTCCTTAATTTGAGTAACATTCACATTAAATTCTTCTTGCAAAGAAGAGGCCCTTTTTGGGCCAATATTTATCGGTACATTTGAAAGAGCACTAGATATATTATTTGGCATTGGAATAGAATATAAATTAGATACAATTTTGCAAACTACCTAGGATTGGATTGGACAGATGATGTAGATAGCAAGGAAGGAAGCGTAGTTGGGAACCAGTACCACCATGAGATGTTAAGGCCATAGTTATAGTTATGGGGTGGGGAGAATTAGGTTGTATTATTGCAGGATCATTGGGTACTACTGATATAGTTTCAAATGTTTCTACCATATAAGTATATATGCTCGTCTTTTCTATCACGTGCAGAAACTTGAGGACCATACTTAAAATGTACTTCTATCCTAAAGGATTTCATGTTACAAAAAGGCTTTAGGGATAAGATCAAACACGAGAACTAGTCTACTTCAAGGGCAGGGAGGACTACGCTCTGCATGTGGGCATCAGTATTATCATGTCAAGACAGAATTTCAGTTTGTTTTCGAAGGTGATAAAAAAGATTTGACAAAAATCAGGCATACATTAGAGAGAGAAGGATTAGTTTGTGTTTGGGTCAAGGGGACGGGTGACATGAACCCTCTTCATCCGGTAAGAGCTATCTAACCAATATTGTCTTGCTATAACCTAGTCTTACTCGCTCTTACCTCCCTGCTTGTTTTCTTTTCTTGCTTTTTTGAGAATACCTGCCCTGCTACCTCTGCATGCTCTCGTTCGGGCCCCGAGAATCCCTTGCTTTTGGCTAAGGTTTTTATTACCTTTTTTCATTCCCCCCTCGAAAAACAAAAAAACTCAGGACAATCACTATTGGAATGACATGAGAGCAATACCATAACAGATATATTTACTGACAAGCGAGTGCGAGGCTGACCTACCCAAGAGAGAGAACGCAAGAGTGATTCCCCTCTACCACAATAAGGCCGCAAGAAAAGAATTTACCCTTAAAGAGAAAGGTAGAAAGGTGATATTTCATACCGATTAAAAAGTCATTATAATGATTTTGGAGATCAGTATGACAAAAATGCTACCGATACATAATTTGATCGTCTTGGCCGGGGTTGTTCTCTAATTAAATCAGTGATTCCCAATGCCATGTATGTAGTTTGAGAAGTTTGAAAACCTAATGGATTGGTAGTGGTGAATTTGTACGGAAGAGATTACAATAATCCAAGTGAAGAAGAAATTGCTTCATGTTTTATTTGAGCACTTGTCAAGAGCAAGTGATGGAAGTTCCTTTTTGCCTCTATTTAATTTGAATTTGGTATCGATCCATATAAAAACTCACTTATCCACAAATTTCATTTCAAAAATCAATCTGTTCGAGAACTTAAATTAACTAGAAATTCTCTTTTAAAAAAATCACACTTTTAAAAAAGGAAAAAGAATGAGAAAATGGTCAAATACCCCCCTCCCCCCCCCCTCACCCACCCAATCTATATTAGGATTTTCAACTAGATACTTAGACTTCGTTTGGGTCATGTTACCCCCCTAAAATGATTTTAAAATTAATAAATAACCCCTTAAAACGTGACAACCAGCCATCTGCCTTGTGGTTAGGCACACACGCTTAACACGTGTGTTTCACTAAATAAACTTTTTTTATAAAGCTTTCCCTCGTCCTTCTTCATCCTTTCTTCTTCAATCTTTTTGCAGACTTAATTTGTTTTTGTGAAAGCTTGATTTGAGGAAAATATTAGGGAATACCTTGTGGGTCTTCTTTTATTTTTTTTTATCTTCCTCACAAGGTGAATTTGTCGGGACTCCAATTTTTTCACCATTGTCGTATGAGAAATTGTCGTTACCACCTCCACCTCCATCTTTATCACCTCTCTAATTTAACAAAAAAAATTCAACACCTAAGCACGTCTTTATCATCTTCATTTATAATATCTCTAAGTTCATGATTTCTCATGATTTTTTTCTCCTCTAATTCTTTCTATTTAAGATCTTTATCTGGGTTTTTCTAAAAAAACTAATCACCTAGCTCATCTATCGATGGGGGTTTCAAATTGTTTGGAATCAACAATAAAGAATTCGGTAAATATGATGGTGGCATCAATGACTATGACGGTGAATGATGGAGATATTTGTTTTGTATTGCTATAGAGAAGAAAGAAAATAAATAATTAATAACAATACATATATTTATTGAAAAAAGATATTAAATATAAAGTTTTAGGAATAGTTTTTTTATGTTCACTCTCTCAAAGAGAGTAAAATACACTCGCATTGCCAACTATGTATTAAGGGAGTTATAAACAGTTCCGATGGTTCATAGGCGTCTCGTAAAGTTAAAGTGTGTAATTGAAAATTCGAATATAGATTAGGGGGCCTTTTGACCATTTTCTTAAAAACAATTCATAAAAGTGGTTCAAGCAATTAACCGGGGATTCACCTTAAGTTAAAAAAATTATTCTTAAGAGAATCATCATATCATATTTCTAAAAGTGGGAAGCTCTAAAATGTTGGATCACTATTTTACCCCCTATACTCATTAATTATTTTTTAAAGGGAAAATGAACAAGCAGCCCCTCAACCTATTCCCGTAATCCTAGAGACACACTTATATTATACTAAGGTCCTATTACCGCCTGAACTTATTTTATAAGTAATTTTCTACCCCTTTTCGGCCTACATGGCACTAGCTTGAAGAAAAAAGTCAACCAGTGTTGGGCCTACAAGATAGTGCCACGTAGGCCAAAAAGCGGTAGAAAATTATTAATAAAGTAAGTTCAGGGGGGTAATATGACCTTAGTATAGTTTAAGTGTGTCTCTGAGATTTCGGGTATAGGTTGAGAGGGTACTTGTGCATTATCCCTTTTTTAAATAATAGTTCTTATGATATTATTATATAGTACTTACTGGAGTTACTAACATAATAAGGACCAAATTCATCTTTAAAAGTGCAAATATATTGTTCTTCATTGTTGATATGTTGGGTGCACTAAAAAACTACTAACATCCTCAAAAGGTGGAAGAGTGAAAGCATTACATTCATGCATTGGAATAAATAATTTAGATCAATAATGATTTAGGCTATTATGTTACCTACTTTTATTATTCTCTTTAAACTATTGTTATTATTATTAAAAAAACTCGTATTAAGGTGTTAGGCTAAAGAAGTCAAAAGGTTAGTTCTTGGATCACGTAATTTGTAACGTTTTTATCTTCCATTAGCATAATCTCCATTTTCCTATGACAAAAAATAACAACTCAAGTAGCATAACCTTCCTCCAATAATGGAAGTTTGAGCTTCTACTAACAATTAGAGAGAAGAGAGAAAATGTGTTATTGAGAATGTAAAAGTCTGAGTAGTAATCAATACATTGTATGTGTATAGAGACACATTGATAAAATCGAACAATTCTAACACAAACTCAACTAACTATGAAGTGGGAAACTTGTGATTACTAACTAACTTACTAACTTTGTGAATGAACATTAACTAACTAACTAACTTTGTGAATGAACAGTACACACTAAACTAACTAATAGCTAATCCAATTCTCCTCGCCCCCTCAAGTTGGAGGTGAGTTGCTCACAGACAACTTGATGCTTGACTCCAGTTAAGGCTTTAGTAAAGACATCAGCCAACTGCGAATCTGTGGGAATATATTGGAGTGTGATCAACCCTTGCTGCCTGTTGTTTATGACAAAATTTCAATCCACTTCTATATGCTTAGTTCTCTCATTAAACACTGGATTCTTGGGAATGTGCACTGCTTCTTGACAATCACAGGAAACATGAATAGGTAAGGAACACTTCAATGAGAGCTCATCAAGTAACCTTTCCAAACATACTATTTCACCCACTACTTGTCTCATAGCATGTACTCTGCTTCTGCTGAAGATAATGACAATGTGGGTTGTTTCTTATAATTCCAACTAATAGGGCTATCACCCATTAGAACCAAATAGCCACTTACAGAATTCCTTGAATCATGACAAGAGGCCCCCATCTGCATCACAATAAGCACTGATGGTAAGGTCAAATTTGTTAGAGATGAAAACTCCTAATGTAGGATTATGTTGTAGATATCTAAGAACATGATAGACTGCCTTTTTATGGGGCTCTCTAGGAGATTACATGAACTGAGTGAGGTGTTGCACACTAAATACTATATCAATCCTTGTATTAGTGAGAAAATTGAGTTTCCCCACAAGCTTTCTGTAGTGAGTATATCTGATAGTGGTGTGCCTTTTGTAAGTCTTAAGGTTTTCAATAGAGTCTAATGGTGAAGTAGCAGTTCTATAACTCATAGAATTAAATTCTTTCAAGAGGTCAAGCGTAAACTTTCTTTGGGATATAAGAATATCATCCTATTTGTACATTATTTCCAGCCCAAGAAAATAAAGCAGCCTGCCCAAATCCTTTTTCTGAACTGATCATGTAAGAACACCTTTAAATAAGTGATCTCATCTATGTTAGTCCAAATTAGAAAGATATCATCAACATATGCTACAACAAAACCAGGGAGCACCCATTCCTTCTATATCCTTTTGAGTAGAAGTTGTTTGCTAGCTTGTCATACCACTACCACTGTCTATTGGCCTGCTTCAAGCCATACAATGATTTTTTCAATTTACAAACCATGTTACTACTGTCCACTGCCAGTCTATGTGGTAATTCCATGTAAATTTATTTATTTAAATCACCATGAAGAAAAACATTGTTAACATCCAATTGATACATGTTCCAACCTTTGTTGACTGCTAAAGAAATTAGAGTCCTAACAATGATCATCTTTATGATAGGTGAAAATGTCTCCTTGTAATCTATTCCAACCTGCTGAGTGTACCCCTTCACCATCAGTCTAGCTTTGAACCTCTCTACACTACCATCTGCCTTGTGTTTACCTTGTACACCCAATAGCATTCTTCTCTTCAGGTAAACTAACTAGTTCCCAAGTATCATTTGTGTTACGACCCGATTTCGAAAACTGAAGGGTTTCGAAGCCGATTTCGCAACTTTGGCCAATTTTTGGAAAATGTTTAATTTTAGGAAGTCGCCACTTAATCTTTTAGGAAAAATTAAGAAAAACCAAATAAAAAAAGGAAGTTTAAAAGAAAACATAAAATCAGAGTTTTTGGGTAAGGGTTCAAATAATTCTCTAAGGAAGGGCTTAGGCACCTTAGAGAATCCGCTAACACGCGGTTGACCGACGGATTTTGAAATTGGCTAATTTTAAGAAAAATCTTAAGAATAAAAAAATTATTTATTTATTTATTTATTTCAAACTATTCAAAAATTTTGTTGAAAACTTAGATAAAAATCTTTGATACTTCTAAAAGTCTCAAGATTTATCTTGGAACTTCTATCCATATTCGAGTTTTGAATCATATATAATTCATTCAAACTCATAACATGGAATAAATAACCTTGTTTAATAACTATGAAAGGATATAAAGGAAATCCTCAAGTCATCATACAAAGTCTTAAATTATTAGAAGATACCTAACACATATTTTGAGAAACTTAACAGTTTTATCCTATTCAAAAATTTGAACTAAATAGTTAGTTCAAACTCGTAAACATGGATTCAAAGCTTTCTAATAACTATGAAAGAACATAAAAAGTTCTTAAGTTATTCTAATAAGCTTAAGCTATTTAACTTAAACCGAGTTTCGAATTTAAAGACTTGAGTAAAAATCTCTCCGGGAATTCACCTAAATTAATAAAGGGTAGATGTTAGAACACAAAGTCACAATATATAATGGAAGCAAAGTGTGAATGAAATTTGGACATCAAGTCCATTTGCCGCCGCCGCTGCTCGTATTAGGACCTTTTTAAGTCCAAAAAAATTTCCAGTTCTAGTCCCATAAGGAACTGCTGCTACTGCTGCTGGTTTTGTGGGATTTTAACCCAATTTTTGCTCTTCAGTTTCGGCCTTTTAAGGCTGCTACAGCTGCTTCTAATTGTGGGTTTTAACCCCCCATTTTTGCTTCTCATTTGAGGTCTTTGGAGCTGTTGTTGCTGCTGATTTTTGGGTGTTTAACCCAATAACATAACTCCCTTTCACGACTCCGAAGAAGGTTGACTCAAGAAGAGGAATAATGCAAGAGAAGGGAGTCCGGATGGACTCAAATTGATGAGTTTGTGCAGAAAATAAATAAGAAAAATAATTAGCAATTGATCGGTGAAAATGATCTATGGCATTAATTACAATATGCAACAATACCAACTCGTCGAAGGTTTATAAACGGATCAGATATCTGACTAAACAAATCAATTAACTGGACTCCCATGATTGCTAAACATCCAACTTAAACAAGATACAAGATATAACTCTCGAGGTTACGAAATAGAAGCACTACTAACAGTGATCACAAAGATATTAGACAATTTGTGCTTGAAATATATACATACATAAGTAAGAAGCAACAGTAGGGGTCAAAAAGGAGAAGAGATAAAATGACACAAATTAGTATAGATCCGATTTTAAGGACAAACACATATCCTTACAGAACCTAAAGTTAAATGTCAATAAATATGTCATTATCTCATCTTTATTCAACAAAAGACCATACTAATAAAGATGAGAACATAAGTAAATGCCGAAATTAATTGAATAAAGGATAAAGTAAAAAAAAAAAATCTACTTATGATCTATTGTAAACAATAAGAAATTCACAACTAGTATAAATCAATAACAGTAACTAGACCCATTTGCTATCAAAATTACATATTAGCAACTAAACCCATTTGCTATCAACTAACCTCCTATTAATACGTAATGATAAAGCATTAGCAGCAACACTAACGCGATTTATACAAAAAAGGGACAATTCCTATGTTCAAGGCTATAATCAGATATATGTGTATAGAGAAAAACTAGCTCAATAAATCCTAATTTATTACTAACTAGAAGGCCTACATTTTAGTCAAGAAACACATGAGTGAAACATGAAGAAACAAAGACATGAAATTGGGAGATTATTGGAAAAACATATCGGAAAATAAGTAAAACAGTAGGAACAAAATAAACATTATTAACTACTAAAAGATCAAACCAAAGTCTAACACATGACTACTAAAACAAAGCTAAGCATATATAATAAACAAAAAGCATAAAAGAGCTAGAAATTAAATAAAACAAGGCTAAGAAAAAAATTTACCTGGTTCTGGGCAGCGAACCGGAACTACGAGTTTGAAGGAGACGACTCCACCTCCTCAACTCAAAAAACCACAAAACACTTCAAAATTTTTGAACTATGGGAACCAAGAATTCTCAAAATTTATGAGTATTCTTTGTCTTCCCTCCCCCTTAAAATATTGAATGAAGTGGGTTTATATAGAGACCCAAAAATCCTCAACAGGGATAAAATACCGATGTGGGACTATTGAGAATTGAAAATTGTTTGAGAAATGATGTGGGAAAGGCAGATTTTTTTAATTTTTATTTTATAGATAAAATCAATTATTTTCATTTGTTTAAGATCTAAGAAGCCTTTAAAATTTAATCAAATCGTTGAGGGTCAAAATTGGGTGTCAACAGCTGCCCCTCGTTTGACTCAGATTGATGAAAGAAATCCGAGGCAAATGACATTGACATATCCAATTTTGACCAACCACATTTTCACCTTTCAGAAAAAGAGCTTTTGGTACGGACTTAAGAAATTGTGGCCGAGCTCCGGAAGTGGGTTTCCTACATATCTCAGGCTATATGAGAATTCGGGCCACTTGTAGTTTGATACGCTTGATTTAACGCATGATTTCAAAGAAATGCAAAAGCTATTTCGTATCGAAGTATGGAGAGATGAAAAAGCTCAAGAACAGAGTGATGATAAAATAGTTGGAGTACAGTCGAGTTTTCAACATTGAGCCCTCCTACATATCCCTAAATTTAGGGAATCAGACTGCTTGTAGTTCGACTCAATCGGTTGAAAAGGAAATCTCTTATGCGGATTTAACCTTTAGCTTAAGGATAAGTGACAAAATAATTGAGTTTGGAAAAGAGGCTTGCAACCATCTCAACTGTGAATGCGGGGCCCTTCGCACCCATAGGTAAGAATTTACATGGACATAATTTCCGAATCTCTAGGTGTATTGTCACCCGAATTTGAAAAATTGCCTTGGGTGAGAGTTCAAATTTTCACTGAAGGCGAAACTGAAACTAATAAACCCAAGAAAATACCCACAAGCCTTAGGATAGGGGTGTGGTTTGATTGTGGTGGAAGTCGTCCCTCAACTCGCGTCCTAAGAGTTTGATATTCCTCTTTGGACTATGCCCCAGTTCACTGCTAAGAAAAAGTTCCACGTTGTGCAACGTCCTGGTATAACATGTCATACTGAAGGAGATGACGGTCCAATTTTCAGGTGTAATTCTCTTGAAGGAGGTGACAGTTCAAAATAGTATGTCAGTTTGAACTATGTGGTGATTCAATAATATTATATAACGTGTCACATTGAAGGAAGTGACTCTCCAATAATAATTAATGTGTCACGTTGAAGGAAGTGACGCTCCAATAGTAAATTAACATGTCACGTTGAAGGAAGTGACGCTCCAATAGTAATTTAACATGTCACGTTGAAGGAAGTGACGCTCCAATAGTAATTTAACATGTCACGTTGAAGGAAGTGACGCTCCAATAGTAATTTAACATGTCACGTTGAAGGAAGTGACGCTCCAATAGTAATTTAACATGTCACGTTGAAGGAAGTGACGCTCCAATAGTAATTTAACATGTCACGTTGAAGGAAGTGACGCTCCAATAGTAATTTAACATGTCACGTTGAAGGAAGTGACGCTCCAATAGTAATTTAACATGTCACGTTGAAGGAAGTGACGCTCCAATAGTAATTTAACATGTCACGTTGAAGGAAGTGACGCTCCAATAGTAATTTAACATGTCACGTTGAAGGAAGTGACGCTCCAATAATAAATTAACGTGTCACGTTGAAGGAAGTGACGCTCCAATAATAATTAATGTGTCACGTTGAAGGAAGTGACTCTCCAATAATAATTTAACGTGTCACGTTGAAGGAAGTGACTCTCCAATAATAATTGAACATGTCACGTTGAAGGAAGTGACTCTCCAATAATAATTTAATGTGTCACGTTGAAGGAAAAGACTCTCCAATAATAATTGAACATGTCACGTTGAAGGAAGTGACTCTCCAATAATAATCTAATGTGTCACGTTGAAGGAAGTGACGCTCCAATAATAAATAATGTGTCACGTTGAAGGAAGTGACGCTCCAAAATAAGAGAATCAAGTTGTAACAGAGTAATCTGAGCAACTTTTGTAGTTTGTGAAGTTGGTAATTTCTTTAGATGTGATTACAACTCTGTCGTCGCTGCGCTCATGAAAATTTTGTTAGACAAGAATTGGAAAATTAATAAATGTCAGGACTTTTGAACGAGTTACGACAATCTGACATCTATAGAGAATGCGAGATTTTGGAAGAACAAATCGATAACTTTTAACTTTTGAAAGGAGGCTTTAAAGACAAACTAGGGATCTCACGCGAGATGTGTCCCTACTTTGAATCTGGAATTTCATGTAAAGAGAAGATTGGGTTGATAAAGGTCACCTTTGAAACTTGAAGTTGAACGAAGATTTGGATAATTTTGAACTATTTCCAAAGTTGCCCCTGTTTCCAGTCCAAGGGTACTTAATTGAAATAATTGTAAGACACAAGAATAACTAATTCAACAACATGTCCCAGTTTTCTCTGGGGCCTGTAATTTTGAAACATTAGCAAGACCGAATCCTTATATAGGATTGCGTACGTATCTTGCTGGAACAAGAAATCAGGTCTGACGTAGTTCGAACTTGAAACTTAAAGGATTTTTTTTTTTTTTAAAGAATGAAACAAAAATTGCCTTTTAAAAGGACGGGAGATTTGAAAAATGAAGAAAGAAAACTCTTCAGATGAAATAGAGGATAAAATCAGTTTGGATTGGTTCCTTGGTGTCAGGAATCCTTCATAATAAAATTCTTGGATAAGGACTAGTGTGTGTCCTTTGTCTGGTAAATGTCTGGGCAGATCTTTTAAAAATTGAAAGGATCTCTCGAAATTTCGACTCCAACTTTGACGACACCTGCAAAGCTCAGATGTAATTAGTAGCAAAAATTATCAAAGTAAAAGATAAGTTCTCAAATGAAGTTTTTTCAGCTTATATTGGTTTGAATAACACTTTATGATCATCACCCTTGCGCCAAGCTTCCCATCTGGTAAAAATATAAAATGTGTAAGTCACAGTTAATTGAAATGAAAATTTTAAAAGATGAGCAAGAGTAGAAATCATCTGAGTCATGATGAGGCCACTGTGGGTCTAATGCTGTGTTGTAACTTTATAATTCCTGCATCCAAAGAAAAATTCTTAGTTTTGAGAGACTGATTCGTGTTGGCTTTGTCTTGCTATCCTGATGCTCTTTTGCCTTCTGGATTACAAACTTGTTTGGTCTTGAAATGCCACTTGATGAAATTTTTGAGGACCTCCTCAAAAATTCTGCCCCGGATTAAACATAACATAAATTTCGAACCTTCTGTAGTTTTCAGTTGAATTTTTGAGTGAATCTCAAAAATTCTGCCCCAGTTGCAACTCTGAAGTGATCCTTGAATCCGGACTAAACAAATTTCTCTTTCTGATGAATTTTGAGATCCTCTCAAAATCTGCCCCAGTTTTCATTATAAAGAGAAATGAAAAACTTACGGGGAACATGACCGAGCCGGTGCGGCGCCTACGTATCCCGTTGAGCAGGAATCAGGTCAAACGTAGTTCCAACTCTTGAGGATTAACAGGACTAGAAAAAATTTAACTAAGAAAATGACCGAGGCCAACATAGGCCGCCTACGTATCTCATTCTTGAGAATTCAGGTCAAACGTAGTTCGAATAATAAGAAAACACTAAAAGGGATAAAGGGGTGACCGAAGCCGACATAGGCCGCCTACGTATCTCATTCTTGAGAGTTCAGGTCAGACGTAGTTCATTACAAGTGAAGGATGCTTAAAAGGGAAATCTAAACCAAACAAACGATTACAAAGTAATAGAGCGATAAAAGTGCGATTACAGAGAAATAAACTAACTAACTCTAAATGCAAGACTAAAAGCTGCCAAAAGTGCGACCTTCAGGAAACTTGCTTCTTCTTTGCAACTTGTCATGTCAACCACTACCCCTTATGCTTGGGTAACGAATTTGTATTCACACTCGATGGAGCTTGAGCGAGTTTTACCACCTCATTGTCAATTAGATCTTGAATTTTGTGTTTGAGAGTGATACACTTCTCGGTATCATGACCAACAACCCCTGAATGATAAGCACAACGCTTACTTGGGTCATACCACTCGGCTGAAGTATTCACAATCTTGGCTTCCACTGGATGAAGTATTCC
This sequence comes from Solanum pennellii, assembly GCF_001406875.1. Lineage (NCBI taxonomy): Eukaryota > Viridiplantae > Streptophyta > Magnoliopsida > Solanales > Solanaceae > Solanum > Solanum pennellii. Next base: position 12,084,920 of record NC_028648.1, on the reverse strand, counting down.
CGCCTCTTTCAGTCTCTCAAAAAGTTGACTCCGTGTCTCGCTCAATTGAGTGAAGACTCTATCAGGTTTTTTCTCAAAATTAGGACGAGGTGCATTGTTTCGAAGATTTTGCATTGGTCGTGGAGAACGAAATGTTGCTTGATTGTTGCAAACATAGTATTGTGAATTAGGATAGCCTGGAGGTGGTTGACGGTTATATGATGCAGCTCCTCGGGTCGTTATCATCATAACTTCTTTATCCTTTTTCTTTCCAAAAGAACCAGTTTGATAGGTTCTATTAGCAAATTGAGATGAGGCGTAACTCCTTATTCTGCCAGTTTTGAGACCGTCCTCGATCATTTCTCCAGCCTTAATAACTTCAGCAAATGTCTTTCCACCCATAGTCACCATTCGCTCATAGTATTCTGATTCTTGAGCTTGAATGAAGTAAGTGATCATTTCTGATTCCTCCATAGGTGGGTGCACCCTGGCAGCTTCTTCTCTCCAACGAATGGCATATTCTCGAAAGCATTCAGTCGACTTGGGTTTCAGCTTGGTAATAGAAATTCTATCTGGAGCAATTTCAACATGAAACTTGTAGTGATCCACAAAAGCATTCGCCAGATCATCCCATGTACGCCATTTGGTCACATCTTGCTTAGAGTACCACTCCAATGCTTTTCCAGTTAGGCTTTGGTTGAACAACTTGATTCTTATTCCTTCGTTGTTTCCAACGCCAATCAACTTTTCGCAGTAAATTTTCAAGTGAAAGAATGGATTTCCTGATCCACTAAACTTCTCAAACTTTGGAATCTTGTAACCAGGTGGCAACTCAACCTCAGGAAATGTGCACAGTTCTTCGTATCTAACACTCTGGCTACTATCGAACCCACGAAGACCTCTCATAGCATCATCCAAACTTTTCATCTTCTTATTCATCATTTTAGCATCAATTGATTTTCCGTCCCCCTCAATTTCAATATAGTGATTAACATCTGGGCGATGAAACTCTGGAGTCTTGGTAACGGGTGGAGCAGTGACATAAGTGTACACTGGCGGAGTGTGATGTGTTACCGTTGGAGCTTTTGGGGGAGCAAATGTGTATACAAGGGGAGTATCCTGAGTTGAATTAGTGAGTGAGGCACTTTGAGTTTGTTGAAAGGTGGCAAAGTGATCTCCTTGATGAAACTCACTCGAAGTAGGATATACAGGTGGCGTGGGCCCCCTTTCGCGAGCATCAGATGGTTGATTCGGAGAAGCAGCTTGGTATTGAGCTACCAGGAGATTCAGCGTGCCAATTTGTCGCTCTAGACGAGCAATGACCTCCATAGGTGATTCCGCTGCTACCGAGGCACTAGGATCGGCCGCGATCGATGGAGTAGGGATCATTTCAGACGAAGCAACAGTGTGAATAGTGGGATCCATTTTTGAACGAGTCCTTTTAGTAGTCCAAGTAAGAAGTGAAGAGTCTGTAGAGATTCCCTTGACCTTAGACCGTGTAAAATATGAATGTTCTGCCAGCGGATACTTTGGTGAAGTGAGCAAGTTTATTACCAACACAAATCAGTTTCTCCTTCTGAAACAACTCAAAAGTAAGAAAGTTAGTCCATTAATCATAATAATCAACCAAAGTAACACATAAAACAAATAACATGTGTTTTGTTTTAAACAAACTAGTCCAAAATTCGATGAAGATGAGTTTCAAGAGAATGATCAAATGGAAAAAATTGTTTATTGTGAACTGAAATTTAAACGAAAGAAAAAGGGTTCGGTTCAATTGGAAATCTCTTTCGTAGAAACAAAAGTGTCTTGATATTTGCTTGAAATTGAAGGAATGTTAAGTAACGCCGGCAGTAGGTGTGGAAAATAATTTTCAAGAAATAACGAGGTCAACGTGAATTTGAATGATGACCTAATAATTTTTTTTTTAAATTCTGGAGTAATTTTGAACGTATTTTGGTAATGGAGTTATCGTATTTTGGAAGGTTTGAAAATTGGATTGGTGTTCTAAAACATTGGAGTAGAATAATAGACCAATTATGCTTAAAGCAAAAACAAATGTATATAAACACATAGGTCAAACAAGCACAAATGAAACAAAATTTGTAACAATTAACACAAACAATATATAACGCCTCCTAACATACATGTGACCTTTTAAGCCAAAGGTAAGCCTAACGTTTGAAGGATATGTATATCATTTGTAAATCGTTCCATTGCCCAAAATATTTATACAAAACTTATAAATAAAATAAATAGGGATACACAGTAGAGGAAAGAGAAATAAATATTAGTCCCACGTAGGGGTACAATGATAACTAAGTTAAGCTTCCATATGAACCTCCATTCCCGAACTTCTTGATGCTTTTGAATTACTTCTTGATGAGGAGTAATCTTCACTTGACTTAAACAAAGAAACTACCTAATAAAATAAAAATAAAAAAAAACCAACCCAAAAGGACAATGGTTACTTACAAATCAACATACATATCCTTCAAATTTAACAAATAATTGGATGATCGTCTTATATTGACCGGCGGTCAATTAGACTCAAGGCGGTCTTCTAATGGGTCCAATACACCTCGGGTATTGGATCATCTTAGGTTAATGCACCTAAAAAGGGTTTTGCTCTATCTTAGTTTGACTAAGAGTGAGTTGTATTTGAAGTGGAAAGGGTAACCCAAGCGGACTACTTGGGCTGGGACAGTTAACGATCGTTGACTATCAAGTAGCCAACTACACTCGTCAGGGTGTCCCGAGAAAAATTTGGTTAACGAACGACTGCGAACCCGCATAATCGTCCTTTTAGTGGAAATGAAATAAATGTCGTTTGACGGAATTTTATGATATGTCATGAATGCAAACAAACAGTTAACAAACAAAATTTAAATACAATATTGTATCAAATAACAGTTAATTCAATAATAATTAGCCAAACAATAAAATCCTTTTGGTTAGAACCTAGATGAATCCCCAGCAGAGTCGCCATTTGTGTTACGACCCGATTTCGAAAACTGAAGGGTTTCGAAGCCGATTTCGCAACTTTGGCCAATTTTTGGAAAATGTTTAATTTTAGGAAGTCGCCACTCAATCTTTTAGGAAAAATTAAGAAAAACCAAATAAAAAAAGGAAGTTTAAAAGAAAACATAAAATCAGAGTTTTTGGGTAAGGGTTCAAATAATTCTCTAAGGAAGGGCTTAGGCACCTTAGAGAATCCGCTAACACGCGGTTGACCGACGGATTTTGAAATTGGCTAATTTTAAGAAAAATCTTAAGAATAAAAAAACTTATTTATTTATTTATTTATTTCAAACTATTCAAAAATTTTGTTGAAAACTTAGATAAAAATCTTTGATACTTCTAAAAGTCTCAAGATTTATCTTGGAACTTCTATCCATATTCGAGTTTTGAATCATATATAATTCATTCAAACTCATAACATGGAATAAATAACCTTGTTTAATAACTATGAAAGGATATAAAGGAAATCCTCAAGTCATCATACAAAGTCTTAAATTATTAGAAGATACCTAACACATATTTTGAGAAACTTAACAGTTTTATCCTATTCAAAAATTTGAACTAAATAGTTAGTTCAAACTCGTAAACATGGATTCAAAGCTTTCTAATAACTATGAAAGAACATAAAAAGTTCTTAAGTTATTCTAATAAGCTTAAGCTATTTAACTTAAACCGAGTTTCGAATTTAAAGACTTGAGTAAAAATCTCTCCGGGAATTCACCTAAATTAATAAAGGGTAGATGTTAGAACACAAAGTCACAATATATAATGGAAGCAAAGTGTGAATGAAATTTGGACATCAAGTCCATTTGCCGCCGCCGCTGCTCGTATTAGGACCTTTTTAAGTCCAAAAAAATTTCCAGTTCTAGTCCCATAAGGAACTGCTGCTACTGCTGCTGGTTTTGTGGGATTTTAACCCAATTTTTGCTCTTCAGTTTCGGCCTTTTAAGGCTGCTACAGCTGCTTCTAATTGTGGGTTTTAACCCCCCATTTTTGCTTCTCATCTGAGGTCTTTGGAGCTGTTGTTGCTGCTGATTTTTGGGTGTTTAACCCAATAACATGACTCCCTTTCACGACTCCGAAGAAGATTGACTCAAGAAGAGGAATAATGCAAGAGAAGGGAGTCCGGATGGACTCAAATTGATGAGTTTGTGCAGAAAATAAATAAGAAAAATAATTAGCAATTGATCGGTGAAAATGATCTATGGCATTAATTACAATATGCAACAATACCAACTCGTCGAAGGTTTATAAACGGATCAGATATCTGACTAAACAAATCAATTAACTGGACTCCCATGATTGCTAAACATCCAACTTAAACAAGATACAAGATATAACTCTCGAGGTTACGAAATAGAAGCACTACTAACAGTGATCACAAAGATATTAGACAATTTGTGCTTGAAATATATACATACATAAGTAAGAAGCAACAGTAGGGGTCAAAAAGGAGAAGAGATAAAATGACACAAATTAGTATAGATCCGATTTTAAGGACAAACACATATCCTTACAGAACCTAAAGTTAAATGTCAATAAATATGTCATTATCTCATCTTTATTCAACAAAAGACCATACTAATAAAGATGAGAACATAAGTAAATGCCGAAATTAATTGAATAAAGGATAAAGTAAAAAAAAAAAATCTACTTATGATCTATTGTAAACAATAAGAAATTCACAACTAGTATAAATCAATAACAGTAACTAGACCCATTTGCTATCAAAATTACATATTAGCAACTAAACCCATTTGCTATCAACTAACCTCCTATTAATACGTAATGATAAAGCATTAGCAGCAACACTAACGCGATTTATACAAAAAAGGGACAATTCCTATGTTCAAGGCTATAATCAGATATATGTGTATAGAGAAAAACTAGCTCAATAAATCCTAATTTATTACTAACTAGAAGGCCTACATTTTAGTCAAGAAACACATGAGTGAAACATGAAGAAACAAAGACATGAAATTGGGAGATTATTGGAAAAACATATCGGAAAATAAGTAAAACAGTAGGAACAAAATAAACATTATTAACTACTAAAAGATCAAACCAAAGTCTAACACATGACTACTAAAACAAAGCTAAGCATATATAATAAACAAAAAGCATAAAAGAGCTAGAAATTAAATAAAACAAGGCTAAGAAAAAAATTTACCTGGTTCTGGGCAGCGAACCGGAACTACGAGTTTGAAGGAGACGACTCCACCTCCTCAACTCAAAAAACCACAAAACACTTCAAAATTTTTGAACTATGGGAACCAAGAATTCTCAAAATTTATGAGTATTCTTTGTCTTCCCTCCCCCTTAAAATATTGAATGAAGTGGGTTTATATAGAGACCCAAAAATCCTCAAAAGGGATAAAATACCGATGTGGGACTATTGAGAATTGATAATTGTTTGAGAAATGATGTGGGAAAGGCAGATTTTTTTAATTTTTATTTTATAGATAAAATCAATTATTTTCATTTGTTTAAGATCTAAGAAGCCTTTAAAATTTAATCAAATCGTTGAGGGTCAAAATTGGGTGTCAACAATTTGCATACAAGGCATTAAATTCCTGTGTCATTTCCATTTGCCATGCAGAATTCAAAATTGCCTCTTCATAAAAAAAGTCCAATATCATGTGAAACATTATTGATCAACTGCTGACTACTAGGACATAGGCTAGTGAAACATAAATGACCAGGGTAAGAAGTGAAAGATGTGAGTGAGTGGTATGTGTCAGAAGTAGATGCTAAAGCATGCAAGTTAGATAGTTTGTAAGTGTAGTCTTTGAGGTAACTTGGGATGTGAATGGGACTATTTGATCTTATAGGTGCAACTGGAGCATCATCAAGGTTTAAGTTGATAGGTATATGTGGAGACATAGAAACTGTAGGTTCAGTAGTTTGTGCATTTAGTAGTGACTTCAACTAACGTGTCATCATTCAACACTTCATTATTAACAACGTCATTTGTTTTATCAGACATGCTAGGCAATGTATCAGAAAGATTTTTAGACAGAATCAAAATCGGAACCAACTGTAGAAATAACAAAGGGAAATACAACTTCATGAGAAAGGACACCTCTGGACACATGAATTCTTTTAGTAGCAAAATCTAGGACTTTGTAGCCTTTTGTATTGAAAGGGTATCCAATGAAAACATGTGGTGTTTATCTTGGTTCAAATTTATCCTAACGAGTTTCAAGTTAGTTGGAAAGTAAAGACATCCAAAACTTCTAAGGTGGGAGTAAGGTTGTTTTCTTTGATATAGTAGTTCATATGGGGACTTGTTTTGTAAGTGTTTAGTAGGTAGCCTTTCAATAAGATATATGGCTGTCAGGACACATTTTCCCCAATACATAATGGGTAATTCCGATCGTAACAGAAGTGTCCTTTCTATTTCAAAGAGATATTTATGTTTCCTTTCAACTAAACCATTTTCTTGTTGTGTATAAGGGCAGAATATTTAGTGTATTATGCATTTTTCTTAAAAAAAAACTAGTTTTTTTAGAACTTGTAAATTCCAGACCATTGTCCAATCTGATGGATTCAATTTGGCATGGAATTGATTTTCTACAAGGGAAATGAAGGATTTTATGGTCTGCAATGGATTACTTTTGCACCTTAGCAATTGTGTCCTAGTTGACCTGCTATAGTCATCCACCATAGTTAAGAAATAGTGATGACCATCATGGGTAGGTGTTTGGCATGGTCCCCATAAGTTAATATGGAGCAGCTCAAATGTTGTATTTGTTGTGGTTGTACTTTCTGGGAAGAGCATCCTAGTCTGTCTAGCCATATGACATATTGTTTAAGTGAAAGGTTGTTTATTGGGAAAATTCTGAGGTACGGTGGAGATAGTTTTTATCTTTAGAAAAGTTCATGCCCCAACTTAGAATGTCATAATTATTCAGTGTCATGATTGTGAGTAAAATTAGTACTAAGAGGGGAATTAACAGCAGGACATGAAATAGGATCAACAACACAAGCTTCTTTATTGATTGTATGAAGATATTTTACATGTTGAGATGGACCTTGAAATTTATTTCCAAGAGAAGTTATGCTACAATAGTTAAAAGAAGAAATAGGTTGACATCTGGCATGAGAAGCAATATCGTCATCTGCAGGTGGGCAATTGTGGAACTTTGGACAGATAAAATACAAACCATTCTTAGCCTTACCAAGTTCCAAAGGGCTCTTCAGAGAAGGGCCCTACATTAAATAAGAAGAGTTGTTAAAGCTGACTATTCCTTTTAAATGAAGAGCTAAACAATGAATTGTTATCAAATTGAACTTGAAACTAGGTATAAACAAAATTTTGTACAAAGTAAGTGTAGAAGTCAAAGAAACATCACCAATTTCAATCACTTTAACTTTGTATCCATTTGGTAAAGTAGTGAGGAAAGGATAGGGTAATGTTCTAAGGTTTGTGAGGATATCTATTGTGTAAGTCATGTAGTGTGATGCTCTTGAATCTATGATCCAAGAACCAAAGATTAATATAATGCATTGACATGAAAAATCACCTATCTCATTTATAGAAGAATAGCAAGCAAGTGTACCTGCTAGGTTCACTGATCCACCTGCCATGCTTCTTGGACAATCAGCTCCAACTTGCATAGTACCTAGTAGATTAAGGAGTTTTTCATACTAAGTTTTCGATAGGTTTAATGGGATTTGTCTTCCCTGCTCAGCATTTTCCTCACATTGGCTGCTATCATCTCAAAGTTGTAGATCCTGAAACTTTTCCTCTTGGAGCTTTTGCGGTGGTTGAATAGCCATGAAGCTTATAGCACTTATCCTTAGTATGTCCAGTTTGTTTGCAGTACTCACAAAACAAATTTGACCTGTTCTCAGTGCTGGAATTTCCCCTAAATGTGTTATTTGAGTTGTTGAAACTGCCTGCATATTTTCTATGAGAGTAGTAGTTGACCTTGAAGTTCTTGGATCCTTCACTGTGCTTTGGTTCTAAAGAAGCATTTAGGAAAGTAGATTCTAGAGACATGATTTAGAGGCCTCACTTCCCTCTGTGTTTCTTCCAGTGACAGTATGGCAAATGCTTGTGGCATAGTTGGTAGAATAGTCATCATGAGATTGTTCCCTCGTATGACAATATACATTTCATTCAAGCCCATAAGAAAATGTATGAGTCTTTGATCTTGTTCAACCTTATGAATTTTGATTTTTCCACCACAGATACACACACAAGTGCAATATTCATCTCCTCCCATAACTTCTTCATTTTAGTTTAGTAACCAATAATATCAGAGAACCCTTCACAAGGTCATTAATCTCCTTTTGCACCTGATAAAGTTTGCAACCATTTGTCTGATCATATCTATCCTCCAATTCCACTCAAAGTTCCTTGGCATTGTTAACGTATTACAAGCTATCACACAGATCTGGTGAAAGAGAATTCAGAATCTATGAAGTCGCCATATTATCACAGCTGAATCCAGTTTTACTTTTAACCAATATATCCCTAAGAACAACTCACCTTCAATCGAACACAGTAGGATACAAGGTAGAACATGCATTCTCTGAAGGATGCATGTAAAATGGGCTATTGAAATCCAATTGAATTGGAGTGTATGAACTTGTTGTCTCGGCTGGAACGTCACCCATGAAAGAAGATGGGAGTATGATCGAAATAGTTAGAATTGGAAACAGAGGAAATTAGGCGATGATGAACCAGAAATCAACGAATCAGGAGAAAATGGATAGGAAAGAAAAAGAAATAGAAATAAATCGCGGAAGAAATAGAAATCACTCGCAAAAGCTTACGATGAGAAAGAAGAAACAAGAGACATCTCCTTGCTCTGATACCATGACAAAAGCAGGAACTCAAGTTACATTACCTTCCTCCATCAATGGAGGTTTGAGCTTCTACCAACAATCAGAGATGAGATAAAAAATATTATTGAGAATGTAAAAATCTGGTAGTAATCAATACAATGTATGTGTATATATACACATTGATAAAACCTACCAATTCTAAAAAACTCAACTAACTATGAAATAAGAAACCTTGTGATTTCTAACTAAAGAAACGAGAGCAAAGATGGGAAAATTGTATATCGTATTACTGATCATATGGCTGCTATATAAAGAATCTATACAAGACCTAGAAAAGATAAAAATTACTAACAGATTCATGAGGATAAGGAAGTACGAGAACAGAATTATACAAAAGTTAGGAGTCTCATCCGTTATAACGCCCCGACAAGTTGGTGGTGTCAACAACACCCAACTTGGAGAAATGCTTGACAAAAGTTGCTCTTGAAAGTGGGTTGGTAAGTATATTTCCACTTGATCAGCCGACTGAAGGTGTGGAACTGCAATATGTTTGTTTTGAACTTGTTCAAGAAGAAAGTGAAAATCAATAGCAATATGCTTCATCAGACTATGGAACTCTGGGTTGGAGCAAATGTTTGTGGTGCTGATATTGTCACAAAATATATGAGGAGTGGTGGAAATATGACACCGAAGTTCATGGAGTAAATTTGTTAGCCAATTTGTTTCAGAAACAATAGCTGCAACAGCCCGATATTCTGCTTCTGTGGAGGAGCGGGAGTCAAATCTTTGCTTTTTAGAGGACCAGGATACCGGAGAATTGACAAGGTAAACAACATAACCTGTTGTATTGGTTCGATCGAGAGGATCTCCAGCCCAATCAGAATCTGAGTAGTCTAGAAGACGTTGATCATGTTCTTTGGCAATTCGAAGACCAAATGAAGATGTTTGGTGAAGATACCAAAGGATACGCTTCATGGCTGTCCAATGTGATGATAAGGGCTGGTGCATGGACTGTGAGAGTTTTCTAATTGCAAATGCTATGTCCGTACGTGTAAAATAAAGGTAATGAACTTTACCAATTATCCTCCTATAAAAAGATCCATCAACTAGAGAATCTTCGACAGACTCCAGGAAAGCAACAGTAAAAGCCATTGGCGTTTGAACACTCTTGCAATTGTGCATATTAACTTCCTGCAAAAGATCTATAATGTATATTTGTTGACATAACAAAAGATCACCAGGATAAGGTAATACTTGAACACCAAGAAAATAATGATGTAGTCCAAGATCCTTCAATGAGAACTGGGTTGCAAGATTACCAACGATGTTGGAACACCACGAATCTGGTTACCCATGACAATTATGTCATCAACTTATACCAAAATATAAACAATCAACTCAAAATTATGCAAGATGAACCATGAAGAATCAGATTGGGATTTAACAAATCCCAAAGTAACTAAGTAATTTTTGAGTTCAGTGTACAAGGCCCTCGGAGCCTGTTTGAAGCCGTATATAGCCATGTGCAGCTTGCAACCATTTGTGGATGCGCAGAAGCTTCAAAACCAGGTGGTTGACACATATAGACTTCTTCATCAAGACGGCTTTGTAGGAAGGCATTATTGATATCAAGTTGTTGAATAGGCTAGATTTAATTTGTTGTGTTCCAATCGCAAGAACGAGTCGAACAGTTACAGGCTTTACCACAGGACTAAAAGTACATTGAAAATCAAGTCCATGTCTTTGTGTGAACCCTTTAGCAACCATACGAGCTTTGTACGTGTCAACAAAACCATTAGGATTATTATATTTAAGCCGGAAGAGCCACTTACAATAAACCACATTTTTAAAAGGATCACATGGTATCAACTTCCATGTTCGGTTCCAAACTAAGGCATCAAATTTATTTCTCATAGATTCACACCACTGTAGGACTTATTGAGCTTGCTTAAAGGTTCTAGGTAGGTAGGAAGTGGTTTGAACAACTGTATCTAATTGTTTAGGCTTAAGGCTATTGGTCTTATACCGAGTAATTATGTGATGAGTAGGCGTCAGTGTAGAGGTAGAGGCTACAGGGGAAGGTTGTGTGGCCATGGGAGGTGGGATAAGTTATGAGGGGTTGGACTAATGGGTTCTGGATCAAAGGACCAGTGGACTTATTTCGGTGTTGGTAAGTGATAATTGTGGATTGTGGCTGAGCATTTAACTGAGAGAAGTATGAACTGGTGAGGTAGAAACAGTTGGTTGTGGTGAATCGTGGCTGGAAATAGGATTTTGGATGGTGCAGGTATCAGGCAACAGAGGCATTGGAAAAGAAGAAGAAGTATCATAGAAGGGAGAAATAGAAGTACCTGAGATAGTGGCACCTGTTGAGGCAGAGGAGTTGGGTGAATGTGTGTCCACGGGCTGCTGCACAATCTGTGAAGTAAGCTCATAAAAATCGTATGAGTTTCGAGTATTATCCTGTCGTTGTTGGCCAGATGAACAGATTTCCCATGAGACATTTTAATTTCGTGTTCTTTTGAAATGAGAAAGATATTGTCAAATGGGAAATGATTTTCCAAAATAAGACGTCACTAGATAGATATATTTTTGAAGTTAAAGGATCAAAACATTGATCACTATATTGTTAATTCGAATATCCTAAATAAATACATGGTGTCGAACGGGGCTTTACTTTGTTTTTGGCATATGATGTGAGTCATGGATAACAGAGGCAACCAAATACTTTAATGGAGTCATACTTTATCATCTTTTGAAATAAAATTTCAAATGGACTCTTATGCTGAAGATTGGGTGTAGTTAGCCTATTTATAAGATAGAAAACTTGTTGACAGGCAAAACTTCAGAAGTGTGATGGTAAAGACGCTTGATGCAGCAAGGTTCTAGCAGTTTCAATAATATGACGGTGTCGTCTTTCGACTATAGCAACTCTTTGTGGAGTATATGGGGGTGAAACTATTCTATGCCATGTGTTTTGAGATAGGACTGTAAACTTTAAAATTAGCCACCACCATCTATGTAAAAAGATTGAATTTTTGTGTTAAAACTCCGTTCAAGCAATGGATGCAAATTTTGAAAAACTTTCAGAGTTCCATTTTTTTTAATTTTAAAGTAAACAGCCACATGTATTTTGAAAATTGATCAACAAATAGCACATAATATCTTTTTTATCAATTGACAAAATAGGAGATGGACCCTATAAATCGCTAGAAAGGATTTGTATGGGCTTATTACTTTGCAATGAATTTTTGAGAAAGTTTTATTAGAATAACAAGAATTACAAGTGGAACTAGCTATAGGATCTAAAATAGGAAGGAAGAATTTATTCAAGCTAGTATCCAAAACGCGACGATTAGGATTACCAAAACGTCGATGCCACAGGTGAACTGGAACAGCCACATTGCATTAAGGAGAACGATTTGCACAGACCAGGGGCCACTCATACAACCCATCTTTATTCTGCCCACGAACTAGAGGTGCCCCTGTATTCAGATCCTTCACAAGATAGAGGAAAAAATTCAATAGAGGAATGATTATCACGACAAAACTGAGAAATAGAAATAATATTAGTCTTTATGAGAGGGGAGCATAAGGTATTGAAAAGTTTGAAATGATGATTTGATGCACTTATGTTTGCGTTACCAGTTTGGGATATTAGAATGGTGTGACCATTGCCCATAGTGATCTCTTCGGTGTCGTGGTAGTCATGTACAAAGTCTAGGCTTTGAGCATCAGAAGCAATATGATGAGTGGCATGATGCAAGGGGTCCGTTGAGGAGGAAACCGAGCAACAAAGTTTGCCCGAGATTGCAGATGGTTATGGGATTGAGATCTGCAGACCCTAGAAGAATGACCTACGCAATCACATAATTGACAATGAAGATTCTTGTCAAAGGGCTGCTGCTGATTGTTTCTTTGTGGGCGACATGGTTGTGCCTACCATTGCTGATTATTGGGAGGAGTGTTCGCACATGGACGACGACTGTGGGATTAATTATTGTTACCCTGGCGAGGAGGAGTTTAGCTGGAATTTTGTGCTACAGTAGGAGTGATATTAGTTGATAGCATCTTCTTGTCATCCTCATACTTTAAGAAAAGCTCGTGATCTAAAATATTTTCGTAAAGCTCTTCATAGGAAATTGTCGAATCTCGAGCACGAATGGTAGCAAAGAGTTGTGAGAATTCAGATCCAAGTCCACTGAGAATTTTAAAAATGAGTTACGGATATACAGGCACACGAGAAGTTGAAAGTTCATCACAAAGTAATTGAATTTGATGGAGATAATTTGCGACTGAACGAGAGTCTTTAGTGAGGCGAGCTAGTCCGTCTCGCAAGCTGAAAGTTCTTGTTTGAGATTTGTTCACAACTTTGGTTGAGATTGCAACAGAAATGGTGGCGCGCGGCAAGATAGCATTTTGAATAACTGATCTTGGCGGTACCCAAGATAGAACTCAGGGTTAGCAACATCTTGATTGTTTTGTGAGATGGTGCGAGTGGGGGCAGGGATGGAGCCATCGAGATGCCCATAGAGATTGTGACCACGCATAAGCATAGAAACTTGAGCTTTCCAGAGGGAGAAATTATGTCTGCCAGTTAATTTTATGTGCAGATGGGCCATAGGATTGAATTGCACAATCGTGATGGCGTTATTGACTCCATCAACATTGGTCACACAAGTTGTGGGGGCCATTCCGACGACTTAGCAGAAAAAAATAGATCAACTCGTGGGAGTTTAGAAGCGCTTTGATACCATAAAGAAACGAGAGCAAAGATGGGAAAATTGTAGATCGTGTTATTGATCATATGACTGCTATATAAAGAATCTATACAAGACCTAGAAAAGATAAAGACTATTAAGAGATTCTTGAGGATAAGGAAGTACGAAAATAGAATTCTACAAAAGTAAGGGAGTCTCATCCGTTATTACTAACTAACTAACTTTGTGAATGCACAATGCACACTAAACTAACTAATAACTAATCCAATTCTCATCATCCTTTGTTATATATTTTCCTTTATCATGTAATCATGTTGTCTCCATTATTTTTATATGGATTTATTATGCTCCATGTTTTATTTATCTTTATTTGAACTATCTAAATTAATAAATATTTCAACTACTAAAGAATTTTGTTGAACTTGAATTTTTATGCTGATACAATTAAGAAATGATTCTAACATTTCATAGTGATGATGCGTAAGTGAAGCAACACATATTAAATTGTTTCAAGTGGTAACAATTTTCAGGTAACACATCATTGTTCATTACATGCAGTAAATTTTTTTTTTGTTATGTAAGTTGATATGTTCTTAATAAAATTGTGGTTTGATTTGTAGATAAAAATGATTTTATAGAAGTTGATATGGTACAATTAATTTGATTCTAAAAAAATTATTTTGCACAGGGACAATAAAAAGACTAGCTTTTTCACTGCATTCATGACAATCAATGGAATATCCTAAAAGGCAAAAAGACTTCTAGCTTTAAATTAAAGTATTTTATTTGCATGTGTCTTCAAAAAGAATAGGAAAACATGAGATTTTTCTTTTCAACATGTGTGTTCAAAAAGAATTGGAGAACATCTTATTGCTATTTTCAACATGTGCCTTCAAAAAGAATTGGGAAGCATTTTGTTTCTCTCTTCAACAAGTGTCTTCGAAAAGAATTGAGAAACATTGCATTTCTCTCTTCAATTTCTCTTTCTTTTTTTTTTTTTAAAATAAAAGCTTATTAATCATGATGTGCAAAAAGTTATAATTTGAGCTTGACATCCCAAACTTTGTACATGATCATAGCTTGAAACTTGTTAGAACAAATGAACAAGAATGATAAAATTACAAGGAATACAAAATAAAACTTGCTTGGCTTAGAGGCACGTTAATACGTTTCTTGAAGATAGTTGGAGTCTCTCCCACGAGCAATCGGAAGAATAAATAACAACTCTATCTTCGGGATTCAACTAATCCACAAAACAAGTAGCATTCAAAAATGTTGCTCTTCTATTCTTGAGTTGGTGATTTCACCTTTTGATTAATGTCTCACAAGTGTTTTCAAGGGAAAGTACTTTTGTTTGAATGCTTATCTTTTTCAACCAAAAGAAACTCAAATTATAGGATAAAAAGTTTGTAAGAAAAAGATTTTTAATTAATAGAATTTATTAGGTTCATGAATTGAAAACAAAAAATTATCTTTCAAAAACCCATAACGTAGAATTAAAAAAGAAAACTTCTTGCAAATGTTTATAACAAAGAAATTAAATAAATGAATGTTACAACTCACATTTATGTATTTATTATTTCAAAACGGATGAATTTGTTTCAAAATTAATTGAAACACTAACTCTTACAATCCCCCACTTGTTTCAAGAAATTTTATCTTTGAAAAATCCAAAAAAATATTTTGAGACATTAATCTAGCAACATGCATCAATAATGGTGTCTATTGGACTTGAAACATTAGCTAGTGAAGGTTTTTCTAAATCATTGACTACTTAGTGAATAAATCTTGAACTAAGTGCATCATTGAATGAAGTTAGAAAAATACTCCACGCATATCACTATGTTCCGGTGAAAATCGAAATCCTTTGACACCTTACGACCATGTGTCCTAAATTCTTTTTAGCCAAGTGCTTTAAGATTTCCAGTTAAAATCTTATTGAAGCGGCCTTCACTTCGCACTTAGTGCGGTGAATTCATCAAGAGTAACTTTGTATACTCCGACCAAATAGTCTATGAACTTCATTAAGAGAAATTAATCTCATCCTCCTTTACACAAAGTATCGGTAAATCTATCAAGCGTATTCCTACACACTCCAATCGAAATCGATATATAGACTTATTAAGAGAATATAATCTCATCCTTCTCTTCAGTAGGAATATCGAGAAAAAAAAATTTATCAAGAGTTTTCTTACTAACTCCAACCGAGATCGGTCTTATAAATTTATGAAGAGAAAGGAATCTCAATCATGCACATTTTCTTATTTCATTTTATTTTGAAAATGAGAATTTTATTGATGTGCTTCATAATTGTAACTTTACTTGTTTTTCCATTTGAACCCAAGATTACATCATTAGGTAGGGTTACTATTAAAGTACAATAAATTTACAACAGGCTTTATTGCCATCCCATTACAAGTTTCCACCACTAACTCTTTGCCTAACCCTTTAGACAAAGGATCCGCTAAATTAAATCTGGACTTCACATATTGAAGCGATATCATGCCTTCCTCCAATAATCTCCTGACATGATTATGTTTGACACGAACTTGTCTCGACTTGCCATTATAGCAGTCACTTGAAGCCCGAAATATTGCAGCTTGATTATCACAATAGATAGTTAAAGGTGGTATTGGCTTACTCCATAAAGGAATATCTATCAGCATTGATCGCAACCAATCAGCTTCTTCTCCAGCAGAAGACAGTAGCTATAAATTCTGACTCCATGGTTGAATGAGTAATACATGTCTGCTTCTTTGATTTCCAAGAGATCGCTGCTCCAGCCAAAGTGAAAATCCAAGCAGTAATAGATTTAGAGTCATTCGAATCAGAATTCCAAGTAGCATCACTATAGCCTTCAAGAACAATGGGAAATGTAGAATAATGCAGACCAACATTAATTGTACCCATCAGGTATCTTAAAACACGAATTAAGGCATTCCAATGTTCAACTCCGAGATTACTAGTAAACTTGCTCAAAGTTCCTACTACGTAACCAATATCCGGCCTGGTACAATGCATGGCATACATAAGACTCTTAACAATCTGAGAATATGTCAGCTTGTCGAGAACATCACTAGAGTTCCGCATTAGTTTGATGCTAGGATCAAATGGTGTAGGACCAGGTTTGTCATCAAAGTGACCAAACCTCTTTAGAACTTTCTCAATATAACTTGGTTGAGTAAGAGTCAAGCCATTCGCTGATCTTATAATTTTAATACCCAGAATTACATCAACTTCTCCAAGATCTTTCATTTCAAATTGAGAAGCTATAAAAAATTTTGTTTCTTTGACTCTTTCAATATCAGTTCCAAAGATTAACATATCATCTACATAAAGACATATTATAACACCATATTTTTCTTGAAATTTGCTAAATATACAAATATCACCACCATTGATTGAGTAGCCATTAGAAATCATTACTCTTCTAAATTTCTCATTCCATTGTTTTGGAGCTTGTTTTAATCCATAAAGATATTTAAGAAGCTTACAAACTTTGTGTTCTTGACAAAGAACGACAAATCCTTCTGGTTGTTTCATGTAAACCTCTTCATCTATATCTCCATTCAGAAATGCAGTCTTCACATCCGTTTGATGTATTACCAGACTATGAATTGTGGCTAAAGCAATCAAGAGACGAATGGAAGTCATTCGAGCTACAGGTGCAAATGTATCAAAATAATCAATATCTTTCAATTGAGTAAAACCTTTTGCCACCAAACGAGCTTTGTACTTATCTAAGGTTCCATTAGATTTTAATTTCTTTCTAAAGATCCATCTACAACCAATAGACTTACATCCAGGAGGGAGGTCTGATAAAATCCATGTATTGTTTGACATAATGGAGTGCATTTCATCATCAATAGCTTCACGCTAGGAAGGAGCATCATGTGAAGCCATTGCTTCAGCATAACTTTCAGGATCCCTTTCAACTAAATAGACTTGAAAATTTGGTCCAAAGTCTCTCGATTTGGCTGATCTTGCACTACGTCTTTGTTGACTTTCTTCCAAAGGTTCAACTATTTTTCTTTTAAGAGCAGATATAGAAGAACTTGTATTTTGTTCCAAAGAGTTTTTTTCTTACATGCTTGATACATTATTTTGTGTTGATACCCTTGACTAGGGTGCTGCATTTATGAATGTAGGACCTAAGTGATGATGAAAATACGCACCGAGTAGCACTATCACTTATTCAACTGATTGGTTGACTCCTTTATTTTAGAGATAGCCAGAGTCTCATAGCTTTGTCAGGTTTTCTGTTTATAGATTTGGGTAGGTTAGGGCCCTTTCTCGTATACGTATTGTATTCACAGAGGTTTTCAACAAAGTTTACTATAATTTATTTTTTACACAAAAAAGCACATTATAACAACACTAAATATAAAATGGGGGATTTCTGTCATGTCCCGGCCTACATTCAGGATGTAGCCAGTACTCGAGAACCATTGTTGACTCCGAAACGAACCCTCGATCTGGCTGACTACTTAGCGAATGATTTGACTCTAGTAAAGTAAAATCTTTAAAGAGAAAAATATAACTCAAATATCACAAATACTCATTTAAGCAAAACATATAGTCTGCAAAACACTTTAAAGAAAGAAATTCTATAAAGAACTCAACTCTAGCTATCTATAAAGTCTCTAAATTCAACAAGGACATCGGGACAAAACCCTCGACACCCCAAAGTAAATACTGAAATGCAAGTACTCATCAAAACTCTCAAATGGGAAGTCAGAGTGATTTGAAAGAAACATATGTTGATGATCTTGAATACCTATATCTGCATAATCAAAAGATGCAGGTCAAATGATTCATGTGTATAACTAAAGTGAAATGACCGAATAAAAGGACTGCAATAGATACAAATATATACTCAATTAAATGCAAAGAAATAAAGAAGTAGAATCATTTCAACTTTACAAAATACTTATTCCTCTATGAACTCAACATATTAAGTAATATGATAAAAATACATTGTTAACTCTATTTGGTAGGTTTTCTAACTGAAAACTATAACTATGAACAATGTGATGATACATCGTCTCGCCTACACTATTAGAACTTTCCTATACCTTATCGGGATATATAACACCTAAACTAAGTGGATCACTAAAGCTCACTAATAAGGAATCGTCGAAAAAGTACGATTCTTTACCCATCTTGGCTACATGGTTTATGAGAAATGTATGTTGTCTGAACTCATTCCCATATCAGTGCTCAATACTGATCTCCATAAATATATACTCATACAAAAATGTAAAAAAAATAACATGCTCTTCTCAATTTGAGGTAATTTCTCAAAATATCCTCTTAAAATAGGTAGTTGTGAAATATCTCTAAACTAACTGACTCATTTAGAAATAAAATTGCTATTTTCTCAATGTAAAAAGTGATACATTTGGAATACTTACTTCTCCTATACTCTAAATCAAATCATATTTAAAACTCTTTCTCAAAACTCATCTTTGCTTTCTCAAAAAATTAATTTAAGAAAAAAATATTTGTTTTAAAAGATTCTAAAAATTATAATTCAAAATAGGATTCATGATGAATTATTCATGAACAAGTCAACTCAAGGATCTTAATAACAATATAGAAAATTTAATACTCAAATATCAAGAATACAGAATCCAACAATACTACTCATCTCAAGAATACTCAAAATCGTGCATAATACTTTAGATTACTCTTTTACTGAATTTAGACAGATGTAGGATGTAAGGATGAACTCATTCCATCACAATGATATTCTTATATGTTAACCTCAGATTTAAATATTTTTAATAATGACAATGCTGACTAGCTTTTTGGTGCAGGAAAGGAACAAAATACAACACAAAGTACAAGGCTATCTACACAAGAAAATCTAGATAACAATATGGATGATTGCAGGGATCACACTGATCATGGGAAAAGCTAGTTAAGAATGGAAGGTAAATATTTGATCAATCAGATCAAATCTCACAGCTTGTGAAATCAAAGATGCATACAATGAAAGTCAACCAAGTCAATCAAGGATATCGAAGATAAAATCAAGGGACAAATTAAGGAAACATTATCAGACCAACATCTACAAGAAGTACACGACAAATCAACTTTAGGAAAAGAATCAAATCTAAGATGACTATCAAGCCAAGACTCAAGACCGAATCAATATATTCACACAAGGAAATATTTGATCTATCATGCACATATATAATATGGACATGATTCAGCAGATTAATTAAAAATGAATCAAGGATAAGATCAAAGATCATTGATTCAAACACCCTTCGATTTCTCATAAGAGCATACACTATATAATCCTCCTCTGTCATTAGTGTGAAGTATGCAACTTCACATGAACTTATTTGTAATCTTCTTTCATATTTGATAAAGCTTTGTACACGTGAGTAAAAAATTGTAAAATAAAAAGAGAAGGAAAGATTCTGAGAGTAAGTTATACAGGTAGAGGCAGTGTAGAAAGTAAAAAATCTGATTTGCATATCATACAAGATTGGAAGACTACTCATTCTGTACAACCAAGTTTAAACGAGATCTAAAGGAAACCCTTGAAACCCAAAAGGTCTGGAGTGGGTACCACATTGGTGATCCGAACGAGTATAAAATTTCTCGTGTTCAGATACTTTTATTCAATTACTTTGTTTTACTCTGTTGAACTAACTTGCAGGATTAGTCGACTATCTCACACACAGAGTCAACTATACAAATATTTTAACTCACCCCCCTCCCTGCATGTCGACCTTCATTATATACCTTGAAGAACAAGGATCTTTGCGAAATAGAAGGAATGCTTGAAAATCTAGATTTCTCCTCTTGAATCCTTTCTCTAAGACATAGAAGAATTAATGAGAGTAATAAGTTTGATTAATATTATTTATAACCTTATTTAGATGTAAAAATGTTGGAGTTTAGGCTTAGAAGGGCGGGAAAAGACTAAACTACCCCTCTTCAAAAGCGTACTAACACCTTCCATGGGCCCATACCTATCGTTATTTGATCTACGGATCGCAGATCCCATTTGTGGCATTCATATTGATTTTAAAGGCCCAAAATTCCATTCTAGGTGTCCAAACTGTAATCCTTAGTAATTTCTACGGACCATATATTCACTACGTCAAATTCATTTTTAATTTTAAAGCTCAAAAGTTCATTATACATGTCCAAAGTACGACCGTTAGAAGTTTCTACAGACCTAAGATGGATCCGTAGGAATGGGACCCCAAAATTTGACTTCTCTGTAGTTTTAAACTATGAGTTGACGGTATGGGTCATAGAGGTTCTACGGCCCATAGAAAGGATTCGTAGGAACTTTCTCAAAAAACTCTATTCTGGTAGTCTCTAGCAAAATAGTAGTCACTTCTTACTCCAAACTTGAAATGAGGCAAACTTGGTTGCGATGGAATGGTGACTCATAGATGTTAAATTTGATAGGTCATAAGTCACCCAATTCATTATGTGCTAAGGGATATGATAGTTTGAAGTTTACCAAAGTAAAATCTTAACTTTGTGCTAGGGGTTCTTGTGATCTTAATTCATATCCAAATTCATTCGACACTAAAGAATTGACCTTTACACCTAAGAGAAATTTAAGAATCGCCCGATACGACCTTACATGTAAATTAAGGAGGGTTTGGACCTTAGCTTAGAAATTTTTGGAGTGTTACAATTTCTTTGTAATAAGAGAATTTCTTCATATTTCAAGATCATAACATAATAAAAGAGTTGTTTTTTTTTATGTTTGAAAGAACTAGGGGTGTGAATCTGATAGAGTGTCAATATGATAAGTATTGACTAATTAGATTACGGAAAACTACTTCATGAATAACATTTTGCTTAAACAAAATTCAAAGTTCTCTCGACCCAATGGCACTGTTTTTTTGGATTCTTCTAAACCCCAATGCTATGTCATACAAACCACCAAACATAAGATTGAGTGAGTATAGCCTATTTCTTTCTCAAGCCCTTATTTGAGGATTTAATCAGATTTAGACCTGATTTTTTTTTATTAAGATTATGATGTCTATCTTAAATAAATAAGTGAAAATATATCCCTATTTTCTATAATGTGTTTGATCATGTACATTATTCTAAAGATTTTTCTTAATCACGTGTTGCCCCTACAAAACGCAATGCACATATGATGTGTCTAAGGTATATAAATAGAAAAAAAAACACAAAATGTGCATTGTGTTTTGTAGGTGCGCGGTGCGACTTAACAAGTTGTATGTAGCACCAACTCCATATTTTTAGAATCATAGTAGTACATGTTCTTTCATTTCTACGGTGATGCGACACACTACATAACATGTTGGGGAGTGCACATGGCTCATTTTCTATGACATCATAATTTTTTCAAAATATTCATACATACTTGGCCCTCTAGTTCATATCACTCATGCTAGTACTCCAAAACATCCTACCACCCATAACACCCGTTGAGACCAACAATCTGGATTTATAACTTCTTAAATTGTTTAACCAATATATCATGAAAAATCTCTCTCATAAGATGAAATAGTTCACACACTCAAATAAGAGAATCATATATGATTTATGGCTATATCTAAAAAGGCTACTCACGCCCTCAAAAATAAATTCATATGCATGCAACAAGAAGTATAAGCTTGCTCGTCATATATATATATATATATATATATACACTAATGTAGTTTTGTTTGAATATAATTAAATACGACTTTAACAACTCGTACTGTAGGTTAGGGGATAGGTAAGACAACTATATGATATATATATATACACTAATGTAGTTTTGTTTGAGTATAATTAAATATGACTTTAACAACTCGTACTGTAGGTTAGGGGATAGGTAAGAGAACTATATGATAGCTTATACTGTCTGACGCACTTTTGCACTTATAAGACTTCAATTTGTATCTATTATTTTCACTTCACTTTATTTTTAGTCATTCTTCATTGATGTTGGAATTAATGCATCAAGAGTAGGTTTCCTTCTTAATATGGGGTTAGGTGAGGAAAAAATATGAAATCCAAAACAAATGAAGGTGTTGATTCTTCAATTGTTCTAACACCATTTTTTGATGAAACTGATTCTGAATACAGGAAGATAATAATGAGAACACATTTGAAAGCTGAAGGTTTGTGGACTATTGTTGAAATGGCTTTGAAGAGCCAAACAATGTTGGTGAACTTACAACATCAGAAATGAATAATCTTGAGGCTAAATATCGTGAAGATGCAAAATTCTTGAGCAAAATCCAAAAGGGAGTCTCAAGAGCATATTTTCCAAAATTTGCTACTTGTGAAACTGCAAAGGAAGTTTGGGATTCTCTGGAAACTGAGGTGTATTGTGACGAAAAGGTACGCACTATAAATCTTCAAACATTTAGAAGAGAGTTTCAAAATTTGAAGATGATAGAATCCGAAGAAATAAATGAATATTTCATAAAAGTCATGAATATTGTTAATCAAATGAGAAATCATGGTGATACAATTTCTGACCAACAAGTTGTGGAAATAATTCTAATTAGTGTTACTGAAAATATGAGTACATTGTTGCTATCATTAAGGAGATGAAAGATCTTTCAAAGCTTTCCATCAAATATCTAGTTGATGGTTCTTCAAGAAAGGTTGAAGAAAAATGTGAGAATAACTCCAGTCTTTTTTGTAAAGTTTGCAAAAAGACTAATCACACTGCAGAAAAATGTTGTCACAAAGGCAAGTCCCAATGTAAATTTTGTAAAACTTTTGGCCACATTGGGAAGGATTGTTGGCATTAGAAGTGGGAGAAAGCAAATTTTTGTAAAAAAACAGGAGGAAAAAATGGAAGAATATATTTTCTTTGCTTTAAAATTTGATGCTTCAACAAAATGCAATGAATTATATGTTTACACTGGTTGTAGTTATCACATGACAGGAGATGAAAAAACTTTCGTCTCAATTAATAATAGCATCACTACTAAAGTAAGAATAGGGAATGAAGCCTTAGTTGATGTAAAAGATAAAGGTACTATTTCGATCAGGGAGTGGTAAGCAAATTCGTGATGTTCTTTATGTTCCTGACTTGGAAGAAAATTTGCTTAGTGTAGGTCAACTCATGGAAAATGGTTATTCTATTGTATTTAGAGATAATTATTGTAGGATTTATGATAAAATTGAGTTAAACCAAGTTATTGTTGAAGTAAAGATAATGAAAAAACTTTCCTTTGCAATTTTATTACAATGCACAAAAAAATCAAATTATAGATGATTCATGGTTTTGGGCACAAAAGATTTTGCCACTTGAATTTTTATGGTTTGAAGCTTCTCAAGCAAAAAGACATGCTGCAAAGCCTTCCTGCGATACAACTTAGGTGATCCGTGTAAAAGTTGTATAATGGAAAAGCAATATAGAAAGTCTTTTCGAAAAGGGGTGTCTTGGAAAGAAAGTATATTTTTGGACTAATCCATACCGACATTTGCGGACCAATAAGGCTCCACCTCTTGAAAGTCAAAGGTAGTCTATAATCTTTATTGATGATTTCTCAAGAATGACTTGGATTTATTTCTTGAAAGAAAAGTCAGGAGCATTTGCTACATTCAAGAAATTTGAAGCCCTTGTTGAGAAGCAAAAAAGTTGCAACATCAAAACCATTCGCAGTTATAGAGAAGGTGAATACACAAGTCAAGAATTTGAAGAATATTATAAAAATGAAGGCATTCAGAAGCAACTTACAGCAGGGTACACTCCTCAAAATAATGGTGTATCTGAAAGAAGAAATAGAACAATTGTTGAAATGAACAAAACTATGATGAATGAGAAAAGACTGTCAAAATATTTTTGGGCAGAAGCAGCCCATACAGCAGTGTACATCCTTCACAGGTGCCCGACAAAGGCACTTAAGGACAAGACACGGTTGAAGCTTGGAGTGGAATGAAACCTTCTGTAAGTAATTTTAAATTTTCGAGTGTATTTGTTATGCTCATGTACTTGCTGAGAAAATAAAAAAATTGGATGAAAAAAGTAAAAAATGTATATTTCTTGGTTATAGTGATGTGACAAAAGGATATAGGCTTCTCGATGCAAAACTAACAAACTTGCTCATAAAAGAGATGTCATTTTTGATGAAAAACAACATGGAATTGGAAGGATAAAAAGATAGAGTATACTTCTATCATATCTTCATATCAATAAATGGATGAGCAAGAGAAAGATGTCACTCAAGGGGAAGAAATATCAGATTCAGATGGTGAAGAACCGACTTCAAGAGGAACAAAAATGTTGAGTGGCATTTATGAAAGATGTAAATTTGTCGGTGCTGAACCAGAAAATTATGTAAAAGCAATTAAACATGATGTTTGGAAGAAATTCATGGAAGAAAAAATTCGAATGATTGAAAAAAATAATACTTGGGAGCGTTTTACTATACCTAGAGAAAGAGAAGTTGTAAGTCTAAAATGTATTTACAAAATCAAACTCAATCAGGAAGGAGAGATTCATAAGCACAAAGAAAGGTTGGTTTCTAGAGGCTTCATGCTAAAACCACATATTGATTTTTATGAACTTTCTCTCTTGTTGCTAATCTTGAGACAATTGGAACCGTAATTTCTGTTGCTGCACAAAAAAAAGTAGAAGATATTTCAACTTGATGTTAAATCTGTATTTCCTAATGGAAAACTTGATTAAGAGATCTATGGTGAGCACCTTCAAGGATTTTTTGTTCAAGGGGGAGAAGAGAAGGTGTACAGCTAAAAAAGCTTTATACGAGCTGAAGCAAGATTCATGAGCCTAGTACAATGAAATTGATAAAATAACATTCGGAGAAGTAAAAGTGAAGCCACTTTGTATGTGAAGAAAGAACATGACATCATTATCATTGATTGTCTCTGTGGATGATCTGCTCTTTACAAGAAATGATGTGAAAATGATGCAAAAATTCAAGCAAGATATGTGCAAGCCTATGAAATGAGTGATCTTAGGTTGTTAAATTATTTCTTGGGCATCGAAGTTTATCAAGTGAAAGAACAAATGTTTATTTCTCAAAAGAAGTAAACTAAAAGTATTCTTTAAAAATTCAAAATGATGGATTTCAGGTCTATGGTCATACCATTAGCAGCAAATGAGAAGTTAAGAAAAGATGATCGAGAAAAGAAAGCTAATAGCTCACTTTATACGAGCTTGATTGGAAGTTTGATCTAACTTACTGCAACAGGGCTATACATTATGTTTGTTGCTAGTTTATTATCTAGATTCATGCAAGAAACAAGACAAGTGCATTTTGGAGCTGCAAAGCGTGTGCTGCTCTACTTGCAAGGAACAATGGATTATGGGATAATGTACAAATTTGGTGGAAATTTGAAGTTGATGGTTATTATGATAGTGATTGGACTGGAAGTATATATGACATGAAGAGTACTTCTAGTTATGCTTTCTTACTTGGATCAAGTATTTGTTCTTGGTTATAAAAAAACAAAGTGTTGGTGATCAATCCACTGCTGAAGCAGAATATGTTTCAGCAGCTAAGGCGACTTCTCAGCTATTTGGCTTAGGAGAATATTTGAAGACATTGGTGAAAAATAAAAAAGAGGGAGGGTTTTGTATTGTGATAACAAGTCAACAATTGCAATTGCGAAGAATCCATTCATCCATGACATATCAAATTATATTTCAATCAAGTATCATTTTATCCGAGAAGAACAAGAGAAAGGCGAAATTCAGTTGCATTATTGTAAGACAGGAGAACAACTTGTTGACATCTTCACCAAAGCACTTCCTAGAGAAAAAAATTTTCATCTTCGAGAACGCATTGGAGTTATCAAGCAAATGCATTAAGGGGGAGTGTTTGAATTAATGCATCAATGTTTAGTCTTCTGAAATTGTCTCTTAATTTTTCAAGATGTCTTTTTAAAATTTCGTAATACATGTATCTAGTAAATTGTAATACATGTATTTAGTTCTTTGTGCAAGACCGTTGATTTACATTATTACTAGTATAAATAAAGATATAGTTGATGATATTAATTATCTCAAGTGGCCTTAAGTATCCTATGAAAACTTAAGCATTCTCTAAAGATATTATTCTTCTATATTATCCTACAATTGATTATTTCACTAATCTTTTCCTTTGTTATATTTTAGTAGTAACAACATTACATTTTTTTATGTTACATTCTTTCTAGGAGGAAATTTTTATCAAAAAAGTACTTATCGTTGGCTACCTTTAACACTCGGCGTTTTCTTTTTTCAACTTAAACAATTTTTATCTTAGTCTATACCACAATGCTTAAGTAACCAATATTTAAAAATTAGGGACTCAAACAAACAGGTCAAGGCAAATATTGGCTATCAAATGAAAAGGTATAAATGAAGGACCAACTAACAATAAGAGTATCTTATCAAACAAAATTTCAAGATATATTAAGGATAGTTCACCATCATCTTCTAAACTGTACAATATTTTTTCAATTTTTCTTTTATAACATGAATGTCAAGTTCTAGACTAAGATGATAAAATGAGAAAAATCTACGTATAGAGTCACTAATGGCCTCAGGGTTAAAACATCAGATATTTTTGTAACACCCTAGAAGTTTTTTGAGCTAAGACTCGAATCAGCTTTTTAGTGAGAATGTTTTTACCGAGGAATTAAAAATTCCTAAATGATAAGGTACCTTGAGTTCCAAGAAAAACTAAAGAGAGTTCATTCAATTCATTCCTAAGTTTTTCTTTAGTTTTGGGTCAACTTCATATGACCATAACTTTTAGTTAAACATGAGTTAGGAGACCCATAAGATATTAAATTAAATCCCTTTGAGTTCTCTTTCCAACGCCACCAAGTTTACTTAATTCTGAACTCTGAGTTAAAAGTTATGACTGACTTACTAACGACGCTCAAACGTGGCTGCAACGCCACGATTACGGAGCCAATACGGACCTCACTGCCTAGTGAAAAATTATTCCGACTCCTAGCTAATTTTAATTTATTTATTTAAGTGTATTTTGGTCCTAAAACGCCTTAGAAAGTCATCTATATTACCCTCAACGAGTAAAAAATTAGTGTATCTTAAATAAAACCCTCTCATCCACTCCAAAATTCTATGCTCAAGGGATTCAAGAAAACACTAAGGCTAGGATTCATCTTTTAAGATTTTCCTCCAAGTTTCATCAAGAAAATGGTTCTTTAAGGCATGCAAGCTTCCATAGTGTTGAGTTTGTTCACCCGCAGGCCAATCACGTTATTTCAGCATTACGCTAGTTCTAAAAAGTTAAAAGCATGATGTTCTTCAAATTTGCTTTAGTTCTTAAGTTAAGATAAGATTATTGAGTTCTTGATGAAATCATGTCGATTTTACAGTTGTTCATAAGTATGTTCTTGTGCTCTGGGTATCTAAATCTAAATATGAATTGTGAAAAAGAACCGAGTTTAGATGAATTGGGGTTAGAAAATGAAGAAGGAAAAAGTCGGGCGAATCTGACATCAAATATTATAATGCATCTCCGCATCACGGACTAGCTTCTAGACAGTGATTTCTTGATCGTTTATCATTTTAAATATCTAAAAATACTCCTAAACCTCACTAGATCTCTCATATCACAAATCAAAACTTTGAATTCATAAAGTACATTCAAGGTAGAGTTGAGAGTCAAGTCTTAATATTTCTCTCAAACATTTTTTAAAAAATTCCTTATGAGTCGTTTGAGGAGTCTTCTACAACTTCTAATAAATTATTTCAACACTCGAGCAAGTGAGTATGAGAATGAGGGGAATGTATTCATGAGTCTATTCTGTCATCATGATATCCTTCATATCATGAGCCATAACTGCTGAATTCAGAATTCACATTCAAGAGAGAGAGAGAATTAAAAGAAAAGTTCAAGAAAGTGTTTGGGTTCAATTGTGAATCCTTTGAGATCAAATATTGATTCTAACTAAGCATTGAGGAAGTAAGTAAGAGAATGAGAAGAGACGTATA
The DNA here is from genome assembly GCF_001406875.1 of Solanum pennellii. NCBI lineage: Eukaryota > Viridiplantae > Streptophyta > Magnoliopsida > Solanales > Solanaceae > Solanum > Solanum pennellii. The sequence continues at coordinate 12,056,468 of NC_028648.1, read as the reverse complement.
CATGAGTTCCTTATTGATATTTTGACCCTTGAGTCGAGTCATTGAGGCATAACTTCCGCATGAACTCCATCAGTTGAGTACTTTTGAGAGGAGTAGTATCCTCATGTTCTAAGTCTTGAGTATTAAGTCCTATCTATGGTTATTGAAAATCTTGCATTGAGTCCTTCACGTCCATAATTTGACATCAAACGTATTTTAAGAAGTCTTTTACAAACATTTTAACTTTGTTTTAAGACTTGAGCTTTGAAGTTGATTGAAGAGTTAGAGTAAAGTACATTTTTCTTTAAGATGATATGTGGGAACTAAGTATGTCACACCTCGAGCTACCCACGATACGCGGACACGGAACCTAGAACCACAAGTGATCCCAAGCTAACCCTGCTGGCAGGATCATGAGCGTATTAATGAGAATAAATTGAAAGGGGAAGCTAAAATAATGTAAACTAAAAAGATAGGAAATACCCATATTCTATAACTGAGATAGATAAAATACTGATTAGTTTAATACAAAGAAGTTATTAACTCAATACTAAGCTGAAACTAACTATATCTGAAATAAACCTCTAACTAATTAGAATACTGGATGAGCCCCAGCTATGTCTAGCAAAAACTAAAACTAAAAGACTAAATACCGAAAAGAAACTCATGACTATTGTCCTCGGAAAATAAGGACTCACCACTGAACCTGTTGCACTAGAGATCGTAAATCGATCTAAGTACGATCTGGATGCTGAGAACCTGAACCTACATCACGAGAAGATGTAGCGCATGTATGTGTCAGTACTTGAAGGTACTGAGCATGTAGGATAGAGTAAAGCTGAAATAAAACATAAATGAAAAAGCAAAAAAGCAAGTATAGTAATCTAAACATGATATACTGAATTCTAAGTTAATTGGATGCAATGACCAAATTTATTACATTTTGAGACTGAATACTAACTGATCTATAAATATGGTCAATGCAAGAGAGTCTAACTGAATTGTTGGACCTACTAATAACCGATAATAAAACCACTTGAGCTAAATGTGGAGTCCGATGTATACATCCATCGAGAGGACCCAATATACCCTGCTAGAGATATAAAGGCATGCTGGCGTTATCACTCAACTGATGCCTACATAAGGGACTTACAATCTACTTGGCTAGTAGTTCTGGGACTATTGGGTACGCTGAACCCTAGTCCAACTCGGTATTATGCGAATATGTAATTAATTGATTATGATTGAGTTTCTGTAAATACTGGATAGCTCAAAACTGAACATGCAAACTGAGAATGCAACATTTCATCTGATAATCAAGCATTTATAATTGAGGCATGTATATCTGAAGTAACTGAAATATCTAACTAGCATGTGTAATTTAAGAACTTTAGAAATACATAGATAGGGATTCCGAAATTCATGCAATAATCTGAGTAATAACATGATAATCTGATTTGGACCATATAACTAATAAATCATGAAGTTCTGTCAAAGTTCTAGAAACTCTAGGTCTAATCACGATATGAGAATCAAGAATCTGACTGAAAACTAGGTCTAATGTGGTGGTAAAGATTAATAGTTTGAGATAAGATTCCCTATATAGAGGTATAGAATCCGAACTTAAGGATTTGAGTTAAGGCTGAATATAGTAAGAGCAGACCATTAGACTCAGACCTTAGTAAGAGTAGCCTCACTCTATACCCAGTCCACACGTTATTCGAGGATGAATTATCACAAGGGTGGATATTGTAACACCCCAGAATTTTTTTGACCTAAGACTCGAATCATCCTTCATAATAAGTAAGTTTTTACCAAGGACTTAAAAAAAATTTCAAACTTATAAGGTCAGTATATGTAGCACCTTGAGTTCCAAGAAGAACAAAAGAGAGTTCATTCAAGTCATTCCTAAGTTTTTCTTCAATTTTGGGTCAACTTCATATGACCATAACTTTTAGTATAAGATGAGTTGCGAGACCCACAATTTAATATATTAAATCCCTTCGAGTTATCTTTCCAACGCCGGCAAGGTTGCTAAATTTTGAGCTATGATAAGAAGTTATGACAGATTTACTAATGACGCACAAACCTGGCAGCAACTCCGGGCTATGGAGCCAATACAGACCTCACTACCTAGTGAAAAATTATTTCGACTCCCATCTCGTATTGTTTATTTCTTAAAGGTTATTTTGGTCTTAAAAATTTGTCAACTAAATTACCCTAAACGAGTAGAAAATCATTTTTTCTTAAATCAAATCCCCATACGCTCAAGGGATTCAAGAAAACACTAACACTAGGGTTCATATTTCAAGATTTTCCTCCAAGTTGCTTCAAGAAGATAGTTCTTTTAGTATGTAAGTTTCCATAGTGTTGGATTTGTTCACCAACAACATTCATGTTAATTTCAGTGTTAAGTTTTTTCTACAAAGTTGAAAGTATGATGTTCTTAAAATTGGCTTTAGTTCTTGAATTTAGATGAGATTTTCGAGTTCTTGATGAAATCATGTCCATTTTACAGTTGTTTATGAGTAGGTTTATGTATTCATGTGCTGGATATCTAAATCTAAATATAAATTGAGAAAGAAAACCAATTTAGGGGAATTGGGATTAGAAAATAAAGAAAGAAAAAGTCGGGCGAATTTGGCACCTTGCTCCGCATCGCGGACCTGCTTCCTCATTTCATAAGGTTTGTCTTTGCGTAACAGAGAGGTCACAGACCTCTATGCCTCAAAATTTATTTTTTGACCAAATATCAAAATGCATCTCCGCGTCGCGGACTTGATTCCAAACATTGGTTTCTTGATCATTTGACATGTTTAACTATCTAAAAACACTCCTAACCATCACGAGATCTTTACTCTCACAAATCAAAACCTTGAATTCATAAATCACATTCAAGGTAGAGTTGACAATAAAGTCTTAAGAGTTCTCTCAAATATTTTTGAGATAGTCCATTTGAGTCCTTTGAAGAGTCTTCTACAACTTCTAATAACTTGTTTTAAGACTCGAGCAAGTGAGTATGAGAGTGAGGAGAATATATTCATGAGTCTATTCTGTCATCACGATATCCTTCATACCATGAACCATAACTATTGAATTTATAATACTCATTCAAAAGAGAGTAAGCAGTAGAGTTCAAGAAAGTCTTTGAGTTCAATTATGAACCCTTTGAGATCAATTAATGATTCGAACTAAATTTTGAGGAACTAAGTAAGAGAATGAGAAGAGTTGTATATATGAGTTCCTTATTATATTTTTACCCTTGAGTCGAGATGTTCATGCCCATACCTTTCGCAGGAACTCAATTAGTTGAGTAGCTTTGAGAGGAGTAGTATCTTAAAATTCCATGTTTTGAGTATAGATTTTTATTTATGGTTATTGAAAATCTTGCATTGAGTTGTTCCGTCCATAATTCGACATGCACCATATTTTAAGAAGTCCTTTACAAACGCTTTAACTTTCTTTTATTATTGAAGCTTTGAAGTTGAGTAAAGAGTAAGATTAAAGTTCATTTTTCTTTAAGATGATATATGGGAACTTAGTATTCCCAAGATTAAATAATTTTACATTTAAGATGATAGGAAATTGTCATTTCCAAAAGAGTTTTGAGCAGTTTGAGTACTACCTGTTTCAAGAAAAAGAAGAGTTTCTAAAGCATGATTAGTATAACAATCAAGTATCTCATTAATGTTTAAGTAGTATGGTATCTAGATATATCATCAATGTTTATGCAGTATGACTTTCCGAGTAATCAAAGATAATATTAAAATATGATTTTGATATGCTTTGAGAAAAAGTTTTCAAATGCAGTTACCTCTTTTAAAAGGGTAGTTTAAGCAATTATCTCAAACTAGAGAAAGAAGTTTGTTTAAAAACATGAGTTAAGTATTTTATGGGAGTAGTACTGAGCACCGATGTGGGGATGCGAGTTCATATTAACTTAAAATTCCATAAACCATGTAGCCATCATCAGTAGTAAAAAGATCATACTTTTTAGATGACTCCTTAAGTTGCTTTTAACATAGACTAGTGGCTCCATTTAGTTAAGACGTCCTATATGACGACAAAGTATAGGACAATTCTGACAGTGTGGGAAGTACGTTACTTCATAACTTAGGATTAGAGTGATGGTTGTCGGTTAGAGAAACTCCCACAAAGTTATATTGTATTCTTACACATGCAAACTGAGTATATTGTATTCTTATATACATTGAAGTTGTTTTATATTGTTTCAAAAGTTTTCCGTATATTGTATCTCTTATGTTACGTTATATTGAGTTGAATATCCAAAGTTGATTTGTGCTTCATTGTGTTGAGTACCTTATTATTGAGTTTTATTGGATTGAATATATTATCCTTGAGTACTTATGAGTTGAGTAAGTTCTGGTAGTTTGAGTATCCCTTAATATTTCTTGAGTTGAGTAAGTTTGAAAAGAGGTAAGTATGTTTCCCTTTTATCGAGTTCAAGNTCTTCTCTTGGTTCAAATCGAGAAGGGAAAGTATAGACTTGGGTATTCTTCCGCTGTTATCCTGACAAGCATTCTTTGTTAGTGCCTTGTCTTTCCCAACACTTATGTTATGCTTTGAAATTCTCCTTACATACTCATGATGCAGGTACAAGTATTCCAGGTCATCAACAAGAGTTTCCTTGATACCACATGGCGTTCGAGTTAGCTATGGTGAATCTCCTTGCTTCCGGAGGGTTGCACTTTTACTTTCAGTTATATCATATGTTAGGAGGTCATGGGTCTTGTATCGACTTCCATCTTTGTCATTTAGAGTCTTCATAGATAGACTATGGAGTTTTAGAAGTCTGTTCATTTACTTTATTAAATGTTTTAAAGACTTAAATTGCCTATTGTAGGGCGAGTTAAATATATATTATTTAGAGTCTTTTTTTGAGTTAAAGTTTGTTTTTAAGTTTATGAATTTTATTTCATTTTTTAAGCTTTGTATGCTTAAGTTAGTATTCTGCTTGTAGTCACCCAGGATGAGGGTTCACTTGAGAACCCTTTTTCCTTCCTATGTGGATAAATAAAAGCTCAATTTGGACCAACCCATTTTTGCCCATAGGCCCATTCTTATGAGGCAAATATAAGCCTATTTAGGTCTTATTTTCATATACACAGAGAGTTTTTTCAGCAACCAAAAAGAGAGAAAGAGAGTAGTTTTCGCAGTCAAAATTCAGCCCTAACAGCCAACTTCAAATTGCGATTCCCACTTCGTTTCTTGTCCGATTGAGCTGATTTTTGGACAGCATATTATATTCATATCAATATTTGATTAGGAACTGACAGAGTTGGATTTGGTGGCCTGCAGCTTCAGTTTTGCTGTCGTGAACAGTAGCTGCGAAATTGGTGATTTTGCTCTTTTATTTCTCTAGATTTGGTGCAATCTTATTTTGTTGTTGCTCGTTGTTTGGCACTTGTTTTGTGGCCAATTTTTGGAGAACAATATTGTAACTCTTGGTGATTATAGTGGATCTTTTGGTCCCGTGGTTTTTTACTCTTCACATCGAAGGGTTTTCCACGTAAATCTTGGTGTCTTGTGTGATTGGTTTATTATTGCCTTGTTATATTTGTTTGGTTGAATTACTTGCTGCCTTACTATCATATTGCTTGTGGTTGTTTGTCTTCTCTTGGTTCAAATCGAGAAGGGAAAGTATAGACTTGGGTATTCTTCCGCTGTTATCCTGTCAGGTATTCTTTGTTAGTGCCTTGTCTTTCCCAACAAAGTGGTATCAGAGCATTGGTTATTGTTGATTGTCGTTTTGAATGATGGAGGAAAATATGAGCAAAATGGTGTGTTTAAATGGTAGTAACTATCATATTTGGAAAGGCAAGATGAAAGATTTTCTATTTGTCAAGAAGATGCATTTACCTGTGTTTTCTTCTAATAAGCCTCAGTCTTTGAATGATGAAGAACGGGAATTTGAGCATCTGCAGGTTTGTGGCTATATTAGACAATGGGTTGAAGATAATGCTAGAAATCATATTGTGAATGAGACACATGCCAAAAGTTTGTGGGACAAGCTCGAGACACTTTATGCTTCGAAGACTGGCAACAACAAGTTGTTCCTATTGAAACAATTAATGAATATCAGGTATAAAGAGGGCACTCCTATTTCTGATCATATTAATGATTTTCAGGGTGTTCTTGACCAGCTGTCCGGAATGGGTGTAAAGTTTGATGATGAGATACAGGGACTTTGGCTTCTTAATACTCTGCCAGACTCTTGGGAAACTCTTTGAGTTTCTTTGACTAATTCTGCTCCCAGTGGTGTTGTAACCATGGAATATACTAAGAGTGGTGTCTTGAATGAAGAAATGAGAAGAAGATCTCAAGCCTCATCTTCTTCAGCTTCACACTCCGATGTTTTGGTTACTGAAGATAGGGGGAGAAACAAGTCCAGAGGTCAGAATGATAGAGGTAAAAGTAGAAGCAAGTCAAAGTCTAAATACAAGAATATTACATGTGACTATTGCCACAAGAATGGGCATATCATGAAATATTGTTACAAGCACAAGAGAGATATGAGACAACAAAAGAGAGAAGGCGATAATGAAAATCGTGTTGCTGTTGTTGCTAATGATGATCTTCTTGTTTCTTGTGATGCAAATGCCATTAATCTTGTTCGTGATGAGTCTAGCTGGTTTGTGGATTCTGGTGCTACTTCTCATGTCACGCCAAAGAAGGAATTATTTTCTTCTTATACTCCAGGTAATTTTGGAACGTTGAAAATGGGCAATAATCATGAAGTTGAAGTTATTGGCATTGGGACAGTTTGTTTGGAAAGTAACAATGGTTCCAAACTAGTTCTCAATAATGTCAAGCATGCTCCAGATGTTCGCTTGAATTTGATTTCTGTGGGATATCTTGATGATGAGGGTTATGTTAATACACTTGGTGTTGGCCAGTGGAAGCTTACTAGAGGTTTGATGGTTGTGGCCCGTGGTGACAAGTTGTCTAACTTGTATGTATTTCAGGGCTCCATGTCCAGAGACTCAGTAAATTTGGTGGAGAATGATACTTCATCAGAGTTATGGCATAGAAGGCTGAGTCATATGAGCGAGAAGGGGATTGATAGTTTGGCTAAGAAAAATTTGCTTTCTGGAGTGAAACAAGCAAAGTTGAAGAAATGTGTTCATTGCTTAGCCGGTAAACAGAAAAGAGTTTCTTTTCAGAGTCATCCGCCTTCAAGAAAGCTTGATTTGCTGGAGTTGGTACATTCTGATTTGTGTGTTCCTTTTAAGGTAAGATCTCATGGTGGTGCACTTTACTTTGTGACTTTTATTGATGATCATTCTCGCAAACTCTGGGTATTTCCTTTGAAGTCCAAGGATCAAGTACTTGATGTGTTCAAGAGTTTTCAGGCCTTGGTTGAAAGACAAACAGGGAAGACATTGAAATGCATCCGCTCAGATAATGGTGGTGAGTATATTGGTCCTTTTGATAGATATTGCAGAGAGCAGGGTATTAGGCATCAGAAAACTCCTCCAAAGACTCCTCAGTTAAATGGTTTAGCAGAGAGGATGAACAGAACTCTAGTTGAGAGGGTTAGATGTATGCTTTCAGATGCTAAGCTGTCAGATTCCTTTTGGGCAGAAGCACTTAATACTGCTGCTTATGTTATCAATTTATCTCCTGCTGTTGCTTTAGATGGTGATGTCCCTGACAGAGTTTGGACTGGTAAGAATGTTTCTTATGATCATCTTAGAGTCTTTGGGTGTAAAGCCTTTGTACATGTTCCTAAGGATGAAAGGTCAAAGTTGGATGTTAAAACTAGGCAGTGTATCTTCATTGGTTATGGTCAAGATGAATTTGGCTATCGTTTCTATGATCCTGTTGAGAAGAAACTTGTTAGAAGCCGTGATGTTGTGTTCTTTGAAGACCAAACAATTGAAGATTTTGACAAAGCTGACAAGGCTGATTTTCAGAGTAGTGAGAGCTTAGTTGATGTTGATCCAGTTCCTTTGACTATTGCACCGGAAGAAAATCTTCATAATGATGAAAATCAAGTTGATAATGAAGATGGTGATCATGTTCAGAATGACCGGCATGATGTTGTTGATGCTCCAGTGCAAGATGATGTGGTTGTCCAACAACCAATTATAGATGCTCCAGAGAGTTCTCTCAGACGATCTAGTAGAGAGAGAATTCCTTCATCTCGTTATTCTCCCAATGAGTATGTACTCTTGACTGACGGGGGAGAACCTGAGAGTCTTGATGAGGCCATGGAAAGTGAAGAAAAAGAAAGGTGGTTTGATGCTATGGAAGATGAGATTAAATCCTTGCATGATAATCATACCTTTGATTTGGTTAAGTTACCTAAAGACAGAAAAGCTTTGAAAAACAGGTGGGTTTTTCGGGTGAAACATGAAGATGGTAATCCAGTTCCACGGTACAAAGCTAGATTAGTTGTCAAGGGATTTAATCAGAAAAGGGGAGTTGATTTTGATGAGATATTCTCTCCAGTTGTGAAGATGTCATCCATTCGTGTGGTTCTAGGCTTGGCTGCAAGTCTAGATTTAGAGGTTGAGCAAATGGATGTTAAAACTGCTTTCCTCCATGGTGACTTAGATGAAGAAATTTATATGGAGCAACCGGAAGGTTTTGAAGTCAAGGGTAAAGAGAATTATGTTTGCAAATTGAAGAAGAGCTTGTATGGTTTGAAACAAGCTCCCAGGCAGTGGTACAGGAAGTTTGGTTCTTTTATGAGTCAGCAGGGCTTCAAGAAGACTTCTTCAGACCATTGTGTTTTTGTGCAAAAGTTCTCTGATGGTGACTTTATTATTGTGTTGCTTTATGTTGATGACATGCTTGTTGTTGGTCATAATACTTGCAGGATTCAGAAGTTGAAGCAAGAGTTGAGTAAGTCTTTTGCTATGAAAGACTTAGGACCAGCAAGGCAGATTCTTGGCATGCAGATTGTCCGTGATAGAAAGGCCAAGAAATTGGTATTATCACAAGAGAAGTACATTCAGAAAGTACTTCGCAGATTCAGCATGGACAAAGCTAAGGTTGTCAGTACACCTTTAGCTATGCACTTCAAATTGAGCACGAAACAGTGTCCTTCTAGTGATGATGAGAAGGAAGATATGAAGAAAGTTCCTTATGCTTCAGCTGTTGGTAGTTTGATGTATGCGATGGTTTGTACAAGACCGGATATTGCTCACGCTGTTGGAGTTGTTAGCCGTTTTCTTTCTAATCCGGGAAGAGAACATTGGAATGCTGTGAAGTGGGTTATGAGATATCTCTGTGGCACTTCTAGTCTGAGTTTGTGTTTTGGTACAGGGAAGCCTATTCTTTGTAGTTATACTGATTCAGACATGGCTGGTGATGTTGATACTCGCAAGTCTACTTCAGGGTACTTGGTTACTTTTGCAGGGGGAGCTGTGTCTTGGCAATCTAGGTTGCAAAAATGTGTTGCTCTATCTACTACAGAAGCTGAGCTTATTGCTGTCGTTGAAGCTTGTAAAGAATTGCTTTGGATGAAGAGATTCTTGGGGGAACTTGGTTGTGCTCAAGAGAGGTATGTGCTTTATTGTGACAGTCAAAGTGCTATACATCTTGGCAAGAATTCTACGTTCCATGGTCGGTCTAAACACATTGATGTGAGATACCATTGGATTCGAGATGTGTTGGATTCTAAGTTGCTTGAGCTTGAAAAGATTCATACAAATGACAATGGTTCCGATATGATGACTAAAGCTTTGCCAAGAGGGAAGTTTGAAGATTGTTGCATGGTCGCCGGGATGGCGGTCTCCTCCACATAGTCGTGAGGGGGAGAATTGTTGGGTTATGGGCCTTTTTCCCTTCCTATGTGGATAAATAAAAGCCCAATTTGGACCAACCCATTTTTGCCCATAGGCCCATTCTTATGAGGCAAATATAAGCCTATTTAGGTCTTATTTTCATATACACAGAGAGTTTTTTCAGCAGCCAAAAAGAGAGAAAGAGAGCAGTTTTCGCAGTCAAAATTCAGCCCTAACAGCCAACTTCAAATTGCGATTCCCGCTTCGTTTCTTGTCCGATTGAGCTGATTTTTGGACAGCATATTATCTTCATCTCAATCTTTGATTAGGAACTGACAGAGTTGGATTTGGTGGCCTGCAGCTTCAGTTTTGCTGTCGTGAACAGTAGCTGCGAAATTGGTGATTTTGCTCCTTTAATTCTCTAGATTTGGTGCAATCTTATTTTGTTGTTGCTCGTTGTTTGGCACTTGTTTTGTGGCCAATTTTGGAGAACAATATTGTAACTCTTGGTGATTATAGTGGAGCTTTTGGTCCCGTGGTTTTTTACTCTTCACATCGAAGGGTTTTCCACGTAAATCTTGGTGTCTTGTGTGATTGGTTTATTATTGCCTTGTTATATTTGTTTGGTTGAATTACTTGCTGCCTTACTATCATATTGCTTGTGGTTGTTTGTCTTCTCTTGGTTCAAATCGAGAAGGGAAAGTATAGACTTGGGTATTCTTCCGCTGTTATCCTGACAAGCATTCTTTGTTAGTGCCTTGTCTTTCCCAACACTTATGTTATGCTTTGAAATTCTCCTTACATACTCATGATGCAGGTACAAGTATTCCAGGTCATCAACAAGAGTTTCCTTGATACCACATGGCGTTCGAGTTAGCTATGGTGAATCTCCTTGCTTCCGGAGGGTTGCACTTTTACTTTCAGTTATATCATATGTTAGGAGGTCATGGGTCTTGTATCGACTTCCATCTTTGTCATTTAGAGTCTTCATAGATAGACTATGGAGTTTTAGAAGTCTGTTCATTTACTTTATTAAATGTTTTAAAGACTTAAATTGCCTATTGTAGGGCGAGTTAAATATATATTATTTAGAGTCTTTTTTTGAGTTAAAGTTTGTTTTTAAGTTTATGAATTTTATTTCATTTTTTAAGCTTTCTGCTTGTAGTCACCCAGGATGAGGGTTCACTTGAGAACCAACAATGGCTCTCGAGTGCCGACCACGTCCAGGGTGTGGAATCGGATCGTTAAAATTTTATTTATATACTCAAGCATTAACACGGAGGGTATCTCTCAAGTTTTGTCCTAAATATGTGGATATCAAATTTGTCGACGAATATTACTTTTATAAGGTTGGAGTTATCAAAGCACTGATGCGAGGTCATCTTGATAGAAACTTGACCTTGGTTAAACGTAACTTCTTTAAAATTCAAAAATCCAATAGATGGATTAAATTATTCCCAAGCACCTCAAAACATGTAACTAACGTTTATTCAAGTCACAAATCACCATTCAAATTTAACGAAATTGTAAAAATTTGAATTCAAGCTTGTTAACCTAGAATACCGACTTGATCAAAGCTCTCAAATTTCAAACCTTCAAAACAAGTAAAATTTCAACTAATTATCATCTGATTACCTCAGAAATTGTGTCACCTATTCTCGCAAATCATAAACAACTATGAAAAAATAACACTAAAAATAGATTCAAAAGAACAAAATGTTCACGTGGATCTTTACAAACAGTCACTTGTCATATGAAAACATGCATGTGTTTGTAGAAGAAACACGTTCTCTGATACTTAAGAATTTATCTTTGTTGGTAATATATATGTGTATCTTACTAAAAAAAATACTGCACAACATGAAATATATCTTTTGTTTTGTCCGACATTGACTTTCTTCAATAATTGTGTTGATATTATACATATTTGATTTTTAAAAATTACTTGAATAAGTGTTTTTAACAAATAATTACTTCTTTTAAACATACTTTTATTTATTTTTATTTATAGCAATATTGGGGCATTAGAGGTAAAAATAAAATTACGGAATCGAATAAATTGCATCAAATAAGAGATTTATAGAGGCTGAAATATAGCTCTAAAAAGGTTGTTACTACAGTAATGATGATTTTGAGGAATAACCTCCAATAATTAAGTCAAATAATTGGAAAATAAGGTTGTTTCTAGAAATAAAAAAGAAAATCAATTATTAATGTAACATTTACAATATAATTTTAATACACTAAAAATATTGTAATAGTGAATGTTAGATATTTTTTTATATGTATAGCGAGGTCTCATGAGTTATTTATTTATATGAATGAGTGTAAATTTGGTGTAACGCCTCGGATTTGGAAAATAAAGTTTTACTTTAGGCTAGTGTCTGTACCAACGGATCCCATTTACGGACCGTAGATGGTAACCGTATGCACTAGGAAAATAATTTTTTCAAAACAACTCACAGGAGTACCCTTTTGAAAGTTTAACAGGACGGTCTATTGTTCCTCTTACGGGTCGTAAGTAGGCCTTGTAGGTCACCCGAGACTTAGTGAAATTTTGAAGCTTAAAGTTAGTTTCAACGGTTGGCATGTTCAGTAGACCTACGAACCGTACATGAGTTTCGTCGGTCATTGGCCAAACTTATAGTTTTTGATCACTTTCTACAGTTGATCAGTACGATTCGATGGACATACGAACCATGAATCCAACCATATATGGTGGTCGGCAATTATTTTTAAATGGTTTTTTGGTCTTTTTCCTAATTGATTAGTGCCTAAATTATGTCATTTTAATCATAATCCTAGACCATATATAGGTCTTTTAATCCTAAAATCTAACTACTCTAAATCATTCTTCAAATTCCTCAAGTCCCTCTAAAGTTCTTCCCCAAAATTTCTCTCTCTAAAGCTTGAAGAAGAAGTCTAGGGTTTCAAGATCAAGTCTCCAAATTCACCATTGATTATGAGCTTTTGACATCAAAGTATGATAATATTCACCTATGGAGTCCTTTCCTTCATTGGGTTCCTAACTTCTCCATCTTTATAAGTTATAATCTCCAATTGAAGTTAGGGTTTTATTCAATTTAATGGGTTTTTTTCAATTATGATCAAATTGATTGTTTTATGTCTTTTTATGCATGATTTGAGATAGTTACATGTTTTTAAGTTGAATTCACTTGAACCCATGTATGATCCATGAATTCTAGATTTTGATCATATATAAAGCTTTTGAATTGTGAAGCATGAATTTACGAAGATATGCATGTTTCTTTATGACATTGATGAAAATGATTAAGGTTTCTTTGAGAGTAAAGCAGCAATGTTGTTTCTGTTCTGAAATTGTTTCTCACATACTATTCAAAACATGAATGTGAAAGAATTTTTCACATAAATAAATGATTCATATGGTTGAAAGATTTTCTCACCTAAGTTGAATCAAGATTAAGGAGCTATCCTATATAATAAACTCTAGCTTGGATTTGCTACTTAATTCTGCGCACATGAATACTAAGACTAGTGAAGAGTAATGATTATTCTGTGAGATTTTTTCTTACCGCCAAGTGGATAAGAGGTGATTACCCATATCTCATAACTATGTGCCCCATAGGTTTTTCTTATATAGACATTAGCTAGTGGATCCACCTAAACTATAAGGTTATGATTCTTACCTTGGCAAGTAAGAACATCTCATTTTTGTGTGGGATAGACACCGGACTCCATGTTAATAGCTCACATGATCTATGTCGGTTAAAGGTGAATATCCCACAATAATGAACTAAGATTGCTTTCTAAAAGTAATTCAAATGTGTTATAAAGATGTTTAACTTGCATTGACCATGGTTATGACTTATATTTGCTAACACATTATTTTATGATTTATCTTGGTCATTGCATGTCAAGTAAAGTTCTTTTAGCGTGATTTCATAACTCTTGTGCATTCCTATCACACTTGGTATGTTCCATATAGTAACACATATTTGTGCCTACATCATTTAATAGCTCGTCTAATGCTCCTACCTCTCATACTTGAGGCTAGTGATCCCTTATATACATTAAAGATTGGGGAGTCCTCATGTTCTATTGCTTTCATGTATTTTCATTTTGGATGTATGTGATTGTATCGATGTCATTCGACCTACATCTTTTAATGATGCAAATACATATTCTTAGGACCCCCAACAACAGTCCTTGAGATCATAATCTGCTTGTCAACTTTCAAGTAAGACCTTTTTGCTTCTGAATGACTCCAGTTTTAAGAGTTATTAGTAGTAGTTATCTTGAGGAGTCGTGAGTCTTGTCCCGATACTTATCTTTGTATAGTGAAGACTTTATAGATAGACAGTTTTGGAGAGACATTCAGTTTCAGATATTTTATTTAAAACTTATGTTTCATACTCAGTATATTCAGAGAGTTTTGAGATGTATTACACTGTTGATTAAACATTTCTTTTAGTTTGATGTTGGTGTATGCATATGTTAGTCTTCCACTTATAGTTAGTAAGGATGAGAATTTTCTTGGGGCTAGCAATGGTTCTCGAGTGCCGAACACATCCAATTTATAGGCTCAAAGCATGAAACTTCCAACCAACTTTAGTGAGACCTCCTTACTTTTAGAGGGTGCTAACTTATCTAGAGTATAAATACTTATCAGATGAAAGTTCATTTTATTTTTTTAAAAAGATCATAGAATTGTATCTCAATATTTTAAGCTAAAACTAAAATTCCATTTATATGTAATTGCATCATCAATATTTTCAATGTCTTTATTTGAATGACTTAGAGTCCATTTAGATTGTCTTAAAAAAGTATTTAGCTTTTAAGTCAATAATTAATACAAAATCAAATTAAAATAACTTTAAAGTTAAAAAATAAATAAATAGGCGAGACCTATCTTTGATTTTGACTTATTTTAAGTCATTTTTAACTTGCCAAACACTTTCCAACTTATTTTTAGTGCTTTTGAGTTATTTTAAGTTTTTTTTTAAAAAAATATTTGTCAAACACTTCTAGAAGTTGAAACTGACTTGGATGTAGAATTGATCGACTTTTAAGTCTATTTAAGCACTCAATAAATAGCATATGAGTTATATAATTGATGATATATTCCTGTAAGGCTTGTTTACATAATCTTTTAGACATACATAGGTGCATGAATCATGTGCAAGATTAGTTATCCTTGAAGGAATATAGATTGTATTAAAGTGTTAAGAGAATACATGGGAGATATATATAGGAGATATAGGAAGGAGTACTAATCCTAATAGGACTAGGATTAAGGAGTACTAATCCTAATAGGACTAGGATTAGTACACAGTAAATACTAATATTATTTAATACTATTTATTTAATACTATCTGTTATTATCCCCCCTCAAGCTGAGCTGAGCGGAAGCGAACGGAAGCTTGGAACTGAGGTAATCGTGCTGTCGGCTCGGGAGAGGCTTGGTGAGAATATCAGCCGGTTGTTCTTCAGTGGGTACATACTGCACAGTCATGGTGCCGGCCTGAACTTCATCGCGAACAAAGAGACAATCGGTATCAACATGCTTCATTCTGGTGTGTAGGACGGAATTCTTGGCCACACAGATGGTTGATTTGTTGTCACAATAGAGAGCAGGAACAGTGTGAGTGGCGCGGAGTTCGCGAAGAATATATGTGACCCACATGGTCTCAGCAGCAAGAAGAGCAAGGGCGCGGTATTCAGCTTCAGTCGAGGACCGAGAGACCTTGGGTTGTTTTTTTGTACACCAGGAGATCAGGTTCGGTCCCAAAAAAACGAGAAACCCCGATGTAGATTTTCTGTCATTTTTATCATTCGCCCAATCTGAATCTGAGAAACCCCGAAGCTCCAAGTCCCCGGGTCGAATGAGTAAACCACGACCAAGAGTGCCAAAAATGTACCTGAGAATGCGTTTTAGACAATGGTAATCATGTTCACTTGGTTGATGCATGCGCTGAGCAACTCGGTTGACAGCAAACTGGATGTCAGGACGGGTAATGGCCAGATACTGTAGAGCCCCAATGAGGCTGCGGAAGTGGGTGATATCGGCAAAGGGGGTGTCGGCTCCATTCGTAGACGAAGAGACTGCCATCGGTGTTGGTTGACTGGTGCATTTTTCCAGTCCAGCTTTCTGCAACAGATCTCGAGCATATTTTGACTGATGAAGAAACAAGCCGCTGCCTGTCCGAGAAACCTCCATTCCCAGAAAATAATGTAACGGGCCAAGGTCCTTCATTTTGAAGGTAGTATGCATAGCTCGAGTGACATCCTGAATGAGAGCTGCAGTAGAGCCTGTAATAATGATATCATCTACATAGACAAGAAGAATGACTGTACCGTGTGCTGAATGTCGAGTAAACAGACTCGTGTCGTGTACGCAACACGTGAAGCCGAGTCCCTGGAGGAACGTTTTCAGACGTGTGTACCAAGCACGGGGGGCTTGCTTGAGCCCATACAGAGACTTCTGGAGTTTGCAAACATGTTGAGGGAAGCGGGGATCAACATAGCCCGGTGGTTGCGTCATGTAGATAGTTTCATCAAGCATGCCATGAAGAAAAGCATTGGAAACATCCAACTGATTGATGAGCCAATTGTTGCGCACGGCGAGTGACAGTACCAGGCGAATGGTTTCCTGCCGAATAACAGGACTGAATGTCTCGGAGTAATCAAGCCCATACTCCTGATTGTAGCCTTTAGCAACCAAACGAGCCTTGTACCTGGAAATACTGCCATCCGCATTGTGTTTAATTTTGTACACCCATTTACAGCCCACTGGGTGCCGCCCATGGGGCTTAGGTACAAGAACCCAAGTTTTCTGATCAGTCAAAGCCTTAAACTCGTCATCCATAGCATGACGCCAATAAGCATTTTTTGAGGCAACAGAGTAGGTTGTTGGTTCACTATCGGGAAGGGGTGTATTTGGTAGTATGGTAGCCTGAAAGGTTTTGGGTTTAAAGATACCGGCTTTGCCACGGGTTAACATGGGATGAGTATTGGGGGGTGGCACGGGCGGTGGTGATTCGGGGGTGGCCGGGAAGGACCCAAAACGGATCGGGCTGGAGATGTTGTGGGTATGGGGTGGTTCGGGTTGGTTGTGAGTGTGGGTGGTGGTTGCGGGTGTATTGTGGGTGACGGTCGAAGGGGTGATGAGGGGTGGTTGGGTAGTGGGTGGAGGTGTGGGGGAAGGTGGTGAGGGACCCTGTGAGTATGTTGGAAAAAGGGGAAGGACGCCAATGAATGATGTATTTGTGGAGGAGGAAATAGACTCGTAGGGAAACTCATTTTCGACAAATTTGACATGACGAGATATGTAGACTTTATGAGTTTGTGGGTCAAGACAGCGATAACCCTTGGAGGTAGGATGATAGCCCAAAAAAATACAAGGACGGGATCGGGGTTGTAATTTGTGAGTAATATGAGGGCGTAGCCAAGGGTAGGCAAGACACCCAAAGACGCGGAGGTTGGTATAATTGGGAAGTTCTTGGTAAAGGAGTTGATAGGGTGATTTGTTGGAGAGAGTGTGACTGGGCATTCTGTTAATGAGGTAGTTTGCGGTGGCTAGAGCTTCTACCCAAAAGGAGACAGGGAGATGAGATTGATGTAGAAGAGTAACCACCGTTTCAATGAGATGGCGATGCTTACGCTCAGCCACCCCATTCTGTTCGGGAGTGTATGGACAGGAGGTTTGATGTATAATTCCCAGGGATTGCAGAAACTGGCCAAAGATGTTATTGACATATTCCTTTCCATTGTCACTTCGAAAAAGTTTAACATGAGAATTGAATTGTGTTTTGACCATTTTTTCAAAAGTGACAAAGGTGGTGTATGCCTGTGATTTGTGTTTTAGTGGGTACAACCAAGTGTATTTTGTAAAATCATCCACAAAACAAATATAATAGCGAAAACCAGCAAATGAAGGAACAGCAGTAGGACCCCATAGGTCAGAATGAATAAGTTGAAAAGGTGCAGTTGTACGCTTCTCAGATAAAGTAAAAGGTAATTTATGAGATTTAGCAATTGAACAGGAGTCACAATTGTTTACATGAATGGAAGAAAAACCTAATTGAGACATTAAAGAATTTATTATTTGAGTAGACGGGTGACCCAGACGACTGTGCCACAACAGACTGTGGCCATCAGCCGAAAGAGCCACCGGAGCCACAGGAACGCTTTCTGAAACTGGGTGGGCAGACGAACTTGTGCCAGGAAGAACGTACAGACCATGCTCACAGGGGCCCTGAAAAATCACCCTCTTGGTAGTATTGTCTAGGATCTGAAAATCATTAGAGGTGAACAAGAGTGAGCAATTATTGTCTTTTGTGAATTGGTGAACTGAAAGGAGATTGGATTTAATAGAAGGGACGTGGGTAAGGTTACCTAGGTGAAAGATAGCGGTGGGGGTTTTAATGGTACCCGTGCCAGTGTGAGAAATATTAAGGGACTCACCGTTGCCAACAGTAATACCATTGGAGCCATGATATGGATTTGGAGCGTTAAGCTTGGATAGATCAGAAGTAACGTGCATGTTGGCCCCAGTATCCAACAGCCATTCAGAGGAAGGGCCGGCTTGAGATGCATAATTGGCACGGTTATCACTATTTCGGCTCTCCTCATACCGAAACCAGCAACGAACAGCGGTGTGTCCTGTTTTCTGACAGATTTGACAAGTTGGACGATCCCGCTCGTAAGTGCCCTGCCCGCCGCTGGAAGATGACTGCCCGCCGCTGCCGAAGGAGTGCAGGCTGTTGTTGCTGCCGTGCTGCTGACCGTCGTACGGCGGACGACTGCCCTGCCGACCGCCGCGCCCGCGGCCTCCGCTGTTTCTGCCGTAGCCGCCGCGGCTCCCCTGCCGGCCGCCACCACGCCCCCCGCGATAGTTCTGGCTTGCGGTGAGGGCGGTGGCCGGCTCCATAACAGCGGCTTCTCGGAGAAGAAGTTTGCTCTCCAGATCCACGTTGATTTCTTCACTTTTTAGCCACGAGGAGAGAGTAGCCAGGTCAACGGGCGTTGGACTGATGCGAACCGCCTGTTTAATGGAGGAGTAAGCTGATGGGAGCCCCCGAACGACGCACATGACGAGATCTTTTTCGGGAATGATTTCGTTCACGGTGTCGAGGGCTGTGATGATGGTGGAGACCTCGTCTAAATACTCCGCCATAGTTTTCGTGCCTTTGGTAATTGTGTGGAGACGATCACGCAATTGAAAAATATGAGAGTGGGAAATTGATGCATAGCGTGTTGCGAGGGCCGTCCACAGGGCTGAAGCAGTTGTGTAGGATCGGACGTGTTTCTGAACCGTGGGAGAGATGACCGCAATCAAACATGATCGGATCTGGCCATCCACGGCTTTCCAGGCGGCATGGGCCGGATTGGTTTTTTCTGATTTGTCCGTGGCGGTGATGACTGCCGGCGGCGGTTCTGTGCTTCCATCGACGTATTTGAGAAGGTAATTGGCCTCAAGGGCTGTAAGAACGGTGATTTTCCATGTAGGGTAATTTATGTCTGATAATTTTTTGGGAATCAGGGCATGAAGATGCCTGAGAAGGAGTTTAACGCCACAAGGAAGTGAATCGAGAGGATCCACCTCGGTTGTCATGGCTGCCGTCGCCCAAGAGAAGAGAGGGAACGATCGGTGCCCTAAAGAGAGAAAAAAAGAAAAAAAAACTAGAGAAAAGAAGATCTAGGTTTTCTGGCTCTTGATACCATGAAGGAATATTGATTGTATTAAAGTGTTAAGGAAATACATGGGAGATATATACAGGAGATATAGGAAGGAGTACTAATCCTAATAGGACTAGGATTAAGGAGTACTAATCCTAATAGGACTAGGATTAGTACACAGTAAATACTAATATTATTTTATACTATTTATTTAATACTATCTGTTATTAATCCTAAAGCAAGATCATTTTTACATTTAAGACAGAAATTTGCTGTATTATCTTGGACATTTCATTTAACACTTTTGTAGTGTAAGAAGTTCTTCCTATAGATTCCAACAACACCAAAAGTACATAGATTCCATCAATAAAACATGAACAGTAAAATCAATTATGAACAATTCTTATCCCTAAACACTAAAGTAAAATGAAAAAAAGAAAAGAAAAGAAAATTCAAGATAAATTTAGAGGTTAATCAGAAGTTTTCTTTCCTCAATTTTCAATTATGTCAAAGGAATAGATTCCCAAGAAAAAGAGGATTTGAGAATGAAAAAGAAAGACGAACACTTTTACGTACACATGTTCAAAGGAGAAGGAGCAAAAAATAAATACAGACCATCAATATAGGAAAAATATGAGTAAAATTGAGAATTTTCAATTTAGTACAACTAATAAAGCTTCTTGTACAATTCTAGGGTGAAATGTTAGTACACCACACTCTCATTTCTAAATAAGAGTAAAGTAATTATTCGCGAGGGGAGATGAAGAGCATTCTTCCTTCGCGAATACCGACTTCACCAACTCCCAACCCGGCTAAATAGTTTGACGTCTGCATTTAAACTAACTCTAAGCTCGACCGGAAAGAAGATTCGCTTGCCCGAGACTCGACCCCCGATTTACCATACTATTGAAACCAACAAGAAAAAGGACTTGCAAGGTCTTGCTTATCGACAATCCCACTAAGGCACCTACCCATACCTATAAGCCAAGCAACAAACAAGGGAACCTTTTCAATCCATCCTCAGAAGCGCAGTATCTCCGAAGATGCCCTTCGACTACGGCATGGAGCTTTTTTAGTCATTTAGTATAGTAGTAGGCTAGACCAATGGTTTTCTTGGAACCAAAAATAGTTTTGAGTGTTGGTCACGTCAGATTGTAGGCTCGAGGTGTGGCACTAAACATCATATCCTTCTTTTCTTCTAAGTTTTTATCCTTTAAATCGTGTATATGTGATATTCTGTAAAGACAGAAAACAATACAATCTATTTAAAAATTATATTCGTTAAAATAATATAGTACAATACAATACAACACAATAGATTACAAGATGATACATAATGATATAGGATTATACAGGTAAAAGCGACTCAAAATTTATTTTAAAAACTACACATTTGAATTTCATATGTGATGTTCTTCCTATTAACTTTTAAGGAAACGTAATAAATTTATCTTTCTTATTTCATAAATAATTTATATTACATCCTTGTTATACTTTTCGTACAAATTTTCCTTGTTGTCTGACTTTTGTTCAAATATATCTTGTCCTAACGAAGCCAGGAATACAAATAAAGTATATGAATAAATTTGATTATTTTAAAGGACAGAGATAATTTTTCTATAATTATTTCATATAATTCTTCTATTACATATTATTTTTTTCATGTGTAATTGTTGAAATGACTTAATTTTATGGGTAAATTACGCCGTTAAGCAAACTTATATTATTTAATTACTCAACATAGCTATGATTTTCTATAATTACCACTCGCGACTAATATTATACTCCCTTCGTTTTAAAAAAGAATGACCCTATTTCTTCTTTAGTCTGTTTATAAAAGAATGACCCATTTTCTTTTTTGGCAACACTTTAACTGTAACTTTCCACATGACATGTTTAAGACACAAGATTAAAGGGCATTTTGGTACATTTGATATAACTTTATCTTAGAACCACAAGATTAAAAAGTCTTCTTTCTTTTCTTAAACTTCGTTCCAAGTTAAATAAGGTCATTAGTTTTTAAATGGAGGGAGTACATTATATGTGGGTTGACTTTGAGTTTGTACAATTAGGCACATTCATATATGTATAATTCGCCAGAATATACATATACATATGTATAACATACAATTTTCTTACTGATATACATATACAATTCACCACTCTCTTCCTTCTCTCGCTCGCCTTTCTCCTCCCTCTCTCAATCTCGCTTGCCATATATATAAATGCATATGTTTAATATATTATTATCTAACCGATACACATATACAATTCATCTCTCTTCAACTCTCTCCTAGTCTAGCTCGTCTCTCTTCTCCCTATAACATGTAGCTACAAATTAATTATCAAACTACAACTATGAAGAATAATAATTAGGTTTATTTTGAGTGTCTATATGTGAAAGTTCCTATAATTTTAAAGTGTTGTAATGTAGTTAAACTTCAACTCCATATAAAAAGTTATAATTGTTAAATATTAATCTTTTTTTGGAAATATATATTAAAATAATTAATAAACTTGTGATGTTAATATTGAAGTATTGAGTGAACAAGTCCTCCATAATGTTTACAATAGACCTTCTTGGACTAAATGGGTACGTTGAACCCTAGTCCAACTCGGTATTATGCTACTCCCAATGAATTCTTTAAATTTACTGATTATGTCTGAGTTTCTGTAAATGCTGTATAGCTCAAAACTGAACATGCAAACTGAGAATGCAACAATTAATCTGGTAATTATGCATTTATGACTGATGCATATATATCTGAAGTATCTGAAATATCTGAACTAGCATGTGTAATTCAAGAACTAAAGAAATACAAAGTTAGGGTTCTGAAATTCATGCGATAATCTGAATAATAACATCATAATCTGATTTGGAACATATATTTAATAAATTCATGAAGTTTTGACAAAGTTCTCGAAACCTTAGGTCTAATCATGATAAGAGAATCAAGAACCTAACTGATAATTAGGGACCCAATGGGTGAAAGGAACCCACTAGTGAAATCCTACATACCTGGTGATGAGATCCATAAATGCTTAAGTTTCGAGGCTGGAACTTCTGGAGCTTGTGGCGTTCTTGAACTAGGGTTCTTGAGGTTTTTTTCCTCTCTTGCTTCTAATTTTCTAAGTTTTGATTTAGTGATTTGACTTGGATATGGTTTAATTATATTTCTAGGCTTAAACTGACTAAAATATGATGATTTAGGGTCAAAAAAATGTAACTTAGGGTTCAAACGGAGTGGAAAAGGTCCAAAAGACCCTTGGGAAAATTGCTGTCGGGCCAAACGACGACCAGGATTGATACTCCGTCATATGCCCGACGCCCGGTCGTTGGGTCCGTCGTCAGGGCATGTTCGACAGGCCTTTACTAAAATGGGCATAACGTTTTACTCGGAGGTCCGATTTTAGCAAGGTTGGTGGCTATGGAAATCTAATTCAATTATCTATCTGTGGGTAGGTCATGGTACACCTAATTCATTTTGTGATAATATTTATGACAATTTTAAGTTGACCCAACTACATTTCCCCTTTACTGTCTGCAAATTTTTCACCAATGGACCGTAGGTCCCACTACAGACCGTGCTGGTCATGCTAGCTCTTGTAAGAGAGTAGGTGAATGTGGGTCTCGATCGACGGTCACGGACTATGGACTGTCGTCTGACCTACGGACAGTCGGTCCGTACGTTGATCAAGACATAGCCAATTTTTCCAGGCTGATTTTTTGGGAGTTTCTGATCTTATCGAAGGTTGTGCAGGACGGACCGTTGATGCCACCGTTGGATGCACTTGCAGATTTTTTTTGAAAAAAAAACTGATTTTTGGTCTATTTTGGATACGGGGTGTTACATTAAACTATACATTGCACTATCTAGAGGAATATCAATGCCAATAAAAAAGTGTATGTAATTACTGAAAAACTAGATTGATGCACCGATACATACAAAGAAATACTGTCTACAAGAAAGTATTAGATGAGATTTGATTATAACCAAAATTATAAGAAATCAAAAAGGAAAAAACATACACCACACACGTGGTTGATGAAAATTATATTGGACGAATTCTTTGATTTGGTGAAAGAGGAGACCATCTCAAAAACACCAGACAACTACCATAGAAAACATTACTTTTGTATATATAAAGTTATTTGTAACACCCAGTACACAAAACATACCAAAAATTAGCTTTTCAGAAAAATTGCTGGTGCAATTTACGGTCACCATCTACGGACTATTGTCTGATCGGGTTTGTGGTTCACCACTGTAGTCCTCCCAAACACAACTCAGAAAAATTATCTAAGTCTCAATCCACGGACAGACCTACAGTACGTGGTCTGTGTTCGTGGATCAAGACTCCTATTACCCAGCCTCATACATGTACTATGGACGACTAACACAGATCGTCGTTCAATCTAGGGTTTGTAGGTCTGACGTAGGTGAAGGTTAGCAGTTAGTTAGGGGGAAATTGTTGTTAGGTCAACTTCAAATGGTCAGAATATTCAGCACATAATGAATTAGGTGTCCTATATATGACCTACGATATAATAGATAATTGAATCCTCTTTCCAGCGCTACCGAGTTTGGTAAAGTCTGACCTCTGAGTAAAAAGTTATGCCTATTTTAGTGAAGAACTATTGAGCACACTCAAACGACGGACCGTCGATTGAACGACAACCCGTCAGTCCTAGTCGTTAATTGCTCCGATAACAATTATTTCAGTTTTTTTGGTCTTTTACTAGTTTTTTTAACAACTAAGATACATTGTTTAAACTCTAAATCATGAGATTTTAATAAGTTTAAGCCTAAACAGATAACTAAAACTTACCTAAGTCAAAATCATTAACCAAAACATAGAAAATTAGAAGCAAGAGAAGAGAAAAAGGTCAAGAACACTAGTTCAAGAACACAACAAGGTTCAATCAGTTCCATCCTCGTAATCTAAAGTTTCAAAGTGGAATTCATCACCAGATATGTGGAATTTCACTAGTGGATTCCTTTCACCCATTGGATCCCTAGTTTTTCGGTCAGATTATTGATTCTCTTATGATGATTAAATCTAGGGATTCTAGAACTTCAGCATATTATCATGAATTAGTTAGTTATATGTTCCAAGTCATATTACCATGTTATTACTCTGATTTTTGTATGAATTTCATAACCTTACCTATGTATTTCTTTAGTTCTTGAATTACACATGCTAGGTCAGATGTTTCAGTTACTTCAGATATACATGCCTCAGTTATTAATGCATCATTATCAAATTTGTTACATTCTCAGTTTACATTTTCAGTTTTGAGTTATCCAATATTTATAGAAATTTCGGTCGTAATATTTTAATCACTTAATTTATTGTGAGTAGCATAATTTGAGTTAGACTAAGGTTCAGAGTACCCAAATAGTCCCAGAACTACTAGCCAAGTAAATTATAAGTCCCCTATGTGGGCATCAATTTAGTGATCACGCCAGCATGCCTTTATAACTCTGGCAGGATATATTGGGTCCTCTCGATGAGGCATATACATCAGACTCCATCTTTAGCTCATGTGATTTTATTATCTATTATTAGTAGGTCCCACAGTTCAATCAGACTCTATTGCGTTGACCATATTTACAATTCAGTTAGTATTCAATCTCATCATGTTATAAATTTGGTCATTGCCTTCAGTTAGCTCAACATTCAGTACATCATATTCAGAATATTATACTTGCTTTTGTGCTTGTTCAATTATGTTTTATTTCAGCTTTACTTTATCCTACATGCTGAGTACCTTTCAAGCACTGACGCATACGTGCGCTACATCTTCTTGTGATAAAGGTTTAGGTTCTTATCATCGAGATCAGGCTTTGATAGATTCTCGATCTCTAGTTCAGCAGAATTAGTGGTGAACCCTCATTCTCCAAGGACAATATTCATGAGTTTATTTTCAGTATTTTTAGTCCTTTAGTTTCAGTTTTGGTTAGACTTAGTTGCGGCCTATCCCAACATTTCTAGTAAGTTAGAGGCTCTTTTCAAACATAGTTAGTTCAAACTTAGTATTGAGTTAATACGTTCTTTGTATTAAACTCATCAGTTTCAAATATCTCAATTATAGTATATCGGTATTTCCCATCTTTTCATTTTAATTATTATTTATCTTCCGCATCATTTTATTATCTTTAGTATGCTCATTATTATGCCAATATGGTTAGCTTGGAACCACTTGTAGTCCTAGGTCCCATGTCCGCGTCTCTGGGGTAGCGTGGGGCGTGACATTATTCAAACACAAGGTACACTAAATTTCAATTATTAAAAGAGAACACACGGTTTAGGACAAGGCATAACTAAGAGGAAAAACTTTTAATTTGTGCACAATTACTTACTGACGAATTGCCTAATAACAATTTAAAGATATGACGTACGTCACTACATGCCCAACAAGAAAGAAGTGAAATAGATTGTCCACAGCACTAAGTATGACGTAGTAGAATTTTAAATACATATTGATATGTTGAAACATAAAATATACATATAATATATAATATCCGTGTATAGGGATCTAAAAACATAACCTACACGTGCAGTTAATCTAGTTTTTTTTTGTGTGTGTGATCTTTTATAGGTTGTGCATCAATACCTCATACCTACTGTCCTTGAGACAAAACAAAATTATGTGGCAACATCAAAGTCATATACGAACGAAGTAGGACACAATTATTAATGCTTAAAGGCCAATTTGGAAGGTGTATGTCCTTACTTCAGCAATAGAGAACGAGGAGGAGGAAATATTGGTTGAGAACAATTTCAACCAACCTTGTGAGAATTCTGTTTGAGTGGACAGAAAAATAAAAATAATAATTTGTGTGGGTGTATTGCATCCCTTGAACTATCCATGATGGAAATTGTTGCTTTCATACGAGATGAGAATTGAGGAGAGCTCAAAAAACAAACAGAATTAAGGTAGGCTAATTTATATACAATTTGTATAATTTACTTGTAAAAATGCTAATCCACTGATCTTGCAGCAGTTAATGAAGACTATCAACACCAATAGTTGATAAAGATGGTGTTGCAATTGATGTGGATGAAATACTTTCATTAGCAATAGTCGAGGAAGATCTAGTTGCAGTTGTGAGTACTTTGTAGAAGAAGTTAATGAACATGAGGAGGAGAAGATGACAGAAAAAGATGAAGAACGAGAGGAGGAGAAACTGGAAGAGAATGAAGAAGAAATTGAAGAGAAGAAACAAAAAGAAAAGAAGAGGATTAGATCAAAAATAACAAACAAGAAGAAAAAGAAAAGGAGTAGATCGAAGGGAAGGAAAAAGAATAAAAAAAGATGAGAAGATCAAAGTGAAAACAGAACAAGAAAAAGAAGAGGAGTAGATCGAACTGCAGAAAGAAGAAAAAGAATCGGAGAAGCTGGAAGAGAAAGTAGATGAGGGTAGTAATGAAAATTCAGTCAACGTGATGGGTATTGTTATGGATCTCAATGGTGAGCTAAATAGTGATGAGTAAGGTATTTGTGATATTGATTTCTTAAGGCAATTGATTTTTGAAGTTGGTTTAAGACAACTGGTTTCTGAAATGGTTGATTTTTTATGTTTATGTTAAGACAATTAGTTTTTAAAATAATTAGTTTTTGGTGGTTGAATATTAAGACAATTAGTTTTTGAAGTGGGTAGATGATTAAGACAATTAATTTTTTTAAATTGTTGGTTTTTGGTGGTTGATTATTAAGACAGTTGGATAAAGTAAATGTTATTTTTGTTTTGATGGATATTGTTGCCAATTTGGAACTTTAAATTGTATATATAATGCATTGTCTTGCCAATTCCAAAAAGACTTCATTTTATTAATAGATTGTACTACATGAGTAAAAGATATAAGATTGTACTAATGCGTCCCTATTACACATTTCCAAAAAGCAACCACTAACAACAAATCATACAATATAAGTTTTAGGTCTTTCTTTTTTTCTTCAGTGAATATCAACTATTGTTTTAGTTGATCCTATATTTTTGGTGTCTTTTAACAATCTTTTAAAATGATTTCTCTGCTCTTTGGCCTCTTTGAATAAACTCAATAGCAAATCAGTATTTTCTTCAAAGATTTGAAGCCTTTATAATATTTGAAATTTTGTAACGCCTTGAAAATATGATGTCTCGAGTTTCAGACTCAATTTTGATGGGCTGCTCATTGATGAATCATTTTTAAGCCACTTAAAAAATAGCATGCACCAATTGCAGAGTTATTGAATTGTTGACCTGGGTTTATATCGGTGTGTAGAATTCTCAACATAGCTAAATTACCACAACGATAAACGGAATCTTTTTTGCATTGGATGTTTGAGATGCTTGAGACATAATAAAAAAAGGTGTTTAATTATTATAAAATAGAATAGGATGGAAGAGTTTATGAATCCTTCTTTTTATAGACTAAAAAAAGCAAATGTTAACGTTGAAATGTAACAACTTGTACTTCATTACCGTTGTAAAACTTGGATAATTGAGTATTTTCATTGTTGATATATATATATATATATAAGACAATCAATATTTTTTCATGTGCTTGGTTTAGATTGTACCAACAACATCTACACTTCAACACTAATAAGGTATATACGGATTGATATCATAATCCATAGATGCTGTATATTGTACCTACTAGAGTATGACACTTAAATATAAATTGTAGTTAGTATAATTTAAAAGGGAGAATGACTAACTAACAAAAAAACTTATTGAAATTTATTAAATTAAATAAGTTTAAACAAGTAATGTAAAGGTCCACATACATCGGGGTGAAGCTAAATGATTTATGAGAAAGAGTTGTAGTTAGACAATCAACATATACAAACTAATGTCTGAAGAGAACACAAGTATGAATTAGTAATAGTTATGCGTGGTTATACAATCAACATTTTTACAACATAAGCATGTGATCATATATGAGTCCATATAAATTGGGGTGATAATCAACAATATGTGATTGAACAAGTGACTTCCTCACAACATACTTATATTTTCTCAAACATTGTTCGTATGTTAATTGTATAACCACAACTCTTTCTCGTACATCACTAATCACCACACCCAATTTATATTGAATCTTACATGATCATATGACTTGTTAAACTTATTGAATTGGTTAAACTTCAAATATATAATTAATTATTGTCTTTTTTAAATTCTACTAATTTTAGTCTATGTATAGGTGTCAGATTCTAGTTGGTGAAGTACCGATTATGCGTTAACATAGATATAAATCCGAATAATATATTACTAATGTCAGAGTGTAAATCTCATATATTATACATATTCCTTACACATATAGCTGTATAGAGTGTATAAAGGGTCTATATATTTTGATAACTAGAAAATATTTAGATATACAAATCTTATTAAGGTAAAAAAAGGTTCAAATTGCTACTTTTTTTAATGGTAACATCTATATTTTGACAAATCATTAAGGATTCATTTGTAGAGTGTATATGCAAATAATGCTTGTATTAGTTGTATATGCAAATAATGCTTGTATTAGTTATAGTTGAATTCATTATACTTAGATTATTTTTTAAGCATTGTTTAATTTGGTGCATTAAAAATAGTCACTATTATCATTCTAATTTAATTTAATTCTAATTCATAATCATATTCTAGTTCCTGCATTAGCATCATTGTATTACAAATACAATGAATTTTCATATATTAATAATAAACAATTTAATAGACAATGTACAAAATGTGTGTCATCATTTGATTGATCTATATTATATCATGTGTAATTACGATAATATATGACAATAAATTGACCAAAATGCTGGCAATAATTTGATTACAGTAGCAAAAGAACCCAGTAGATTGATTACAAAACCAAATTCAATTAAGCTTGTTTCAGATTTGTTAGTGTTCACACATGTAGTTCTCTTATGTTCAGTCCTCTTACAAATTAAACATTTGTTCCTTCTCTTGATCTTGAAATTCCTATGATGTCTTTCACATATTTTCTTTTTTTTCTTCCAAACTTGGTATCGACAAGAGGCGAAATAATCTTCACACTAAGCAATTATTCAGAAACACTCCATTCCGACTCGAGAGGAAAACATTAATAAAATCTATGTATGAAAGAAGGTACGCTTCAGCTTTATTCATAGGTGAAGAGTACTCATAGATGCTCATACCATACTCATTGCCATATTTCGATTGCAAAGTGTCCGTAGCGTGAGCACAAGATATCTTAATCAAGTCATATTCCCTACATGAACATGATTTTCAAGTAGGTCCTCATCGGCAGTAGCACCCACACCAAACACGTTAAATTGATTTCTGTCCCTGGTTACTTTCTCCACATATAAGGAGTTGCCCTCGATCATTTTTTTTTTTGAAATCTTTTCGACAACCAACAGCATTTGATTATCCATTGATTTGAGGATATATGCATTTCTCTCGCTAAAAAATTCTCCAAACCTCTTAGAAATTGAATTATATATAGAAGCCACAGGATACTCTCTTTCATCTATCAATATTACATTGAGTGACTCACCGATATTTGTGGTCATAACATCATATCTATTGCGAGGAAAATGTGTCCTGCTCCATTTGTCAAAACCAATATCATGCTCAAGGATGACGGCTGCAGTGGGGCATTTATTCTTAAATTCTACAAATGATTATCAAATTCCTCTAAAGAATAAGCCTTTGTCGCATTGTAGTAAAGATAAAGGTAACTCCACAATAATGACTTATGCAGAGATTTTCTCCGAGGTTCTTCATTCAATATCTTTGGTGAGCATCATTATAAACGCTCACAATATTGTTGGCAATACTCTTGTATCTATCAGAGATAAAAAAAAATCTGGTTCATCGACCACAATTTCCTTCAATGTTTCAAAGAAGAATGTCCAAGATGCATCATTCTCTTTATCCATCGATAGAATTTTTTTTTGGATAAATATGATTCTCTGTATCTTGTGCAACATTGTTCAAGAACACGACCTCCCATTTACCATGTAAATGAGTGTCATTAACTGTATTACATTTTCATGTGGGAAAATCCCTTAATACAAGAACCAAAAGCCCAAAAAATAATACATGACCATATGACTATCCTCGTTTACCCTAAGACAATAACTAGAACCAACATTAAGTGTCTCGAACATGTAGAAAAAAGTCGGTAAGCATTAATATTCCCTCGGACCCTTTCCTTAGCAACCACACCACTCTTCCAACATTTACAATATCTTGGACTACAATAAAATGAATTAAACGTAACTCTTTCAACCTCTTGAACATTTGTACCCTTTCCATCATGATACATATTTACACAAAGTGAAGTAATGACCTTGACTGAAGTTTTTCTATGGCTTTTTTGGCATGTTGAACGCCATAACTATGTTCACCAATGTACTTATAGGTATGAAATCTATCCAAACAATCATACTTCCCCACCCGCAACATCCATGCACAATTGTGAGATTCATATTTCACCTTTAAGTATTTAGTACAACTTTTCACAGTAGCAAAATCAAAAGAATTTTTAGCCGCCATTTTGGCTAATAACAATTGCAACTCATTCTTGTTATTGAGAATTTGGTTTACACATAAGTTAGTTCCATCGAAGACGGATTGTTTGGAGTGTGATCTCAATTCCTTTTATATCTAAATTTCGTCACAACATTCAAGTTCGGGATCTTCCGCATCTACTGGCTGAATTTTCCACATTAGTTGGATCATCATGTATATTCATTGAATGATCACCCAAACTCTCATTTGAATTATCACCCAATCTCTCATTTGAATGATTTCCCAATCTTTCATTTCCAATTGAATCATTGTTGCTGTTAAATGAATTTGTTGGTTCAATTGGATGCCTCACATTAACGTTTATCATCAATATAGGCCTAGAGTCATCAATATCATATCTAACATGATAAGCTTATGTGCCTATCATTTTTATGAATGTGGTATGTGTTTCTTCTCTCCCATCCATTTGATAGCCAATCACCAAGTTATTTGGCTCGCAAGTTAGCTCATCGACCTCAATTAAGCTTGCAATCATATCTTCATATGATTACGCAACGCAATGGGCACTATCGACTTACTAAGATTTTCAATTCCACCTTTTGAGA
This sequence comes from Solanum pennellii, assembly GCF_001406875.1. NCBI lineage: Eukaryota > Viridiplantae > Streptophyta > Magnoliopsida > Solanales > Solanaceae > Solanum > Solanum pennellii. The sequence continues at coordinate 12,024,962 of NC_028648.1, read as the reverse complement.
GTCTCCTCCCATACTTCCTTATAATCACCACCAATAACAACAAATTCGGCTACTGTCATTATGGACTACAAAGATAGATAGTAGATTATAGTATCAGTCATTAACGATCGATGAAGTATGAGATCCATACAGAAAAACGACTGAAGGAGATCGTGGTTCAAAATGTAGCTTCTGCAATGACAAAACATATTTTTAATGCTTTTAAACTACTAAAATATATCTATAATGTGTTATCAAGTGTTTGTTATGGACGATTTCTCAAATTTCTAAAATGGCGTGAAAATCATTTTGAAGCTTGGTTTTTGAAAGAAAATGGAGTAAACATGACTATGGAGTAGGAGATGAGGATGATGATTTTACCTTAAAATGGATATTTTGGCCGAAAAACTCGCCGGAATAGTCAGTTTTGACAACAGGAAAACGAGTTGCTCTTCCTCCCATTTGGCATTTTTCTTTTTTTATTATATAAATTATAACAAAGGCAAATATATATTATTATAAATTAGTTGTAAAGAAGGGGGGACCAAAGTGGAGATATGAAAATTTAGTGAGGTCTTTTGTATGTGCCAATTATGGCATGTGGATGATGTCATTAATAATGGGTATACCACAAACTTTTCAAAACTTTCGTCTTACTGTTCAATTAATTTTGGAGAGTGTCTATTTTTGCAACTCTCCCCACATAGAGAGGGCTATCTTTTATTCCTCGCTCTTAACTTTCCATATCTTTATTCTTTCTAGTTTAGGCAATTCTTCTGTTATCTAGGGTGGCCCGAGGAAAAATAAAATAAGTGATAGTACTCTTTCAAAACTTGGTGTTGATAACCTAGTTCCTCAAGACTTACTTCATCTAGGATGACTTTAAAATTTTCCGAAGTAGCCATCTTCAGAAAAAAAGAAAGAGATGAAGCAGTCAACAAATATGTTTTTTTAATAAGGGAGTTGAATATTCCTATTGTCATATACAACTATAAGTAGTCGAAAGACAAGTTATGGATAATCGCTCAAGGGGACTTTAAAAGTATCACCCTCTCAAATCTCAGTAATTCATTTGCTTCCACTTATGTATTCTCCATGGGATTCAGATCTTGCAATTGATAAGGTGATCCTCTTATTTAGAAAAACCTTCACGTTGTGTCTGGGTCAACTTGGGCCAGGGGTTCTGAGGGTTGTGGCAAATCCTTGGGCTTTAGCTCTTGAGACCAAGCATTCCTTCTCAATAATCTATTTGTTGATTTAATATTTCCCCGGAATAGTGTGTGGGGGAATCATTACTCTCATGAATGAGGAAAAAACTCCATTATAATGAGCCTACATGAAGATTATGATCGAGGCAATGTTGACCAATTCCTCACCATTTCTAACTCAGATCTCACCAACCACTCATTCATATGAAATCTATTTTAGGTATATAGCAAGAATTCATGGGAAATGGAGGGAAGATGAAAATAGAGGAACTTGAAAAGTTGGGAACTTGAAAAATCCTCTTATGCTTTAGTGAAAAGGCAAATAGGAGAGTTTAAATATAGAAACACTCCTATTAACTGTTAAAAGGGTTTGAAAGAGAGACCCCCTTCAATTCGCCGTCGTCGCTTGCTCGGCTTCGACTACGGCTTTGGAAAATGATCGATCGAAAGATTATTTTTTGGACAAAGTTTGTTTTAATTGTTTATTTAATTATTTATTTAATTAATCATATTAAATTACCTGACCAAAACATTTTCAATTAATTTGTTGATAACATATTTTTTTTTAATTATTTAGTTGAGATTAACTGGAAGTTTCAACTTTTTAGTTGATTAATACGATCCGACTCGGCTCAGTGCAACCCGTTTTATTTAAAATTGTTCTTGTTTTTATTTAAATTTCCCGCCGTTTGGAAATGACTGTTTGGAAAGGTTGCAACTTTCAGGAACAGTCTGGATTGTTTGAAATGTTGCAAACTTTCATTAATGATTGTATAAGTTCTGAAAGGGTTGCAACTTTTCGAAACCTGTTCCTCTTGCTTATAAATACCATTCATATTTCAGAATTTTTCCTTAAAAATTATTCTGATTTCTTCTTCTTCCGCACAAAGTTTCTTGTGTACTTTACTACTGTTAAGTGATTCACTGGCACCAGAGTTTTGGGTATCAATGCGCTGGTGATTGAGATTATTCTACCCTGGGAAGACATATTCCAAATCAAACTTCGGAAACTAGAGGGGAATAATTTCGTAAGGGGACACTGTGTATTCAGTGGGCTTCATCTTTTTTCTGTTCTTATTTTCAAATTCTGGTACGTTTAAAATTTTTAGTTTTTTCTGCATTAATTTATGTTCATCTATCTTACTAGTTCATTAAACTTTGATAACTTCATGTTTTTATAAAGTATAGTTGGAACCAAAATTATGTTTTTCAAGCAAAGATTGACAACAATCTATCATGTAAGTTCTTACATCTTCATATGTTTCCATCCTTTTCAACCTTCTCTCCATTTCATATGGTGATATTATATGAAAGTAAAGCTGAAATTTGAACATCAAATTCCCTATTAGTGAATGAGTTTAGAAGATTCTGAATATCTCTATGTTCGTTTATTGAATATGGAGATAGATGACCCGAAATGGGAATAGAAAGTGAATAACCATGGTATTCCTCTCTCACTCTCTTTTGTGCTTTATCTTATCATAGTCCTTTTTTGTCATTCTAACATATTTCCTTCATATCCACGTATTAAAAAAGTTCATCCATCTTGAGGACCACAAAATTACTATCTTTTCCATAAAAATCCAATAACATTTCAACAATAGTTCTTCCTCAGGCTCTACATCTGAAATTATAACATCTAAAAAAACTTGTGAGGAAGGGTTTAAGAACGATGGAAGGGTCTACGGAAGGTTTCGAGGACGATGAAAGAGTCCAAGGTCATTGAACCCAAGCCTTATGAAAAATATTATAGGGCAAGGGTCTAAGGAAGGGTTCAAGGATGGTGGAAGAGTTCACAGTCAGTGAATCCATCCTTGAACTCAAACCTTGTGAAACATATTGAGAAAATCATCGAAATGATCCTTGACGTATACGGGTTGAAGTATTTTAGTCCTTTTTATATATCATCTCATCCAAATAGTCCTTAATGTATATGAAAAGATGGTCATTTTAGTCCCTAGCCCTAAAACAAACCAAAAAAATAAAAAAATCTGTTAATTTAACAATGGGTCCCACACTTGGTGGAATGCTTCTTCCTCCTTCTTTCGTGCGTTATCTCTTCTCCTCCATCGATTTTCTTCAACCATTTTTTTACAATTTTCAATTGATCTAATTTTGTTTCCATTTTAAAATCCTCTCATACAAACACAAATTTCTTAAGATTTTTATTTTCTAGCTCTGTCCATTCATTTAATGCTTTTATTTGAAAAATGAAATGAATAAGGATGCTGGAAAAATACTCGTAATTTTGAAAAGGATAAAACAAAAATAAAAATAGTTACAACTTAAAAGGAATTGATATATGTTGATCTCAAGGAGAAATGGAGTCGTTTAACAATTTACTTGGTTCACATTTATTTTAATGATCTTGATTTTCTTCTTCTTATTATATAAGAAATAGGAGCTGCTCAAATTTTTGTTTAGACGAAAGATATGAAATTAATATAGTGTATATTACTTTTATTACAAGGCTACGGAGTAAGACTTTGTGAAAGAAAGAAGTTGAGGAAGCAGAGTGCCATGGTGATGGTGAAAGAAAGCAATTTGACGAAGAAGGGGATTTACTAATTTTTAATCATTTTTAAAAAAAGTTTGGCATGTTGTGGCACCCACTATTATATTTAACAATTTTTTAAATTATATTTTGATTAGATTTAGGGCTAAGTACTAAAATGATCATCTTTTCATTTACATTATAGACTGTTTGGATGATATATATATAAATATATATAT